>NC_066580.1:491743383-492106197 GCF_024323335.1 Lathyrus oleraceus | reverse complement strand
GGAATGCTCAATTTATAGGTCAAACTAATATTGTTTCATGTTGCGACCCTTGATGAAGCACATACTTTCAGCAAACACTTTTGCTAAATTTTGCACTGTTTCGCCTACAACAATATTTTTCAAACGTTGTATTGTTTTAGCTAAAGTAACACTTTTACCAAATATTGCACTGTTTCACCTACAATAAAAGTTTAAAAAGGTTGTACTATTTTGCATTCTGCAACACTTCAAGAAGTGTTCCTATTTCTTAATTCAAAATACAAACTACATAATGCAACACTTCACAAGTGTTTCCTATTTCTGAATTCAAAACACAAATTGCATACTACAACACTTCACAAGTGTTGCCTATTTCTGAAGAAAAAAATTAACCTTCACTTGCATAATTTCTTGTCATTTTGAAACGCACTCAAGATTATTAATTGTTAATAATTTACAACAATCCCCAACTTGTTCTAATAATGGCAAGACCAATTCTAATAAAAGAGAAATAAAAAATGTTAATACAATTAATATTTCAAACACTTCTAAATTGTCGTAGAGTTTGTACGCATGAATAATTAGGATAATTCAACCTATACTTGAGTTTGTATAAGACCGATGAAAACTCGAATGTATGAAAGATGAAATCTGGAATTTTGTGTGAAAATGATAGACTTTTCTGAATGTATTTTTCTGAATCCGGAATGCTCAATTTATAGGTCAAACTAATATTGTTCATAAGGTTGCGACCCTTGATGAAGCACATACTTTCAGCAACACTTTTGCTAAATTTTGCACTGTTTCGCCTACAACAATATTTTCAAACGTTGTATTGTTTTAGCTAAAGTAACACTTTTACCAAATATTGCACTGTTTCACCTACAATAAAAGTTTAAAAAGGTTGTACTATTTTGCATTCTGCAACACTTCAAGAAGTGTTTCCTATTTCTTAATTCAAAATACAAACTACATAATGGAACACTTCACAAGTGTTTCCTATTTCTGAATTCAAAACACAAATTGCATACTACAACACTTCACAAGTGTTGCCTATTTCTGAAGAAAAAAAATTAACCTTCACTTGCATAATTTCTTGTCATTTTGAAACGCACTCAAGATTATTAATTGTTAATAATTTACAACAATCCCCAACTTGTTCTAATAATGGCAAGACCAATTCTAATAAAAGAGAAATAAAAAATGTTAATACAATTAATTTTTCAAACACTTCTAAATTGTCGTAGAGTTTGTACGCATGAATAATTAGGATAATTCAACCTATACTTGAGTTTGTATAAGACCGATGAAAACTCGAATGTATGAAAGATGAAATCTAGAATTTTGTGTGAAAATGATAGACTTTTCTGAATGTATTTTTCTGAATCCGGAATGCTCAATTTATAGGTCAAACTAATATTGTTTCATAAGGTTGCGACCCTTGATGAAGCACATACTTTCAGCAACACTTTTGCTAAATTTTGCACTGTTTCGCCTACAACAATATTTTTCAAACGTTGTATTGTTTTAGCTAAAGTAACACTTTTACCAAATATTGCACTGTTTCACCTACAATAAAAGTTTAAAAAGGTTGTACTATTTTGCATTCTGCAACACTTCAAGAAGTGTTTCCTATTTCTTAATTCAAAATACAAACTACATAATGCAACACTTCACAAGTGTTTCCTATTTCTGAATTCAAAACACAAATTGCATACTACAACACTTCACAAGTGTTGCCTATTTCTGAAGAAAAAAATTAACCTTCACTTGCATAATTTCTTGTCATTTTGAAACGCACTCAAGATTATTAATTGTTAATAATTTACAACAATCCCCAACTTGTTCTAATAATGGCAAGACCAATTCTAATAAAAGAGAAATAAAAAATGTTAATACAATTAATATTTCAAACACTTCTAAATTGTCGTAGAGTTTGTACGCATGAATAATTAGGATAATTCAACCTATACTTGAGTTTGTATAAGACCGATGAAAACTCGAATGTATGAAAGATGAAATCTAGAATTTTGTGTGAAAATGATAGACTTTTCTGAATGTATTTTTCTGAATCCGGAATGCTCAATTTATAGGTCAAACTAATATTGTTTCATAAGGTTGCGACCCTTGATGAAGCACATACTTTCAGCAACACTTTTGCTAAATTTTGCACTGTTTCGCCTACAACAATATTTTTCAAACGTTGTATTGTTTTAGCTAAAGTAACACTTTTACCAAATATTGCACTGTTTCACCTACAATAAAAGTTTAAAAAGGTTGTACTATTTTGCATTCTGCAACACTTCAAGAAGTGTTTCCTATTTCTTAATTCAAAATACAAACTACATAATGAAACACTTCACAAGTGTTTCCTATTTCTGAATTCAAAACACAAATTGCATACTACAACACTTCACAAGTGTTGCCTATTTCTGAAGAAAAAAAAATTAACCTTCACTTGCATAATTTCTTGTCATTTTGAAACGCACTCAAGATTATTAATTGTTAATAATTTACAACAATCCCCAACTTGTTCTAATAATGGCAAGACCAATTCTAATAAAAGAGAAATAAAAAATGTTAATACAATTAATATTTCAAACACTTCTAAATTGTCGTAGAGTTTGTACGCATGAATAATTAGGATAATTCAACCTATACTTGAGTTTGTATAAGACCGATGAAAACTCGAATGTATGAAAGATGAAATCTGGAATTTTGTGTGAAAATGATAGACTTTTCTGAATGTATTTTTCTGAATCCGGAATGCTCAATTTATAGGTCAAACTAATATTGTTTCATAAGGTTGCGACCCTTGATGAAGCACATACTTTCAGCAACACTTTTGCTAAATTTTGCACTGTTTCGCCTACAACAATATTTTTCAAACGTTGTATTGTTTTAGCTAAAGTAACACTTTTACCAAATATTGCACTGTTTCACCTACAATAAAAGTTTAAAAAGGTTGTACTATTTTGCATTCTGCAACACTTCAAGAAGTGTTTCCTATTTCTTAATTCAAAATACAAACTACATAATGGAACACTTCACAAGTGTTTCCTATTTCTGAATTCAAAACACAAATTGCATACTACAACACTTCACAAGTGTTGCCTATTTCTGAAGAAAAAAAAATTAACCTTCACTTGCATAATTTCTTGTCATTTTGAAACGCACTCAAGATTATTAATTGTTAATAATTTACAACAATCCCAACTTGTTCTAATAATGGCAAGACCAATTCTAATAAAAGAGAAATAAAAAATGTTAATACAATTAATATTTCAAACACTTCTAAATTGTCGTAGAGTTTGTACGCATGAATAATTAGGATAATTCAACCTATACTTGAGTTTGTATAAGACCGATGAAAACTCGAATGTATGAAAGATGAAATCTAGAATTTTGTGTGAAAATGATAGACTTTTCTGAATGTATTTTTCTGAATCCGGAATGCTCAATTTATAGGTCAAACTAATATTGTTTCATAAGGTTGCGACCCTTGATGAAGCACATACTTTCAGCAACACTTTTGCTAAATTTTGCACTGTTTCGCCTACAACAATATTTTTCAAACGTTGTATTGTTTTAGCTAAAGTAACACTTTTACCAAATATTGCACTGTTTCACCTACAATAAAAGTTTAAAAAGGTTGTACTATTTTGCATTCTGCAACACTTCAAGAAGTGTTTCCTATTTCTTAATTCAAAATACAAACTACATAATGCAACACTTCACAAGTGTTTCCTATTTCTGAATTCAAAACACAAATTGCATACTACAACACTTCACAAGTGTTGCCTATTTCTGAAGAAAAAAATTAACCTTCACTTGCATAATTTCTTGTCATTTTGAAACGCACTCAAGATTATTAATTGTTAATAATTTACAACAATCCCCAACTTGTTCTAATAATGGCAAGACCAATTCTAATAAAAGAGAAATAAAAAATGTTAATACAATTAATATTTCAAACACTTCTAAATTGTCGTAGAGTTTGTACGCATGAATAATTAGGATAATTCAACCTATACTTGAGTTTGTATAAGACCGATGAAAACTCGAATGTATGAAAGATGAAATCTAGAATTTTGTGTGAAAATGATAGACTTTTCTGAATGTATTTTTCTGAATCCGGAATGCTCAATTTATAGGTCAAACTAATATTGTTTCATAAGGTTGCGACCCTTGATGAAGCACATACTTTCAGCAACACTTTTGCTAAATTTTGCACTGTTTCGCCTACAACATATTTTTCAAACGTTGTATTGTTTTAGCTAAAGTAACACTTTTACCAAATATTGCACTGTTTCACCTACAATAAAAGTTTAAAAAGGTTGTACTATTTTGCATTCTGCAACACTTCAAGAAGTGTTTCCTATTTCTTAATTCAAAATACAAACTACATAATGCAACACTTCACAAGTGTTTCCTATTTCTGAATTCAAAACACAAATTGCATACTACAACACTTCACAAGTGTTGCCTATTTCTGAAGAAAAAAAATTAACCTTCACTTGCATAATTTCTTGTCATTTTGAAACGCACTCAAGATTATTAATTGTTAATAATTTACAACAATCCCCAACTTGTTCTAATAATGGCAAGACCAATTCTAATAAAAGAGAAATAAAAAATGTTAATACAATTAATATTTCAAACACTTCTAAATTGTCGTAGAGTTTGTACGCATGAATAATTAGGATAATTCAACCTATACTTGAGTTTGTATAAGACCGATGAAAACTCGAATGTATGAAAGATGAAATCTGGAATTTTGTGTGAAAATGATAGACTTTTCTGAATGTATTTTTCTGAATCCGGAATGCTCAATTTATAGGTCAAACTAATATTGTTTCATAAGGTTGCGACCCTTGATGAAGCACATACTTTCAGCAACACTTTTGCCTAATTTTGCACTGTTTCGCCTACAACAAATTTTTCAAACGTTGTATTGTTTTAGCTAAAGTAACACTTT
Organism: Lathyrus oleraceus; assembly: GCF_024323335.1. Lineage (NCBI taxonomy): Eukaryota > Viridiplantae > Streptophyta > Magnoliopsida > Fabales > Fabaceae > Lathyrus > Lathyrus oleraceus. The sequence goes on along the minus strand of NC_066580.1, from coordinate 492,101,240 downwards.
TACCAAATATTGCACTGTTTCACCTACAATAAAAGTTTAAAAAGGTTGTACTATTTTGCATTCTGCAACACTTCAAGAAGTGTTTCCTATTTCTTAATTCAAAATACAAACTACATAATGGAACACTTCACAAGTGTTTCCTATTTCTGAATTCAAAACACAAATTGCATACTACAACACTTCACAAGTGTTGCCTATTTCTGAAGAAAAAAAATTAACCTTCACTTGCATAATTCTTGTCATTTTGAAACGCACTCAAGATTATTAATTGTTAATAATTTACAACAATCCCCAACTTGTTCTAATAATGGCAAGACCAATTCTAATAAAAGAGAAATAAAAATGTTAATACAATTAATTTTCAAACACTTCTAAATTGTCGTAGAGTTTGTACGCATGAATAATTAGGATAATTCAACCTATACTTGAGTTTGTATAAGACCGATGAAAACTCGAATGTATGAAAGATGAAATCTAGAATTTTGTGTGAAAATGATAGACTTTTCTGAATGTATTTTTCTGAATCCGGAATGCTCAATTTATAGGTCAAACTAATATTGTTTCATAAGGTTGCGACCCTTGATGAAGCACATACTTTCAGCAACACTTTTGCTAAATTTTGCACTGTTTCGCCTACAACAATATTTTTCAAACGTTGTATTGTTTTAGCTAAAGTAACACTTTTACCAAATATTGCACTGTTTCACCTACAATAAAAGTTTAAAAAGGTTGTACTATTTTGCATTCTGCAACACTTCAAGAAGTGTTTCCTATTTCTTAATTCAAAATACAAACTACATAATGCAACACTTCACAAGTGTTTCCTATTTCTGAATTCAAAACACAAATTGCATACTACAACACTTCACAAGTGTTGCCTATTTCTGAAGAAAAAAATTAACCTTCACTTGCATAATTTCTTGTCATTTTGAAACGCACTCAAGATTATTAATTGTTAATAATTTACAACAATCCCCAACTTGTTCTAATAATGGCAAGACCAATTCTAATAAAAGAGAAATAAAAAATGTTAATACAATTAATATTTCAAACACTTCTAAATTGTCGTAGAGTTTGTACGCATGAATAATTAGGATAATTCAACCTATACTTGAGTTTGTATAAGACCGATGAAAACTCGAATGTATGAAAGATGAAATCTAGAATTTTGTGTGAAAATGATAGACTTTTCTGAATGTATTTTTCTGAATCCGGAATGCTCAATTTATAGGTCAAACTAATATTGTTTCATAAGGTTGCGACCCTTGATGAAGCACATACTTTCAGCAACACTTTTGCTAAATTTTGCACTGTTTCGCCTACAACAATATTTTCAAACGTTGTATTGTTTTAGCTAAAGTAACACTTTTACCAAATATTGCACTGTTTCACCTACAATAAAAGTTTAAAAAGGTTGTACTATTTTGCATTCTGCAACACTTCAAGAAGTGTTTCCTATTTCTTAATTCAAAATACAAACTACATAATGCAACACTTCACAAGTGTTTCCTATTTCTGAATTCAAAACACAAATTGCATACTACAACACTTCACAAGTGTTGCCTATTTCTGAAGAAAAAAAATTAACCTTCACTTGCATAATTTCTTGTCATTTTGAAACGCACTCAAGATTATTAATTGTTAATAATTTACAACAATCCCCAACTTGTTCTAATAATGGCAAGACCAATTCTAATAAAAGAGAAATAAAAAATGTTAATACAATTAATATTTCAAACACTTCTAAATTGTCGTAGAGTTTGTACGCATGAATAATTAGGATAATTCAACCTATACTTGAGTTTGTATAAGACCGATGAAAACTCGAATGTATGAAAGATGAAATCTGGAATTTTGTGTGAAAATGATAGACTTTTCTGAATGTTTTTCTGAATCCGGAATGCTCAATTTATAGGTCAAACTAATATTGTTTCATAAGGTTGCGACCCTTGATGAAGCACATACTTTCAGCAACACTTTTGCTAAATTTTGCACTGTTTCGCCTACAACAATATTTTTCAAACGTTGTATTGTTTTAGCTAAAGTAACACTTTTACCAAATATTGCACTGTTTCACCTACAATAAAAGTTTAAAAAGGTTGTACTATTTTGCATTCTGCAACACTTCAAGAAGTGTTTCCTATTTCTTAATTCAAAATACAAACTACATAATGGAACACTTCACAAGTGTTTCCTATTTCTGAATTCAAAACACAAATTGCATACTACAACACTTCACAAGTGTTGCCTATTTCTGAAGAAAAAAAATTAACCTTCACTTGCATAATTTCTTGTCATTTTGAAACGCACTCAAGATTATTAATTGTTAATAATTTCCAACAATCCCAACTTGTTCTAATAATGGCAAGACCAATTCTAATAAAAGAGAAATAAAAAATGTTAATACAATTAATATTTCAAACACTTCTAAATTGTCGTAGAGTTTGTACGCATGAATAATTAGGATAATTCAACCTATACTTGAGTTTGTATAAGACCGATGAAAACTCGAATGTATGAAAGATGAAATCTAGAATTTTGTGTGAAAATGATAGACTTTTCTGAATGTATTTTTCTGAATCGGAATGCTCAATTTATAGGTCAAACTAATATTGTTTCATAAGGTTGCGACCCTTGATGAAGCACATACTTTCAGCAACACTTTTGCTAAATTTTGCACTGTTTCGCCTACAACAATATTTTTCAAACGTTGTATTGTTTTAGCTAAAGTAACACTTTTACCAAATATTGCACTGTTTCACCTACAATAAAAGTTTAAAAAGGTTGTACTATTTTGCATTCTGCAACACTTCAAGAAGTGTTTCCTATTTCTTAATTCAAAATACAAACTACATAATGCAACACTTCACAAGTGTTTCCTATTTCTGAATTCAAAACACAAATTGCATACTACAACACTTCACAAGTGTTGCCTATTTCTGAAGAAAAAAAATTAACCTTCACTTGCATAATTTCTTGTCATTTTGAAACGCACTCAAGATTATTAATTGTTAATAATTTACAACAATCCCCAACTTGTTCTAATAATGGCAAGACCAATTCTAATAAAAGAGAAATAAAAAATGTTAATACAATTAATTTTCAAACACTTCTAAATTGTCGTAGAGTTTGTACGCATGAATAATTAGGATAATTCAACCTATACTTGAGTTTGTATAAGACCGATGAAAACTCGAATGTATGAAAGATGAAATCTGGAATTTTGTGTGAAAATGATAGACTTTTCTGAATGTATTTTTCTGAATCCGGAATGCTCAATTTATAGGTCAAACTAATATTGTTTCATAAGGTTGCGACCCTTGATGAAGCACATACTTTCAGCAACACTTTTGCTAAATTTTGCACTGTTTCGCCTACAACAATATTTTTCAAACGTTGTATTGTTTAGCTAAAATAACACTTTTACCAAATATTGCACTGTTTCACCTACAATAAAAGTTTAAAAAGGTTGTACTATTTTGCATTCTGCAACACTTCAAGAAGTGTTTCCTATTTCTTAATTCAAAATACAAACTACATAATGGAACACTTCACAAGTGTTTCCTATTTCTGAATTCAAAACACAAATTGCATACTACAACACTTCACAAGTGTTGCCTATTTCTGAAGAAAAAAAATTAACCTTCACTTGCATAATTTCTTGTCATTTTGAAACGCACTCAAGATTATTAATTGTTAATAATTTACAACAATCCCCAACTTGTTCTAATAATGGCAAGACCAATTCTAATAAAAGAGAAATAAAAAATGTTAATACAATTAATATTTCAAACACTTCTAAATTGTCGTAGAGTTTGTACGCATGAATAATTAGGATAATTCAACCTATACTTGAGTTTGTATAAGACCGATGAAAACTCGAATGTATGAAAGATGAAATCTGGAATTTTGTGTGAAAATGATAGACTTTTCTGAATGTATTTTTCTGAATCCGGAATGCTCAATTTATAGGTCAAACTAATATTGTTTCATAAGGTTGCGACCCTTGATGAAGCACATACTTTCAGCAACACTTTTGCTAAATTTTGCACTGTTTCGCCTACAACAATATTTTTCAAACGTTGTATTGTTTTAGCTAAAGTAACACTTTTACCAAATATTGCACTGTTTCACCTACAATAAAAGTTTAAAAAGGTTGTACTATTTTGCATTCTGCAACACTTCAAGAAGTGTTTCCTATTTCTTAATTCAAAATACAAACTACATAATGGAACACTTCACAAGTGTTTCCTATTTCTGAATTCAAAACACAAATTGCATACTACAACACTTCACAAGTGTTGCCTATTTCTGAAGAAAAAAATTAACCTTCACTTGCATAATTTCTTGTCATTTTGAAACGCACTCAAGATTATTAATTGTTAATAATTTACAACAATCCCCAACTTGTTCTAATAATGGCAAGACCAATTCTAATAAAAGAGAAATAAAAAATGTTAATACAATTAATATTTCAAACACTTCTAAATTGTCGTAGAGTTTGTACGCATGAATAATTAGGATAATTCAACCTATACTTGAGTTTGTATAAGACCGATGAAAACTCGAATGTATGAAAGATGAAATCTAGAATTTTGTGTGAAAATGATAGACTTTTCTGAATGTATTTTTCTGAATCCGGAATGCTCAATTTATAGGTCAAACTAATATTGTTTCATAAGGTTGCGACCCTTGATGAAGCACATACTTTCAGCAACACTTTTGCTAAATTTTGCACTGTTTCGCCTACAACAATATTTTTCAAACGTTGTATTGTTTTAGCTAAAGTAACACTTTTACCAAATATTGCACTGTTTCACCTACAATAAAAGTTTAAAAAGGTTGTACTATTTTGCATTCTGCAACACTTCAAGAAGTGTTTCCTATTTCTTAATTCAAAATACAAACTACATAATGGAACACTTCACAAGTGTTTCCTATTTCTGAATTCAAAACACAAATTGCATACTACAACACTTCACAAGTGTTGCCTATTTCTGAAGAAAAAAAATTAACCTTCACTTGCATAATTTCTTGTCATTTTGAAACGCACTCAAGATTATTAATTGTTAATAATTTACAACAATCCCCAACTTGTTCTAATAATGGCAAGACCAATTCTAATAAAAGAGAAATAAAAAATGTTAATACAATTAATATTTCAAACACTTCTAAATTGTCGTAGAGTTTGTACGCATGAATAATTAGGATAATTCAACCTATACTTGAGTTTGTATAAGACCGATGAAAACTCGAATGTATGAAAGATGAAATCTGGAATTTTGTGTGAAAATGATAGACTTTTCTGAATGTATTTTTCTGAATCCGGAATGCTCAATTTATAGGTCAAACTAATATTGTTTCATAAGGTTGCGACCCTTGATGAAGCACATACTTTCAGCAACACTTTTGCCTAATTTTGCTCTGTTTCGCCTACAACAATATTTTTCAAACGTTGTATTGTTTTAGCTAAAGTAACACTTTTACCAAATATTGCACTGTTTCACCTACAATAAAAGTTTAAAAAGGTTGTACTATTTTGCATTCTGCAACACTTCAAGAAGTGTTTCCTATTTCTTAATTCAAAATACAAACTACATAATGCAACACTTCACAAGTGTTTCCTATTTCTGAATTCAAAACACAAATTGCATACTACAACACTTCACAAGTGTTGCCTATTTCTGAAGAAAAAAATTAACCTTCACTTGCATAATTTCTTGTCATTTTGAAACGCACTCAAGATTATTAATTGTTAATAATTTACAACAATCCCCAACTTGTTCTAATAATGGCAAGACCAATTCTAATAAAAGAGAAATAAAAAATGTTAATACAATTAATATTTCAAACACTTCTAAATTGTCGTAGAGTTTGTACGCATGAATAATTAGGATAATTCAACCTATACTTGAGTTTGTATAAGACCGATGAAAACTCGAATGTATGAAAGATGAAATCTGGAATTTTGTGTGAAAATGATAGACTTTTCTGAATGTATTTTTCTGAATCCGGAATGCTCAATTTATAGGTCAAACTAATATTGTTTCATAAGGTTGCGACCCTTGATGAAGCACATACTTTCAGCAACACTTTTGCCTAATTTTGCTCTGTTTCGCCTACAACAATATTTTTCAAACGTTGTATTGTTTTAGCTAAAGTAACACTTTTACCAAATATTGCACTGTTTCACCTACAATAAAAGTTTAAAAAGGTTGTACTATTTTGCATTCTGCAACACTTCAAGAAGTGTTTCCTATTTCTTAATTCAAAATACAAACTACATAATGGAACACTTCACAAGTGTTTCCTATTTCTGAATTCAAAACACAAATTGCATACTACAACACTTCACAAGTGTTGCCTATTTCTGAAGAAAAAAAATTAACCTTCACTTGCATAATTTCTTGTCATTTTGAAACGCACTCAAGATTATTAATTGTTAATAATTTACAACAATCCCCAACTTGTTCTAATAATGGCAAGACCAATTCTAATAAAAGAGAAATAAAAAATGTTAATACAATTAATATTTCAAACACTTCTAAATTGTCGTAGAGTTTGTACGCATGAATAATTAGGATAATTCAACCTATACTTGAGTTTGTATAAGACCGATGAAAACTCGAATGTATGAAAGATGAAATCTGGAATTTTGTGTGAAAATGATAGACTTTTCTGAATGTATTTTTCTGAATCCGGAATGCTCAATTTATAGGTCAAACTAATATTGTTTCATAAGGTTGCGACCCTTGATGAAGCACATACTTTCAGCAACACTTTTGCTAAATTTTGCACTGTTTCGCCTACAACAATATTTTTCAAACGTTGTATTGTTTTAGCTAAAGTAACACTTTTACCAAATATTGCACTGTTTCACCTACAATAAAAGTTTAAAAAGGTTGTACTATTTTGCATTCTGCAACACTTCAAGAAGTGTTTCCTATTTCTTAATTCAAAATACAAACTACATAATGGAACACTTCACAAGTGTTTCCTATTTCTGAATTCAAAACACAAATTGCATACTACAACACTTCACAAGTGTTGCCTATTTCTGAAGAAAAAAATTAACCTTCACTTGCATAATTTCTTGTCATTTTGAAACGCACTCAAGATTATTAATTGTTAATAATTTACAACAATCCCCAACTTGTTCTAATAATGGCAAGACCAATTCTAATAAAAGAGAAATAAAAAATGTTAATACAATTAATATTTCAAACACTTCTAAATTGTCGTAGAGTTTGTACGCATGAATAATTAGGATAATTCAACCTATACTTGAGTTTGTATAAGACCGATGAAAACTCGAATGTATGAAAGATGAAATCTGGAATTTTGTGTGAAAATGATAGACTTTTCTGAATGTATTTTTCTGAATCCGGAATGCTCAATTTATAGGTCAAACTAATATTGTTTCATAAGGTTGCGACCCTTGATGAAGCACATACTTTCAGCAACACTTTTGCCTAATTTTGCTCTGTTTCGCCTACAACAATATTTTTCAAACGTTGTATTGTTTTAGCTAAAGTAACACTTTTACCAAATATTGCACTGTTTCACCTACAATAAAAGTTTAAAAAGGTTGTACTATTTTGCATTCTGCAACACTTCAAGAAGTGTTTCCTATTTCTTAATTCAAAATACAAACTACATAATGGAACACTTCACAAGTGTTTCCTATTTCTGAATTCAAAACACAAATTGCATACTACAACACTTCACAAGTGTTGCCTATTTCTGAAGAAAAAAAATTAACCTTCACTTGCATAATTTCTTGTCATTTTGAAACGCACTCAAGATTATTAATTGTTAATAATTTCCAACAATCCCAACTTGTTCTAATAATGGCAAGACCAATTCTAATAAAAGAGAAATAAAAAATGTTAATACAATTAATATTTCAAACACTTCTAAATTGTCGTAGAGTTTGTACGCATGAATAATTAGGATAATTCAACCTATACTTGAGTTTGTATAAGACCGATGAAAACTCGAATGTATGAAAGATGAAATCTGGAATTTTGTGTGAAAATGATAGACTTTTCTGAATGTATTTTTCTGAATCTGGAATGCTCAATTTATAGGTCAAACTAATATTGTTTCATAAGGTTGCGACCCTTGATGAAGCACATACTTTCAGCAACACTTTTGCTAAATTTTGCACTGTTTCGCCTACAACAATATTTTTCAAACGTTGTATTGTTTTAGCTAAAGTAACACTTTTACCAAATATTGCACTGTTTCACCTACAATAAAAGTTTAAAAAGGTTGTACTATTTTGCATTCTGCAACACTTCAAGAAGTGTTTCCTATTTCTTAATTCAAAATACAAACTACATAATGCAACACTTCACAAGTGTTTCCTATTTCTGAATTAAAAACACAAATTGCATACTACAACACTTCACAAGTGTTGCCTATTTCTGAAGAAAAAAAATTAACCTTCACTTGCATAATTTCTTGTCATTTTGAAACACACTCAAGATTATTAATTGTTAATAATTTACAACAATCCCCAACTTGTTCTAATAATGGCAAGACCAATTCTAATAAAAGAGAAATAAAAAATGTTAATACAATTAATATTTCAAACACTTCTAAATTGTCGTAGAGTTTGTACGCATGAATAATTAGGATAATTCAACCTATACTTGAGTTTGTATAAGACCGATGAAAACTCGAATGTATGAAAGATGAAATCTGGAATTTTGTGTGAAAATGATAGACTTTTCTGAATGTATTTTTCTGAATCCGGAATGCTCAATTTATAGGTCAAACTAATATTGTTTCATAAGGTTGCGACCCTTGATGAAGCACATACTTTCAGCAACACTTTTGCTAAATTTTGCACTGTTTCGCCTACAACAATATTTTTCAAACGTTGTATTGTTTTAGCTAAAGTAACACTTTTACCAAATATTGCACTGTTTCACCTACAATAAAAGTTTAAAAAGGTTGTACTATTTTGCATTCTGCAACACTTCAAGAAGTGTTTCCTATTTCTTAATTCAAAATACAAACTACATAATGGAACACTTCACAAGTGTTTCCTATTTCTGAATTCAAAACACAAATTGCATACTACAACACTTCACAAGTGTTGCCTATTTCTGAAGAAAAAAATTAACCTTCACTTGCATAATTTCTTGTCATTTTGAAACGCACTCAAGATTATTAATTGTTAATAATTTACAACAATCCCCAACTTGTTCTAATAATGGCAAGACCAATTCTAATAAAAGAGAAATAAAAAATGTTAATACAATTAATATTTCAAACACTTCTAAATTGTCGTAGAGTTTGTACGCATGAATAATTAGGATAATTCAACCTATACTTGAGTTTGTATAAGACCGATGAAAACTCGAATGTATGAAAGATGAAATCTGGAATTTTGTGTGAAAATGATAGACTTTTCTGAATGTATTTTTCTGAATCCGGAATGCTCAATTTATAGGTCAAACTAATATTGTTTCATAAGGTTGCGACCCTTGATGAAGCACATACTTTCAGCAACACTTTTGCCTAATTTTGCTCTGTTTCGCCTACAACAATATTTTTCAAACGTTGTATTGTTTTAGCTAAAGTAACACTTTTACCAAATATTGCACTGTTTCACCTACAATAAAAGTTTAAAAAGGTTGTACTATTTTGCATTCTGCAACACTTCAAGAAGTGTTTCCTATTTCTTAATTCAAAATACAAACTACATAATGGAACACTTCACAAGTGTTTCCTATTTCTGAATTCAAAACACAAATTGCATACTACAACACTTCACAAGTGTTGCCTATTTCTGAAGAAAAAAAATTAACCTTCACTTGCATAATTTCTTGTCATTTTGAAACGCACTCAAGATTATTAATTGTTAATAATTTACAACAATCCCCAACTTGTTCTAATAATGGCAAGACCAATTCTAATAAAAGAGAAATAAAAAATGTTAATACAATTAATATTTCAAACACTTCTAAATTGTCGTAGAGTTTGTACGCATGAATAATTAGGATAATTCAACCTATACTTGAGTTTGTATAAGACCGATGAAAACTCGAATGTATGAAAGATGAAATCTGGAATTTTGTGTGAAAATGATAGACTTTTCTGAATGTATTTTTCTGAATCCGGAATGCTCAATTTATAGGTCAAACTAATATTGTTTCATAAGGTTGCGACCCTTGATGAAGCACATACTTTCAGCAACACTTTTGCTAAATTTTGCACTGTTTCGCCTACAACAATATTTTTCAAACGTTGTATTGTTTTAGCTAAAGTAACACTTTTACCAAATATTGCACTGTTTCACCTACAATAAAAGTTTAAAAAGGTTGTACTATTTTGCATTCTGCAACACTTCAAGAAGTGTTTCCTATTTCTTAATTCAAAATACAAACTACATAATGGAACACTTCACAAGTGTTTCCTATTTCTGAATTCAAAACACAAATTGCATACTACAACACTTCACAAGTGTTGCCTATTTCTGAAGAAAAAAAATTAACCTTCACTTGCATAATTTCTTGTCATTTTGAAACGCACTCAAGATTATTAATTGTTAATAATTTACAACAATCCCCAACTTGTTCTAATAATGGCAAGACCAATTCTAATAAAAGAGAAATAAAAAATGTTAATACAATTAATATTTCAAACACTTCTAAATTGTCGTAGAGTTTGTACGCATGAATAATTAGGATAATTCAACCTATACTTGAGTTTGTATAAGACCGATGAAAACTCGAATGTATGAAAGATGAAATCTGGAATTTTGTGTGAAAATGATAGACTTTTCTGAATGTATTTTTCTGAATCCGGAATGCTCAATTTATAGGTCAAACTAATATTGTTTCATAAGGTTGCGACCCTTGATGAAGCACATACTTTCAGCAACACTTTTGCTAAATTTTGCACTGTTTCGCCTACAACAATATTTTTCAAACGTTGTATTGTTTTAGCTAAAGTAACACTTTTACCAAATATTGCACTGTTTCACCTACAATAAAAGTTTAAAAAGGTTGTACTATTTTGCATTCTGCAACACTTCAAGAAGTGTTTCCTATTTCTTAATTCAAAATACAAACTACATAATGCAACACTTCACAAGTGTTTCCTATTTCTGAATTCAAAACACAAATTGCATACTACAACACTTCACAAGTGTTGCCTATTTCTGAAGAAAAAAATTAACCTTCACTTGCATAATTTCTTGTCATTTTGAAACGCACTCAAGATTATTAATTGTTAATAATTTACAACAATCCCCAACTTGTTCTAATAATGGCAAGACCAATTCTAATAAAAGAGAAATAAAAAATGTTAATACAATTAATATTTTCAAACACTTCTAAATTGTCGTAGAGTTTGTACGCATGAATAATTAGGATAATTCAACCTATACTTGAGTTTGTATAAGACCGATGAAAACTCGAATGTATGAAAGATGAAATCTAGAATTTTGTGTGAAAATGATAGACTTTTCTGAATGTATTTTTCTGAATCCGGAATGCTCAATTTATAGGTCAAACTAATATTGTTTCATAAGGTTGCGACCCTTGATGAAGCACATACTTTCAGCAACACTTTTGCTAAATTTTGCACTGTTTCGCCTACAACAATATTTTTCAAACGTTGTATTGTTTTAGCTAAAGTAACACTTTTACCAAATATTGCACTGTTTCACCTACAATAAAAGTTTAAAAAGGTTGTACTATTTTGCATTCTGCAACACTTCAAGAAGTGTTTCCTATTTCTTAATTCAAAATACAAACTACATAATGCAACACTTCACAAGTGTTTCCTATTTCTGAATTCAAAACACAAATTGCATACTACAACACTTCACAAGTGTTGCCTATTTCTGAAGAAAAAAATTAACCTTCACTTGCATAATTTCTTGTCATTTTGAAACACACTCAAGATTATTAATTGTTAATAATTTACAACAATCCTCAACTTGTTCTAATAATGGCAAGACCAATTCTAATAAAAGAGAAATAAAAAATGTTAATACAATTAATTTTTCAAACACTTCTAAATTGTCGTAGAGTTTGTACGCATGAATAATTAGGATAATTCAACCTATACTTGAGTTTGTATAAGACCGATGAAAACTCGAATGTATGAAAGATGAAATCTAGAATTTTGTGTGAAAATGATAGACTTTTCTGAATGTATTTTTCTGAATCTGGAATGCTCAATTTATAGGTCAAACTAATATTGTTTCATAAGGTTGCGACCCTTGATGAAGCACATACTTTCAGCAACACTTTTGCTAAATTTTGCACTGTTTCGCCTACAACAATATTTTTCAAACGTTGTATTGTTTTAGCTAAAGTACACTTTTACGAAATATTGCACTGTTTCACCTACAATAAAAGTTTAAAAGGTTGTACTATTTTGTACAATTGCGACCCTTGATGAAGCACATACTTTCAGCAACACTTTGGCTAAATTTTGCACTGTTTCGCCTACAACAATATTTTCAAACGTTGTATTGTTTTAGCTAAAGTAACACTTTTACCAAATATTGCATTATTTCACCTACAATAAAAGTTTAAAAAGGTTGTACTATTTTGCATTCTGTAACACTTCAAAAAGTGTTTCCTATTTCTTAATTCAAAATACAAACTACATAATGGAACACTTCACAAGTGTTTCCTATTTCTGAATTCAAAACACAAATTGCATACTACAACACTTCACAAGTGTTGCCTATTTCTGAAGAAAAAAAATTAACCTTCACTTGCATAATTTCTTGTCATTTTGAAACGCACTCAAGATTATTAATTGTTAATAATTTACAACAATCCCCAACTTGTTCTAATAATGGCAAGACCAATTCTAATAAAAGAGAAATAAAAAATGTTAATACAATTAATATTTCAAACACTTCTAAATTGTCGTAGAGTTTGTACGCATGAATAATTAGGATAATTCAACCTATACTTGAGTTTGTATAAGACCGATGAAAACTCGAATGTATGAAAGATGAAATCTGGAATTTTGTGTGAAAATGATAGACTTTTCTGAATGTATTTTTCTGAATCCGGAATGCTCAATTTATAGGTCAAACTAATATTGTTTCATAAGGTTGCGACCCTTGATGAAGCACATACTTTCAGCAACACTTTTGCTAAATTTTGCACTGTTTCGCCTACAACAATATTTTTCAAACGTTGTATTGTTTTAGCTAAAGTAACACTTTTACCAAATATTGCACTGTTTCACCTACAATAAAAGTTTAAAAAGGTTGTACTATTTTGCATTCTGCAACACTTCAAGAAGTGTTTCCTATTTCTTAATTCAAAATACAAACTACATAATGCAACACTTCACAAGTGTTTCCTATTTCTGAATTCAAAACACAAATTGCATACTACAACACTTCACAAGTGTTGCCTATTTCTGAAGAAAAAAATTAACCTTCACTTGCATAATTTCTTGTTTTTGAAACACACTCAAGATTATTAATTGTTAATAATTTACAACAATCCTCAACTTGTTCTAATAATGGCAAGACCAATTCTAATAAAAGAGAAATAAAAAATGTTAATACAATTAATTTTTCAAACACTTCTAAATTGTCGTAGAGTTTGTACGCATGAATAATTAGGATAATTCAACCTATACTTGAGTTTGTATAAGACCGATGAAAACTCGAATGTATGAAAGATGAAATCTGGAATTTTGTGTGAAAATGATAGACTTTTCTGAATGTATTTTTCTGAATCCGGAATGCTCAATTTATAGGTCAAACTAATATTGTTTCATAAGGTTGCGACCCTTGATGAAGCACATACTTTCAGCAACACTTTTGCTAAATTTTGCACTGTTTCGCCTACAACAATATTTTTCAAACGTTGTATTGTTTTAGCTAAAGTAACACTTTTACCAAATATTGCACTGTTTCACCTACAATAAAAGTTTAAAAAGGTTGTACTATTTTGCATTCTGCAACACTTCAAGAAGAAAAATTCAAAACACAAATTGCATACTACAACACTTCACAAGTGTTGCCTATTTCTGAAGAAAAAAATTAAGCTTCACTTGCATAATTTCTTGTCATTTTGAAACACACTCAAGATTATTAATTGTTAATAATTTACAACAATCCTCAACTTGTTCTAATAATGGCAAGACCAATTCTAATAAAAGAGAAATAAAAAATGTTAATACAATTAATTTTTCAAACACTTCTAAATTGTCGTAGAGTTTGTACGCATGAATAATTAGGATAATTCAACCTATACTTGAGTTTGTATAAGACTGATGAAAACTCGAATGTATGAAAGATGAAATCTAGAATTTTGTGTGAAAATGATAGACTTTTCTGAATGTATTTTTCTGAATCTGGAATGCTCAATTTATAGGTCAAACTAATATTGTTTCATAAGGTTGCGACCCTTGATGAAGCACATACTTTCAGCAACACTTTTGCTAAATTTTGCACTGTTTCGCCTACAACAATATTTTTCAAACGTTGTATTGTTTTAGCTAAAGTACACTTTTACGAAATATTGCACTGTTTCACCTACAATAAAAGTTTAAAAAGGTTGTACTATTTTGCATTCTACAACATCAAGGTTGCGACCCTGATGAAGCACATACTTTCAGCAACACTTTTGCTAAATTTTGCACTGTTTCGCCTACAACAATATTTTTCAAACGTTGTATTGTTTTAGCTAAAGTAACACTTTTACCAAATATTGCATTGTTTCACCTACAATAAAAGTTTAAAAAGGTTGTACTATTTTGCATTCTTGAACACTTCAAGAAGTGTTTCCTATTTCTTAATTCAAAATACAAACTACATAATGGAACACTTCACAAGTGTTTCCTATTTCTGAATTCAAAACACAAATTGCATACTACAACACTTCACAAGTGTTGCCTATTTCTGAAGAAAAAAAATTAACCTTCACTTGCATAATTTCTTGTCATTTTGAAACGCACTCAAGATTATTAATTGTTAATAATTTACAACAATCCCCAACTTGTTCTAATAATGGCAAGACCAATTCTAATAAAGGAGAAATAAAAAATGTTAATACAATTAATATTTCAAACACTTCTAAATTGTCGTAGAGTTTGTACGCATGAATAACTAGGATAATTCAACCTATACTTGAGTTTGTATAAGACCGATGAAAACTCGAATGTATGAAAGATGAAATCTGGAATTTTGTGTGAAAATGATAGACTTTTCTGAATGTATTTTTTTGAATCCGGAATGCTCAATTTATAGGTCAAACTAATATTGTTTCATAAGGTTGCGACCCTTGATGAAGCACATACTTTCAGCAACACTTTTGCTAAATTTTGCACTGTTTCGCCTACAACAATATTTTTCAAACGTTGTATTGTTTTAGCTAAAGTAACACTTTTACCAAATATTGCACGGTTTCACCTACAATAAAAGTTTAAAAAGGTTGTACTATTTTGCATTCTGCAACACTTCAAGAAGTGTTTCCTATTTCTTAATTCAAAATACAAACTACATAATGCAACACTTCACAAGTGTTTCCTATTTCTGAATTCAAAACACAAATTGCATACTACAACACTTCACAAGTGTTGCCTATTTCTGAAGAAAAAATTAACCTTCACTTGCATAATTTCTTGTTATTTTGAAACACACTCAAGATTATTAATTGTTAATAATTTACAACAATCCTCAACTTGTTCTAATAATGGCAAGACCAATTCTAATAAAAGAGAAATAAAAAATGTTAATACAATTAATTTTTCAAACACTTCTAAATTGTCGTAGAGTTTGTACGCATGAATAATTAGGATAATTCAACCTATACTTGAGTTTGTATAAGACCGATGAAAACTCGAATGTATGTAAGATGAAATCTGGAATTTTGTGTGAAAATGATAGACTTTTCTGAATGTATTTTTCTGAATCCGGAATGCTCAATTTATAGGTCAAACTAATATTGTTTCATAAGGTTGCGACCCTTGATGAAGCACATACTTTCAGCAACACTTTTGCTAAATTTTGCACTGTTTCGCCTACAACAATATTTTTCAAACGTTGTACTGTTTTAGCTAAAGTAACACTTTTACCAAATATTGCACGGTTTCACCTACAATAAAAGTTTAAAAAGGTTGTACTATTTTGCATTCTGCAACACTTCAAGAAGTGTTCCTATTTCTTAATTCAAAATACAAACTACATAATGCAACACTTCACAAGTGTTTCCTATTTCTGAATTCAAAACACAAATTGCATACTACAACACTTCACAAGTGTTGCCTATTTCTGAAGAAAAAAATTAAGCTTCACTTGCATAATTTCTTGTCATTTTGAAACACACTCAAGATTATTAATTGTTAATAATTTACAACAATCCTCAACTTGTTCTAATAATGGCAAGACCAATTCTAATAAAAGAGAAATAAAAAATGTTAATACAATTAATTTTTCAAACACTTCTAAATTGTCGTAGAGTTTGTACGCATGAATAATTAGGATAATTCAACCTATACTTGAGTTTGTATAAGACCGATGAAAACTCGAATGTATGAAAGATGAAATCTAGAATTTTGTGTGAAAATGATAGACTTTTCTGAATGTATTTTTCTGAATCTGGAATGCTCAATTTATAGGTCAAACTAATATTGTTTCATAAGGTTGCGACCCTTGATGAAGCACATACTTTCAGCAACACTTTTGCTAAATTTTGCACTGCTTCGCCTACAACAATATTTTTCAAACGTTGTATTGTTTTAGCTAAAGTACACTTTTACGAAATATTGCACTGTTTCACCTACAATAAAAGTTTAAAAAGGTTGTACTATTTTGCATTCTACAACATCAAGGTTGCGACCCTTGATGAAGCACATACTTTCAGCAACACTTTGGCTAAATTTTGCACTGTTTCGCCTACAACAATATTTTTCAAACGTTGTATTGTTTTAGCTAAAGTAACACTTTTACCAAATATTGCATTGTTTCACCTACAATAAAAGTTTAAAAAGGTTGTACTATTTTGCATTCTTGAACACTTCAAGAAGTGTTTCCTATTTCTTAATTCAAAATACAAACTACATAATGGAACACTTCACAAGTGTTTCCTATTTCTGAATTCAAAACACAAATTGCATACTACAACACTTCACAAGTGTTGCCTATTTCTGAAGAAAAAAAATTAACCTTCACTTGCATAATTTCTTGTCATTTTGAAACGCACTCAAGATTATTAATTGTTAATAATTTACAACAATCCCCAACTTGTTCTAATAATGGCAAGACCAATTCTAATAAAAGAGAAATAAAAAATGTTAATACAATTAATATTTCAAACACTTCTAAATTGTCGTAGAGTTTGTACGCATGAATGATTAGGATAATTCAACCTATACTTGAGTTTGTATAAGACCGATGAAAACTCGAATGTATGAAAGATGAAATCTGGAATTTTGTGTGAAAATGATAGACCTTTCTGAATGTATTTTTCTGAATCCGGAATGCTCAATTCATAGGTCAAACTAATATTGTTTCATAAGGTTGCGACCCTTGATGAAGCACATACTTTCAGCAACACTTTTGCTAAATTTTGCACTGTTTCGCCTACAACAATATTTTTCAAACGTTGTATTGTTTTAGCTAAAGTAACACTTTTACCAAATATTGCACGGTTTCACCTACAATAAAAGTTTAAAAAGGTTGTACTATTTTGCATTCTGCAACACTACAAGAAGTGTTTCCTATTTCTTAATTCAAAATACAAACTACATAATGCAACACTTCACAAGTGTTTCCTATTTCTGAATTCAAAACACAAATTGCATACTACAACACTTCACAAGTGTTGCCTATTTCTGAAGAAAAAAATTAACCTTCACTTGCATAATTTCTTGTTATTTTGAAACACACTCAAGATTATTAATTGTTAATAATTTACAACAATCCTCAACTTGTTCTAATAATGGCAAGACCAATTCTAATAAAAGAGAAATAAAAAATGTTAATACAATTAATTTTTCAAACACTTCTAAATTGTCGTAGAGTTTGTACGCATGAATAATTAGGATAATTCAACCTATACTTGAGTTTGTATAAGACTGATGAAAACTCGAATGTATGAAAGATGAAATCTGGAATTTTGTGTGAAAATGATAGACTTTTCTGAATGTATTTTTCTGAATCCGGAATGCTCAATTTATAGGTCAAACTAATATTGTTTCATAAGGTTGCGACCCTTGATGAAGCACATACTTTCAGCAACACTTTTGCTAAATTTTTTGCACTGTTTCGCCTACAACAATATTTTTCAAACGTTGTACTGTTTTAGCTAAAGTAACACTTTTACCAAATATTGCACGGTTTCACCTACAATAAAAGTTTAAAAAGGTTGTACTATTTTGCATTCTGCAACACTTCAAGAAGTGTTCCTATTTCTTAATTCAAAATACAAACTACATAATGCAACACTTCACAAGTGTTTCCTATTTCTGAATTCAAAACACAAATTGCATACTACAACACTTCACAAGTGTTGCCTATTTCTGAAGAAAAAAATTAAGCTTCACTTGCATAATTTCTTGTCATTTTGAAACACACTCAAGATTATTAATTGTTAATAATTTACAACAATCCTCAACTTGTTCTAATAATGGCAAGACCAATTCTAATAAAAGAGAAATAAAAAATGTTAATACAATTAATTTTTCAAACACTTCTAAATTGTCGTAGAGTCTGTACGCATGAATAATTAGGATAATTCAACCTATACTTGAGTTTGTATAAGACCGATGAAAACTCGAATGTATGAAAGATGAAATCTAGAATTTTGTGTGAAAATGATAGACTTTTCTGAATGTATTTTTCTGAATCTGGAATGCTCAATTTATAGGTCAAACTAATATTGTTTCATAAGGTTGCGACCCTTGATGAAGCACATACTTTCAGCAACACTTTTGCTAAATTTTGCACTGCTTCGCCTACAACAATATTTTTCAAACGTTGTATTGTTTTAGCTAAAGTACACTTTTACGAAATATTGCACTGTTTCACCTACAATAAAAGTTTAAAAAGGTTGTACTATTTTGCATTCTACAACATCAAGGTTGCGACCCTTGATGAAGCACATACTTTCAGCAACACTTTGGCTAAATTTTGCACTGTTTCGCCTACAACAATATTTTCAAACGTTGTATTGTTTTAGCTAAAGTAACACTTTTACCAAATATTGCATTGTTTCACCTACAATAAAAGTTTAAAAAGGTTGTACTATTTTGCATTCTTGAACACTTCAAGAAGTGTTTCCTATTTCTTAATTCAAAATACAAACTACATAATGGAACACTTCACAAGTGTTTCCTATTTCTGAATTCAAAACACAAATTGCATACTACAACACTTCACAAGTGTTGCCTATTTCTGAAGAAAAAAAATTAACCTTCACTTGCATAATTTCTTGTCATTTTGAAACGCACTCAAGATTATTAATTGTTAATAATTTACAACAATCCCCAACTTGTTCTAATAATGGCAAGACCAATTCTAATAAAGGAGAAATAAAAAATGTTAATACAATTAATATTTCAAACACTTCTAAATTGTCGTAGAGTTTGTACGCATGAATAATTAGGATAATTCAACCTATACTTGAGTTTGTATAAGACCGATGAAAACTCGAATGTATGAAAGATGAAATCTGGAATTTTGTGTGAAAATGATAGACCTTTCTGAATGTATTTTTCTGAATCCGGAATGCTCAATTCATAGGTCAAACTAATATTGTTTCATAAGGTTGCGACCCTTGATGAAGCACATACTTTCAGCAACACTTTTGCTAAATTTTGCACTGTTTCGCCTACAACAATATTTTTCAAACGTTGTATTGTTTTAGCTAAAGTAACACTTTTACCAAATATTGCACGGTTTCACCTACAATAAAAGTTTAAAAAGGTTGTACTATTTTGCATTCTGCAACACTACAAGAAGTGTTTCCTATTTCTTAATTCAAAATACAAACTACATAATGCAACACTTCACAAGTGTTTCCTATTTCTGAATTCAAAACACAAATTGCATACTACAACACTTCACAAGTGTTGCCTATTTCTAAAGAAAAGAATTAACCTTCACTTGCATAATTTCTTGTTATTTTGAAACACACTCAAGATTATTAATTGTTAATAATTTACAACAATCCTCAACTTGTTCTAATAATGGCAAGACCAATTCTAATAAAAGAGAAATAAAAAATGTTAATACAATTAATTTTTCAAACACTTCTAAATTGTCGTAGAGTTTGTACACATGAATAATTAGGATAATTCAACCTATACTTGAGTTTGTATAAGACCGATGAAAACTCGAATGTATGTAAGATGAAATCTAGAATTTTGTGTGAAAATGATAGACTTTTCTGAATGTATTTTTCTGAATCCGGAATGCTCAATTTATAGGTCAAACTAATATTGTTTCATAAGGTTGCGACCCTTGATGAAGCACATACTTTCAGCAACACTTTTGCTAAATTTTTTGCACTGTTTCGCCTACAACAATATTTTTCAAACGTTGTACTGTTTTAGCTAAAGTAACACTTTTACCAAATATTGCACGGTTTCACCTACAATAAAAGTTTAAAAAGGTTGTACTATTTTGCATTCTGCAACACTTCAAGAAGTGTTTCCTATTTCTTAATTCAAAATACAAACTACATAATGCAACACTTCACAAGTGTTTCCTATTTCTGAATTCAAAACACAAATTGCATACTACAACACTTCACAAGTGTTGCCTATTTCTGAAGAAAAAAATTAAGCTTCACTTGCATAATTTCTTGTCATTTTGAAACACACTCAAGATTATTAATTGTTAATAATTTACAACAATCCTCAACTTGTTCTAATAAAGGCAAGACCAATTCTAATAAAAGAGAAATAAAAAATGTTAATACAATTAATTTTTCAAACACTTCTAAATTGTCGTAGAGTTTGTACGCATGAATAATTAGGATAATTCAACCTATACTTGAGTTTGTATAAGACCGATGAAAACTCGAATGTATGAAAGATGAAATCTAGAATTTTGTGTGAAAATGATAGACTTTTCTGAATGTATTTTTCTGAATCTGGAATGCTCAATTTATAGGTCAAACTAATATTGTTTCATAAGGTTGCGACCCTTGATGAAGCACATACTTTCAGCAACACTTTTGCTAAATTTTGCACTGTTTCGCCTACAACAATATTTTTCAAACGTTGTATTGTTTTAGCTAAAGTACACTTTTACGAAATATTGCACTGTTTCACCTACAATAAAAGTTTAAAAAGGTTGTACTATTTTGCATTCTGCAACATCAAGGTTGCGACCCTTGATGAAGCACATACTTTCAGCAACACTTTTGCTAAATTTTGCACTGTTTCGCCTACAACAATATTTTTCAAACGTTGTATTGTTTTAGCTAAAGTAACACTTTTACCAAATATTGCATTGTTTCACCTACAATAAAAGTTTAAAAAGGTTGTACTATTTTGCATTCTTGAACACTTCAAGAAGTGTTTCCTATTTCTTAGTTCAAAATACAAACTACATAATGGATTACTTCACAAGTGTTTCCTATTTCTGAATTCAAAACACAAATTGCATACTACAACACTTCACAAGTGTTGCCTATTTCTGAAGAAAAAAAATTAACCTTCACTTGCATAATTTCTTGTCATTTTGAAACGCACTCAAGATTATTAATTGTTAATAATTTACAACAATCCCCAACTTGTTCTAATAATGGCAAGACCAATTCTAATAAAGGAGAAATAAAAAATGTTAATACAATTAATATTTCAAACACTTCTAAATTGTCGTAGAGTTTGTACGCATGAATAATTAGGATAATTCAACCTATACTTGAGTTTGTATAAGACCGATGAAAACTCGAATGTATGAAAGATGAAATCTGGAATTTTGTGTGAAAATGATAGACCTTTCTGAATGTGTTTTTCTGAATCCGGAATGCTCAATTCATAGGTCAAACTAATATTGTTTCATAAGGTTGCGACCCTTGATGAAGCACATACTTTCAGCAACACTTTTTCTAAATTTTGCACTGTTTCGCCTACAACAATATTTTTCAAACGTTGTATTGTTTTAGCTAAAGTAACACTTTTACCAAATATTGCACGGTTTCACCTACAATAAAAGTTTAAAAAGGTTGTACTATTTTGCATTCTGCAACACTACAAGAAGTGTTTCCTATTTCTTAATTCAAAATACAAACTACATAATGCAACACTTCACAAGTGTTTCCTATTTCTGAATTCAAAACACAAATTGCATACTACAACACTTCACAAGTGTTGCCTATTTCTGAAGAAAAGAATTAACCTTCACTTGCATAATTTCTTGTTATTTTGAAACACACTCAAGATTATTAATTGTTAATAATTTACAACAATCCTCAACTTGTTCTAATAATGGCAAGACCAATTCTAATAAAAGAGAAATAAAAAATGTTAATACAATTAATTTTTCAAACACTTCTAAATTGTCGTAGAGTTTGTACGCATGAATAATTAGGATAATTCAACCTATACTTGAGTTTGTATAAGACCGATGAAAACTCGAATGTATGTAAGATGAAATCTGGAATTTTGTGTGAAAATGATAGACTTTTCTGAATGTATTTTTCTGAATCCGGAATGCTCAATTTATAGGTCAAACTAATATTGTTTCATAAGGTTGCGACCCTTGATGAAGCACATACTTTCAGCAACACTTTTGCTAAATTTTGCACTGTTTCGCCTACAACAATATTTTTCAAACGTTGTACTGTTTTAGCTAAAGTAACACTTTTACCAAATATTGCACGGTTTCACCTACAATAAAAGTTTAAAAAGGTTGTACTATTTTGCATTCTGCAACACTTCAAGAAGTGTTTCCTATTTCTTAATTCAAAATACAAACTACATAATGCAACACTTCACAAGTGTTTCCTATTTCTGAATTCAAAACACAAATTGCATACTACAACACTTCACAAGTGTTGCCTATTTCTGAAGAAAAAAATTAAGCTTCACTTGCATAATTTCTTGTCATTTTGAAACACACTCAAGATTATTAATTGTTAATAATTTACAACAATCCTCAACTTGTTCTAATAATGGCAAGACCAATTCTAATAAAAGAGAAATAAAAAATGTTGATACAATTAATTTTTCAAACACTTCTAAATTGTCGTAGAGTTTGTACGCATGAATAATTAGGATAATTCAACCTATACTTGAGTTTGTATAAGACCGATGAAAACTCGAATGTATGAAAGATGAAATCTAGAATTTTGTGTGAAAATGATAGACTTTTCTGAATGTATTTTTCTGAATCTGGAATGCTCAATTTATAGGTCAAACTAATATTGTTTCATAAGGTTGCGACCCTTGATGAAGCACATACTTTCAGCAACACTTTTGCTAAATTTTGCACTGTTTCGCCTACAACAATATTTTTCAAACGTTGTATTGTTTTAGCTAAAGTACACTTTTACGAAATATTGCACTGTTTCACCTACAATAAAAGTTTAAAAAGGTTGTACTATTTTGCATTCTGCAACATCAAGGTTGCGACCCTTGATGAAGCACATACTTTCAGCAACACTTTTGCTAAATTTTGCACTGTTTCGCCTACAACAATATTTTTCAAACGTTGTATTGTTTTAGCTAAAGTAACACTTTTACAGAATATTGCATTGTTTCACCTACAATAAAAGTTTAAAAAGGTTGTACTATTTTGCATTCTTGAACACTTCAAGAAGTGTTTCCTATTTCTTAATTCAAAATACAAACTACATAATGGAACACTTCACAAGTGTTTCCTATTTCTGAATTCAAAACACAAATTGCATACTACAACACTTCACAAGTGTTGCCTATTTCTGAAGAAAAAAAATTAACCTTCACTTGCATAATTTCTTGTCATTTTGAAACGCACTCAAGATTATTAATTGTTAATAATTTACAACAATCCCCAACTTGTTCTAATAATGGCAAGACCAATTCTAATAAAAGAGAAATAAAAAATGTTAATACAATTAATATTTCAAACACTTCTAAATTGTCGTAGAGTTTGTACGCATGAATAATTAGGATAATTCAACCTATACTTGAGTTTGTATAAGACCGATGAAAACTCGAATGTATGTAAGATGAAATCTGGAATTTTGTGTGAAAATGATAGACTTTTCTGAATGTATTTTTCTGAATCCGGAATGCTCAATTTATAGGTCAAACTAATATTGTTTCATAAGGTTGCGACCCTTGATGAAGCACATACTTTCAGCAACACTTTTGCTAAATTTTGCACTGTTTCGCCTACAACAATATTTTTCAAACGTTGTACTGTTTTAGCTAAAGTAACACTTTTACCAAATATTGCACGGTTTCACCTACAATAAAAGTTTAAAAAGGTTGTACTATTTTGCATTCTGCAACACTTCAAGAAGTGTTTCCTATTTCTTAATTCAAAATACAAACTACATAATGCAACACTTCACAAGTGTTTCCTATTTCTGAATTCAAAACACAAATTGCATACTACAACACTTCACAAGTGTTGCCTATTTCTGAAGAAAAAAATTAAGCTTCACTTGCATAATTTCTTGTCATTTTGAAACACACTCAAGATTATTAATTGTTAATAATTTACAACAATCCTCAACTTGTTCTAATAATGGCAAGACCAATTCTAATAAAAGAGAAATAAAAAATGTTGATACAATTAATTTTTCAAACACTTCTAAATTGTCGTAGAGTTTGTACGCATGAATAATTAGGATAATTCAACCTATACTTGAGTTTGTATAAGACCGATGAAAACTCGAATGTATGAAAGATGAAATCTAGAATTTTGTGTGAAAATGATAGACTTTTCTGAATGTATTTTTCTGAATCTGGAATGCTCAATTTATAGGTCAAACTAATATTGTTTCATAAGGTTGCGACCCTTGATGAAGCACATACTTTCAGCAACACTTTTGCTAAATTTTGCACTGTTTCGCCTACAACAATATTTTTCAAACGTTGTATTGTTTTAGCTAAAGTACACTTTTACGAAATATTGCACTGTTTCACCTACAATAAAAGTTTAAAAAGGTTGTACTATTTTGCATTCTGCAACATCAAGGTTGCGACCCTTGATGAAGCACATACTTTCAGCAACACTTTTGCTAAATTTTGCACTGTTTCGCCTACAACAATATTTTTCAAACGTTGTATTGTTTTAGCTAAAGTAACACTTTTACCAAATATTGCATTGTTTCACCTACAATAAAAGTTTAAAAAGGTTGTACTATTTTGCATTCTTGAACACTTCAAGAAGTGTTTCCTATTTCTTAATTCAAAATACAAACTACATAATGGAACACTTCACAAGTGTTTCCTATTTCTGAATTCAAAACACAAATTGCATACTACAACACTTCACAAGTGTTGCCTATTTCTGAAGAAAAAAAATTAACCTTCACTTGCATAATTTCTTGTCATTTTGAAACGCACTCAAGATTATTAATTGTTAATAATTTACAACAATCCCCAACTTGTTCTAATAATGGCAAGACCAATTCTAATAAAAGAGAAATAAAAAATGTTAATACAATTAATATTTCAAACACTTCTAAATTGTCGTAGAGTTTGTACGCATGAATAATTAGGATAATTCAACCTATACTTGAGTTTGTATAAGACCGATGAAAACTCGAATGTATGAAAGATGAAATCTGGAATTTTGTGTGAAAATGATAGACTTTTCTGAATGTATTTTTCTGAATCTGGAATGCTCAATTTATAGGTCAAACTAATATTGTTTCATAAGGTTGCGACCCTTGATGAAGCACATACTTTCAGCAACACTTTTGCTAAATTTTGCACTGTTTCGCCTACAACAATATTTTTCAAACGTTGTATTGTTTTAGCTAAAGTAACACTTTTACCAAATATTGCATTGTTTCACCTACAATAAAAGTTTAAAAAGGTTGTACTATTTTGCATTCTGCAACACTTC
This sequence comes from Lathyrus oleraceus, assembly GCF_024323335.1. Taxonomy (NCBI): domain Eukaryota; kingdom Viridiplantae; phylum Streptophyta; class Magnoliopsida; order Fabales; family Fabaceae; genus Lathyrus; species Lathyrus oleraceus. The sequence goes on along the minus strand of NC_066580.1, from coordinate 492,075,223 downwards.
AAGAAGTAATTCCTATTTCTTAATTCAAAATACAAACTACATAATGCAACACTTCACAAGTGTTTCCTATTTCTGAATTCAAAACACAAATTGCATACTACAACACTTCACAAGTGTTGCCTATTTCTGAAGAAAAAAAATTAACCTTCACTTGCATAATTTCTTGTCATTTTGAAACACACTCAAGATTATTAATTGTTAATAATTTACAACAATCCCCAACTTGTTCTAATAATGGCCAGACCAATTCTAATAAAAGAGAAATAAAAAATGTTAATACAATTAAGTATCTTTCGATTTGAACTTAATCTTAGTAAGGATAACGTAAAGTTTAATTAGAATGTTAGTTCACTATGCTTTGAACCGTTATCTTTTATGATTATACCGGCGTTACGTTAAACACATTCTTTAATGGTTCTTCGCTTACATCTCTCGCCTGTCACTATTTATAGTCATATGATTTTCCTGTTTACTTGAATTTTTAATGAGAGAAACTTCAACTCTCACTTTGAGACGACATCATCTCGAAATTCATATAGGTGAAGTTCATTTTGTATTTGTTTCTTGAGATACACATCCTCGATATAGAACTTTATTAAGATTTTGAAAAAACTTAACCCTCAATATATAATAGCAATATTTTCACAGAATGTTGCGCAAACATCCAAATCAACGATTTGTTATTACCCATTGAATCTAAGGTTAAGGTTTGTTAACTTAAGATATGGTTGCTATCATTGTCGAAATTCTTATTCAAGGAGTTTCAATCTCATACCTCTTGAGGTAGTCATTTCTAAGTCTCCACCCAGTGGCTTAGTATTTGAATCAACCAAATTATAGATCGATCATATGTATGTGAGTGAAATGATTATTTCTTTAATCAATTTTATCACAAAAGAATGTCTAAATCCTACTTGCCTAGACTTTCTGTTATACACTCATTGTATGCTCTAGGTAAATTGACTTGACTACCGCAATGTATCTAACACCTTTGAAATATTATCTTTAGCCAATGGAACTTTCAATTGAAGGTCCCTCAACCATTCATTTTTTTCACAAGCGGAAGCAAGAGTCTCAAACTCTAATTATATGGTTGAGAGTGTGATCCATATTTGATTCTTGATCTTCTAAGAAATTGCACCCCCTGCTATTAAATGAAATATTAAATGAACATATCTTTCAGTATAATCATGAATTATTAATATTGTTTAACTAATATTCTCATATTCACATAGACACAAGATTCATGTTTTGGGAAAGATAATTGATAAATAAAATGTAAATTAGAAATGTTCATGTACAGTTTTTTCAAAAACAAAACCAAATCCAACCCAACCGAGCTATAACAAAAGTTCATATTTTTTTCAATAAATACTTGTATTAAGAAAACACAAGGGGTGCTAACCCATGCAAAAGGGAATCAAACTGAACCATATTATTGGTTTGATGCACCCGTTTTAAATTTTATACGTTATCGAATCGTTACTAAATTTTTTAATTAAAAAAACCGTGAATTGGACCATTATACTTTTTCAATTTTTTTTAATAAAAAATCCTTTTTGACTTTTCATTTCAATATTTTTCTATAAGCATTTTTTATATAATTGAATCTAGAATTATATAATAAAATGATAATTTAATATTAATAAAAACAACTATTCTATTTTTAAATAAAAATTATTTTTTAAAGTATTTTACACACAATTATAATAAAATATAAAAAAATTAAATAAAAATGTGAAAAAAAATTATACTTAAATAAAAATAAGTAATTTATACCCTATTATTTAAATATACTTTACGTAATGCAAAATTTAGAATTTAAATTTACTTATTAATCGTTAAATGAAATTTGATTTTATATGATAGTATTTTTTTTTGTTTTAAATAAGTTTTAAGTTAAAGTTATGTTTAAAACATTGAACCAAATAAGTTATATTAAACCGTACCAACATTAATGCATAATGCAGTGCAGTAATATCAATTGAGTGACACTAATATTGTATCTTATTAATGGTTATTAATCATGGTTCGATTTAATTTGATTTTTGTATTTTAAACACTCTTAAATCATCTTAGAGTTTGTACGCATGAATAATTAGAATAATTCAACCTATACTTGAGTTTGGATAAGATCGATGAAAACTCGAATGTAAGAAAGATGAAATCTGGAATTTTATGTGAAAAGGAAAGGATTTTCTGAATATATTTTTATGAATCCGGAATGCTCAAATTATAGGTCAAATTAGTGTTGTTTCATAAGGTTGCGACCCTTGATGAAATGCACACTTTCAACAACACTTTTGCTAAATATTGCAGTGTTTCGCCTACAACAACACTTTTCAAATGTTGTACTATTTCGCCTACAACATCACTTTTACCAAATGTTGTATTGTTTCGCCTATAGCAACAGTTTTTAAAGGTTATACTGTTTTGCATTCTGCAACACTTCACAAAGTATTTCCTATTTCTAAATTTAAAATACAAACTACATATAGCAACACTTCACAATTATTTCCTATTTCAGAATTCAAAATACAAACTACATAATGCAACACTTCACAAGTGTTGCCTATTTCTGAATTAAAAAAATTAACCTTCACTTGCATAATTTCTTGTTATTTTGCTACAAACTCAAGATTATTAATTGTTAATAATTTACAATAATCCACCACGTGTTTCAATAATGACAAGACCAAATCTAGAAAAAGAAGGAAATAAAAAATGTTAATAAATTAAGTATCTTTCGATTTGAACTTAATCTTAGTAAGGATAACGTAAAGTTTAATGAGAATGTTAGTTAGTTATGCTTTGAACCGTTATACCATGTGATTATGTTGGTGTTACCTTACACATATCCGTTAATGGTTCTTCGCCTACGTCTCTCGCCTAGCACTATTTATGGTCATGTGCTTTTCCGATTTTCGTGAATTTTTCATGAGAGAAACTTCAACTCTCACTTTGAGACAACACCATCTCGAAATTCATATAGGTGAAGTTGATTTTCGAATTGTTTCTTGAGATACATATCTCTGATATAGAACTTCATTAAGATTTTGAAAAAATTCAACCCTCAATATGTAATAGTCAAGATTTTCACTTAATGTTGCGCAAACATCCAAATCAACGATTTGTTGTTTCCCTTTAAATCTTAGGTTAAGTTTTGTTAACTTCATATTGGGTTTCTACCGTTGTCGGAATCCTTATTCAAGGAGTTTCAATCCCATACCTCTTGAGGTAGTCTTTAATAAGTCTCTGGCCAGTGGCTTAGTATTTGGATCAGCCAAATTTAAAATCGATCGTATGTATGTGAGTGAAATGATTACATCTTTAATCAATTTTCACACAAAAGATTGTCTAAGTCCTACTTGCCTAGACTTTTTGTTATACACTTTTTATATGATGTAGGCAAAGTGACTCAACTTTCGTAATGTATCAACACCTTTGAAATATTGTCTTTAGTCAATGGAACTTCCAACAGAAGGTCCCTCAACCATTCAACTTTTTCACTAGTGGAAGCAAGAGTCTTGAACTCTAATTATATGGTTGAGAGATTGATCCACATTTTATTCTTGCTCTTCCAAGAAATTGCACCCCTTACTATTGTAAATATCCACCCAAATGCAAATTTATGATATTCAATACTCGATATCCAACTCACATTAGTATATCCTTCTAATATGGCAGGAAATCTACTATAATGGACACCGGGATTTTCGATTTTCATAAGATAGCCGAAAATCCTAATGATAGCATTTCGGTGCTCACCATTTGGATTGCTAGTAAAATTTACTCATTTTACTAATTGAGAATACTATGTAGGGTCTAGTACATTGTCTGTACTTGCATATTTCAATTGAGCCACAACTCTTTCATCATTCTTTTGAAGTTTGACACTAGGATCAAATAGAGTACTCACTTTCATGAAATGTAAGTGTTTGAACTTATCAAGTACTTTCTCAACATAATGTATTTGACTAAGTTCATAACCCCCATTATTTCTCTTTACTTTGATCCCCAAGAGTGTGTCAACTAGTCCAAGATCATTCATCTTGAATGCGTAAGTTATAAACCTCTTTATTTCTAAAATTCCATTCATCTAATTGCTAACGATCAATCATATAATCAATATGGAGACAAATGAGTATCACAATATGTAACACCTCAAAATTTTCCCTCCTCTTCTTGGGACTAGCTTGAGCATTGCATTTCATTTTTAGGGCATTAGGCATTGCATTTTTGCATATCATCTGAAATAAAGAGATCATCCTCCAAAGTCTTTTTCAGAAGATGGAGAAGTTATATGGTTCAAGCCTGAGGATCTTCATGAATTGATGATCAGCCATCTGAGGGTGTGCACTTCAATTAGGGTTTTCTGATCCTTCAAAGGTTTTGAGCATTATCTTGTTTGCAAGGATATGTCACCATCATCATGGTTTTGTCATCCTCCAGGATTTCATTATTCAGTCTCAAGTTCCTCTGGATTAGGGTTTTGACCTCTGGTCAACCCTAATCAATGACATTCTTCCAGCTAGAGTTTATCAAGGAGATGAGGTATTTTATTGAGATGAAGATCACATGATCATTATATTGAGCTTATATGAGCTAGGGTTTCATTTCTGTGCAAATTCCTCAAGTGGTGAACGCTTAGACTGATCAGAGCATGTCAAGGTCAGCTAAGGACCTATGCAGTCAACTGAGGGCTATGAGGTGGGAAAATGAGTTTCAACACTTCAATCATGTTCAAAAGAGGTTCATTTGTCATTTCAAGCATCTATCTTGAAGATTTTGAATTCAAGGCAAAAGTTTCCAAAAATTGAAAGTGACCTGTAATTGAAAGTTTCCAAAAATGGCAAGTTTTTGGTCCACATTCAACTTGACTTTCCAACATCAAAGAAGCTTCAAATGGATTTTTGGTGAACATGAAAGTTGAAGATCTTCCTCTCCTTTTTTCAAAAATTCAAAGATCATGATCATCTGATGAATGGTTGAGAAGTTATGGCCAAATGATCACAAAGTGTACATGGAAGTTCAACATGGCATAACTTTTGATTCAAAACTCCAAATTGATCCACTCTTTTTGCAAAATGCTTTTCTTGACCAATACTTTCCAAATCAGTCATGGCCTTGCATGGAAAAAGCTCAAATGACCATGTGTTCATACTTGTACATTTTGGAGGGAAAAGTGATAATTCAAATTTGGTGGATCACATGAGCAAAATTCCAATTCCATTGTGTTTGTTGAATGATTTTAAGTGGAATTGAACCCTAACATGCTACTGTTCACGTGCACTTTAGCCATGCATAGGTGTATTTGCCAATTTTGCATTTCACCTCATTTTTCACTAGTCAAGATTAACCAAGCCTAATGGTGATTAGTATTGTGATTAGTGAACCATATATAAGCTAAATCCTAACAGAATTTGCCATAATCACAATTCTAGATCTAGAATTCAAGATTCCCTCCAAAAATTCTCTCAATTCAAACTTGAATTTTCTTCACATAACTCATCAATATTCTTGCATAATCATGTTCACAATGCATCATTGATGAAGAATCATCACTTGGATTGAAGAATTTGGTGTAGATTCGAGCTCCACAAGTACAAGTTCATGAAGATGGTTTTCTGAAATTAAGCAAGATCCAAGCCTTTTCAAGTGTTAATTTGTGCATCAGACTTTATAACAAGGTTGAGGAAGGAGATCTGGAGCTGGAGGAAGCTTGAATCCACGAAATCAACACACTGCTCTTCAAAAAGGTTGGAATTCAAATCTCTTGTTTTGCCTTTTTATGCACATGATTAGGTAGAGCTTTTGATGTTGATGATGCTGATGTCTTTAGATCTTGTTTTGGTTAAGAAATGAGTGAGATATGTTGACTGGAAATTTTGATGTTCATAATGTTTCTCTTCGATCCGGTTGATTCGTTAGGTTTTAGGCTTAGTGAGTGTGAGATCCGTGTTCTACGTAACAAGACCTTTCCAACGGTGTATCATATGATAAATTCTGGAAAAAAATGTTGGATGTCGCCGTGAATTGGCCGTAGAAGACGACTGGAATTACTATTCCGGTCGTCTGGTTCGTGACTTAGGGTTTCACGTTAGCGCGCCTGCAACCTTGCCGTCTACAGTTCAATTCCTTGCGCTGGCATTTTATTTTCCACTTGTTTTTCCTTTGCCATGCCAAACGCAGCGTTTCATGTTGAACGCGCTTGCAAGCTTCCAAACCTCTGTTCGATCCTGCGCTTTGCATGTTTGTTTAATTTCATTTTTGAGCGTGCATGTGACCTAGCAGACCTTGGTTCGATTCCAGCGCTTGCACCTTTTAATTTCCAATTGTTTTCCATGAAGCGCCTGTAACCTTAGGAGCCTTGGTTCGATTCTTGCTTGGTGCATGTTATGTTTTCTCATTTCAAATATTATTTCCACATGATTTGCCTTATTTCATTTTTATTTTCTCCAATTTGCAAAAAATTCATAACAAATAGAAAAATTGTTCAATTTGATCCAAACTTTTTTCCATATGCTTGTATTGATGTCTTTTATTTTTTGATGTGATTTTCATGATTTTTGTGTTGCTGGATTTTTAATTGTGCTTGATTGTTTGAACATGATGCCATAATGATATGTTGCATTCATTTGATTGTAAAATGCTCATGGTTTATCCAATTGCTTTGAAATTTGACATGCCTAATCCTAACATGTAACATGATCTTTTGGCTTTTGTTTGGCATTTTTACCATTTAATACCACTGTTTTGGACACATGGATATATGTTGTAACATTTGGTGTCACATTCTTGACCTTGTACTTGTGCGATTTAATTCACACACCATTTCTTATCTCCTGGACTTAATTTTTGGTATGATGCTCGTCCATAAAATGTTAAGTGCACATAAAAATTTTCATGATCATTGGATTCATTTCTGTTTTAATATGGATTTTCTATTCTTGATATCCAAATGTGATCACATTGTTTGCCTTTGCCTTATCTTGATTAATTGATGGTTTTGCTTAATGATTTGGCTTTGGTCCTTTTGAGGCTTTCTTCTTGTTTGATTAAATGTGCTTCATGTGAAATTTTGACTTCTGTCTTGGTCATTTGACTTGCCTTTGACCCTAGTCTTTGTACTAGTGGTTTGTACTCACCAATTGTGTTTGTGTTTCAGGTATTTAGCACTAATGATTGGTGTGGCCTCATCATTTGAGATGTCATTTGCTTTGATTACTAACTATTGTTGTGTTGTAGGTCCATTGATGTGATGAACTCACTTGAGTGCTTGCATTTGTGGCTTGCATTGTGTAATTGTTGGATGATTCCACTGTGTTGTCTGTTGGTTTTCTGAATACAATAATAACTGTTTGGCTTTTTGCACAGGTACATTAGTCGCTATTAGCTTGCTTTGCTTTTGCTTTGGAGTGTGGTTGGTACACCACTGAGGTAGTTTAGCCTTCTAACTCCATGTAGTCTGGAAGCCCTGTCATTTTTTTTTGCAGGCGTTTGGCTGAAGTCCTCCTTAAGAGGCAATGACTGTGTTTGTTTACTTTTGTGCCAAAGACCTCCTTGTCGAGGCATGTTACTTGTTAAGTCCTCCTAAGTGAAGAGGCAATTGACAGATAGAAGGGATTAGTAATCAATCCCCTGTTAATCGTTGAGTCGTTCATTATGCTCGCACTACGTGCTGACGCTCTTGAACCTAACCCAAGATCCTTGTATAGAGTCAGTCAAGTGGAATAGGGTCCCTCATTCTGGACCCCCACGCTTTCATTGATTCAAGCTCACCCAGACCAGGGTTAAGAGCTATGAGGTCTCATCCTCATTACCTTTCATCAGCTTTACCCTAACTCTCAATGTTAGTGGTTAAGAGCTTCAGCACACCCCTACAGTTTTGGCTTGTTTGTCGAGGTTGATATGACCCCTTGACTAAAGCCCAACCGTTTTGTCTGAGCCTCTTGTTTGTATATAGAGTGTGATGATTGCTTGTGTGTTTGCTTTTCATACATGTTGATTTGCTGTTCGTTTTGACTTGCTGCCTGTGCGAGTTAGGTTCTGTTTAGATACCTCAACCTAGGGCTATTGTGGATTGCATGACAACTATTTGGCTCGAGTCAGTCTCCCTTTTAGTTTGTTATTCCCCGGTCCCTGGTTAGGAGAGTTTCTCCCCTGTTAAGGGGAACTACGTCGCCATGATCCTCATACCAGATGAGGTACGTAGGCAGGAGATCGAGCGAGATCTCTCCGGGCGCCCTTTTCTCTTTTTTGTTGTGTTGTGTGAGTGCAACCCTTTTGCTTCTTATGACGTCTCAGCGTCTCTTTTTGCTTGTGTGGTAACTATTAGGTTCGAGTTCCAGACTCCCTATTAGTTTGTGTGTTCATCCTTTCCCCTGTTAAGGGGAACTATGTCGCCCTGATTCTCATACCAGATGAGATACGTAGGCAGGAGATCGTGTGAGATCTCTCCGGGCAACCTTTTGTTTTTTTGAGTGTGTTCACCCTTTTTCTTTTTTGTGTGTGTTTTGCTTGACAGCTATTAGGTCCGAGTTCCAGACTCCCTAGTAGTTTGTGTGTTCAACCTTTTGTTTCTTTTGACGTCTCAGCGTCTTCTTGGTGTTTGTGTGACAGCTATTAGGCTCGAGTTCCAGACTCCCTTTTAGTTTGTCAAGTGGAGAACCTTTGGTGTTCGCTGGTTAGCGATTATTTGTTTTGTTTGGAGTTGGATGTAAGCCCATCGATTGGCATTTCGTTTCCTTATTTGCCTTTGTTTGGAGTCGGATATAAGTCCAACTATTGGCATTCCGTTTCCTTGTTGAGTTTCTTTTGATGTCTCAGCGTCTCTGTGGTGTGTTTTGTTTCAGCGTGCGTTAGCCGAACTACGACAGCTCTGATTCTCATTCCAGATGAGATACGTAGGCATAGGATGTGATGTCCTAGCGAGCATGTTCCCCATTTCCCCGAACTACGTCGACTCTGATGTTTGTTTCTAACAAACTACGTAGGCCCAGGATGCGACATCCTGCCGAGTCCCCTTCCTCCATCTTCTTTCGCCTGTGTTATTATTCTAGTGTGTGCATTCTTTGAGTAGTTTATCAGCAACCTTATCCTATTCTTTTGAGCGTGGATCCCGTCGAGTACGGCGAACGTGAGGGGTGCTAATACCTTCCCCTTGCGTAACCGACTCCCGTACCTTGCAATCTCTGGTCGTAAGACCGTTCCTTTCCCTTTTTTTAGGTTAGTCTTGCGCTCCCTTTTTGTCAGAGGATGAATAGCGTCGGTGGCGGCTCTGTAAAATTGTTTTTTTTGCCGGTTGTTTTTCGCGTTGCGACAGCTGGCGACTCTGCTGGGGATGATAAAGAAGTTGACCTCTAGTTGGTCCATCTTCCCTAGGCGAGTCAATCCTAGCGCTCTCTAGGGTAGTTTTGGTTGCTGTTACTGCTTTATTTATTGCATTTATGATTATTATATTGTGATTGTATATATTTGCATATATGTTTGCATGCATCATATTATTATTGTGCTGGATTCTAGACAGGTTTGGTTCCTTTGATTTGGGGTGGGTGTTCAGAGTGGGGCTAAAATCCAGGCCCGAGTATACACCTAGGATTAGCATGGTCTCATGTTGCCTCTCATGTTAGGTCAACATGTTTTTGGCGACGTGACATACCACAGCTGGACGAGGTTCTTTTGAGAGAGCCCCTCCTCGTGGAGTATCCACTTTGGTTGGGTTACCTCTTTTGAGTTGTTGACTTCGGTGACCGTTCTTTCCCGGATCTTTGGTTTAGATGATCTTATGAGGGCTACAACGGCACATCCGAAAGGGCAAACCCGTTGAGTATCTTGTCCGATTGTCGAGACCATTATCCGCCTTGGGATGACCTTATAGAATTCACCTGTGAGGGGAGGGTTTGATTCCTACAGCACAGATTCTGTTGGTGACTTTGATGGTGACTAATGGTTTAGTTCTTGATCTGGGTCCTATTTATGAGTTGGATTTATGGTTATTTATTTCTGAGACGCCGGAGTTCTGTCCGTGATATTTATCAGCGGGTTCCGTTTATTTCGGATCCCCGGGTTGAGTTTGGAGGTTACTTGTTCAGAGGAGCTTGTTGTTATTTGTTCAGTGATTTACCTTTGATGATGGTGATGTATCCTTCGGTTCCATTTATTTCGGAATTCCCGAATTGGATTTATGGTTACTCAGTACCTCAGATGGTTGTGATCAGTTCAGGGACCGGAATCCAGTGTAGTGGGTGTTCAGATGACTTGGAGGATGGCACAGTGCATTGCATGCATGCATCAGCATCATTCCCATTTTGCATTTATCTGCATCTAACTCATGTTTATCCATATGCAGGGAACATTCTTGATTGAGATCCTGGTTGAGAGACTTCTTTGTTCCAGATATGAGGACTGGCTTAAAAGATGACGTCGTCTACAGTTTCTTCGACCCAGAGATTGGCGTGCTGAAAGATATGATAGCATTGATTACACCTGACCGTGTGGGGATGTTCCGTGAGGCTTATGATGGTATTTTGAAGGTGGTTTTCAGGCTCAGAGGTACAAATAGGAGTGCCATCCATACTCTTCTCCAGTTTTATGACCCGGGTTTGAGATGCTTTGTTTTCCCGGATTACTTGTTGGGGCCTTTGATGGAGGACTACGCCAGTATCCTGGGTATTCAGATCAGAGATCAGATTCCATTCTATGTCACTAAGGGGGAACCTGATGTTGCTGAGATTTCTCGTGCTCTTTATTTGAGCCCAGAAGTGACTAAGGGGGGGTCTGAAGGAAAAGGGAAAGTTGCCCGGTTTTCATCTGAGTTTCTTGGAGGCTAAAGCCAAGGAGCATGCTGTTTTGGGTAATTGGAGGGCCGTTTGTGCTTTGCTTGCTGTCAGCATTTATGGAATCATCTTGTTCCCTAATCAGAAGAGCTTTGTAGACATTAATGTCGTACGGTTGTTTGTGCAGAGGAATCCTATTCCTACCTTGGTTGGGGATGTCTATTACTCGGTCCATAATCGGAACAAGAAGCGGCGTGGGGGATTGATCAGATGTTGTGCTCAACTGTTGTACAAATGGTTTATGGGATATTTGCCTTCCAAAGGTGCCTTTGTCTTTCTTGATCCTACTGTCAAATGGTCAATCAGGTTAATGGGTTTGAGAGCCAAGGACATAGCTTGGACTCACAATGGTGTGGCTGGACGAGATTTCATTTACAGTTGTGGGAGTCTTCCCAATGTGCCTCTTATAGGAGTTCAAGGTTGAATTAATTATAACCCGGTGCTTCTTGGGAGACAAATGGGATTTGCTGTGGAGGGTCCTCCCCTCGGGCGAGAGATTCAGGAGTCTTTCTACTTCCCGATTGAGGGTAATCAGCCATTGTTGAGGCAAGTGTCTGATGAGTGGCGCGACATTCAAAGGAAAGGCAAGGTTCCTTTTGGTAAGGTTAATAACAGGTCTTTTCCTCTGTTTGATGATTGGCTCAGAAAGAGGATTGAGCTCACGCATCTACCATTTCCTGGGGGTGATCCTTGGTATCTGTTGATTGAGGGGCCACGTTCTTCTGTCAGCATGGAAGAATTCCTTGAGATGAAGAGGGAGAGAGATCAGCTGCAAGCAGAGAAGACTGAGTTAGAGATGAGTGTTGCTAGAATCCAAATGGCTAATCAGGAAATCCAGGGGGAAACAGAAGACCGGGCTAAGAGACATGCTCTTGAGGTGAAGCGCTTTGAGATAGACACCGCTTATTACCGCAAGATCAGTCAAGCGTTAGAATCATCTACAAAGGAGCACGATATTACTAAGGAGAAGTTGGCTAGAGCTTTGAAGGTCATTGAAGATGAGAAGAGGAGGCAAATCCTTGTGAAGAATCAGAGAGAAGCTAGAGCCAAAGTCCTTACCGCCGAATGGGAAGCAAAGCTGAAGGTTAAGGGAGAAGAGCAAGTGAAGATTATTGCTGAGAGAGATTATTATCTGGCTGAGAGGGACCATTATTTCCGACAGATGAAGATTCATCAGAAGGAGGTGGGAAGACTTCAGCAGGAGAACACTGAGCTCAGGTTTGCTATGAAGTTTAGCAAGTTGGTTGATGATGCGGAGCCTTCTGTGGGACCTTCTTCAGTTTAGATTTCTGTTGCAGTTATTATCATGTGTTGGATTACTGTCAGGCATGTTGACAGAATTCACTTGCTTGTATTTTCTTTCTGATTCTGGAGAATTGTAATTTGATTTGTATCAAACTGGATGTATGACTTTTGCATGTGTAGTGCACTTTTGATATACAATGGTTATTTTCATTCAATGATTGATCTTCAAGCTTTATTTGCTTTTCTATGCGCACTCACATAACACACACATGGTCGGGTGATATCTTTGCTAAGTCATAACTCTCTACTCTGTATGGTGAAACCAGATGATTGATGTCAGAATGTTGCTGTCAAATTATTATCTGTCTCGATGAAACCAGGATCGAAAGACAGAGTGTTCCTCACATGGATAGACATTGCATTCATGCATGAATCATAATAACTTGTCTTCTATTTTGCAGGTGTCGGCTTCTAACGTGCTTGATTATTTCAGGAATCATTGCTCGCGCACGTAGAATCATTCCCTTGCACGTAGCACGTCCGCACAGATACTTTACCAAGCGCAACAAATCCAAACTGATGGATCCATCCAACGCAAATATTCTCGAGTTGAAAGAGAAGATGGGAGAGCTGATCAATGTTATGCAAGGGTTCGCCTTGGGGCAGAAGGCGCTTGTTGAGAAAGTGGAGAAGCTCGAGCGGGCTTCGGCTGCCAATAGTGGCAATAATCTAGAGGGTGTTTCTAACAACGGTCTCGGTGGTTCTAGGGAGGGTGGTGATCCCAGAAAGAAGACGACTACTGCTGGTGTGGTGATCAATAACGGTGGAGGTTTTGGTTTCACTACAGGCGGTGGGCCAGGTCCTATGGGCAATCTGAAGGATAATCAGTTTCCTCCTTTCTTTGGGGCCGTGGAGGATAAAGAAGAAGATCAGTTCTCTGTGCTGAACGAACAGTTTGGTCAGTACGGTGTCCAACCGCCAAACAAGGAAATTCAGGTGCTGGCAGAGAAGATCAGGGCTCTGGAAAGCCATGCTACTCCTGGGGCTATCAACATGACAAACATGGGGCTGGTTGAGGGGATTGTGATCCCGCAAAAGTTTAAAGTGCCCTCGTTTGATAAATATAATGGGAGTTCTTGCCCGGAAACTCATCTTCAGGCCTTTGTCCGAAAAATTTCTGCCTATACTATGGATCAGAAGCTTTGGATGTACTTCTTCCAGGACAGTTTATCTGGTGGGTCTCTGGAGTGGTATACCAAGTTGAGATCCTCAGATATCAAGAGCTGGCAGGATTTGGGAGATGCTTTCTTTAAACAATATCAATTCAATGCTGATATGGCTCCTAGTCGTACCCAGTTGCAGGGTATGTCTCAGAAGCCAAATGAGGGGTTTAAAGAATATGCGCAAAGGTGGAGGGAGTTGGCCTCCAGAGTTCAACCTCCGTTGGTGGATAGGGAAATGTCTGATCTGTTCATGGGTACCCTGCAGGGGACTTTTGCTGAGAGAATGGTGGGTTGTCCTGTCACGGGTTTTGCAGACATCGTGGTGGCTGGAGAGAGAATTGAAAGTTGGCTAAAGATGGGGAAGATACAGGGAAATGCTTCGTCTTCTGGGTCGAAGAAGCCATTCAGAAATGGTCAACGAAAGAAGGAGGGTGATACGAGTGTTGTGTATACCCAAAGAGGACACGGTAGGGATCGTTACTACCAGCACACTGTTGCGGTAACCATTCCTGCTGATAATCAACCTGCACAACAACATCAACAACATCAACAACAGCAACGACAACCATTTCAACAAAGAACACAACGGGTCGGGTATCAGGTGAGAGGACGAATGACTGATCGTCAGTTTGATAGGCCGCCTGTGACATATTCATTTCTGTTGAAGAAGTTGAAAGATTTGGGGTTGGTCCAATTGAGAACATTGGCTCCGGTGAGACCAGATTTGAGGCCTGCCAGCTATGATGAGAACGCCAAGTGCGAATTCCATTCGGGTGCCCCTGGACACAATGTTGAAAATTGTAAAGCCTTCAATCATGTGGTTCAGGATCTGGTAGACTCCAAGGCCATCAATTTTGCACCATCTCCGAATGTTAATGCTAATCCCATGCCGGCGCATGGTCAGATGGGGGTGAATGCAATTTCTGAGGATAAGAGAAAAATTGGGCTGACAGATGTAGATCAGTTGAGGACTCCATTAGCTGAGGTCAAGAGACAACATCTGAAGAATGGGGTTTTTCCGGGTTGTGATGATTGTTGTGTCGCTTGCACCGTCGCTCCCGATGGGTGTGTTTTATTGAAGGAGGTTGTCCATAGGATGATGGATGAGGGAAGCCTCAGGTTTGAGAAGGTTGATTTGGAGAAGGAGGATGTTTCCACCATAACCATTTATTTTGACCCGATCAATTTGTCAGCACTGGCAGATGCGGCTCCAGTTACCATCATGGTACCGGGGCCTATTCCGTATGAGAACGACGATGTTGTGCCGTGAGATTATGGTGGGGAGGTTTACTGTAATAGAGAGAAGAAGGAAGATCAGGCTGTAGGTGAAACCACCGTTTCAAAGGTGGATAATGCCGGACCCAGTGGTTTCACTCGCGGTGGGAGGTTGTTTGCACCTGACACATTGAGGAGTGGGGATGCAGAAAAAGAAAAGAAAGATAAGGCCGAGGCTTTAGCCAGGGCAAGAGGGAAGCAGGTGGTGAGTGAGGGTACTCCTGTGGCGACACCGGCGCCTGGTGGGTCGGAAAAAGAACTTGATGATGAAGCTGAGGAGTTTCTGAGGATCATCAAGAAGTCTGAGTATAAGCTTGTTGACCATCTGCAGCAGACTCCATCCAAGATTTCAATCCTGTCATTGTTGTTAAGCTCCGAGGGGCATAGAGAGGCTTTGTTGAAAATATTGAAGAGGGCCTATGTCCCGCAGGAGATAACAATCAATCAATTGGAGACAGTGGTGTCTAATGTTAATGCCAGCCATGGGTTGGGTTTCACTGATATGGATCTTACGGTGGATGGGCGTAATCATAATAAGGCATTACACATTGCAATGGAGTGTAAAGGAGCAGTGCTCTCGCATGTTTTGGTGGATACCGGCTCGTCACTCAATGTGTTGCCGAAGAAAGCCCTGGCAAAGTTGGATTGTGAAGGGTTGATTTTGAGGCCCACTGACCTGGTTGTTAAAGCATTTGATGGCTCTAAGAGGGCTGTGTTTGGGGAAGTGGAGCTCCCTGTGAAGATGAGGCCCGAGGTGTTTAAGTCTGTATTTTATGTCATGGATATTCAGTCGGCATACAGTTGCTTGTTGGGTCGACCATGGATACACGCTGCTGGGGCAGTGACTTCGACTTTGCACCAGAAATTGAAGTATATCTGGGACGGGCAGGTCGTAACAGTTTGCGGAGAGGAGGACATCTTTGTCAGCCACTTGTCATCGTTCAAATACGTGGAAATTGACGGTGAAATATGGGAAACACCAAGTCAGGCATTCGAAACCGTCAAGGTGGAGAATGCTATTTTTGCCAAAGAAGAGAAGAAGCCGCCCATTTCTTCGTACAAACAGGCCGCTGAGGTGGTGAAGAGTGGAGAAGCCCCAGGTTGGAGAAGGATGATTGACATCTCCGCCAAAGAAGACAGGTTTGGGGTTGGTTATCAGCCGGGCCGAAGCTCGTCTGGGCAGAATAGAGGCCATCGTCAACCATTCACGTTCACTAGTGCTGGAATGCTGGATCCAGATCGCATTTGTGCGGTGGGTGAAGAGATCGACAGTGACTGCGAGCTCGACTCGTGGATAAAACCGTGCGTACCAGGGATGGAGATCCAGAACTGGAAGGCCGAAAAGATCATCACTGCCACTCTACGTGAAGAGTAATATTTCTGTTTTTCAATTCTGTCTGCATGAAAGCCATACGTTTTGCCCGAAACATAATGGTTCATTGTAAGGGCCACCTCATGTGTTTCATTTTGCAATGTTTGCATCATCAATAAAAGGATGTTTTTCATTAAAAGCGGTGTTCCCTGTTTTTCACTTATTTTTGCAGTTTAAAACAAAAATAAAAATGGCAATGTTTGTTTTCATTTTCCTTTTAATTTGCTTCGCTCAGGTTCTAAAGCAATGCATGAATCAACATTCATGCAAATGCGATCATTCTCCAGATCTCATTGATAATAATCCTGTTACACCCTCATATGACTTCGACAATCCGATCTATCATGCCGAAGAAGAAGGCGAAGAAGATTGTGAATTGCCGGAGGAATTAGCCAGGTTGTTGAAACAAGAGGAGAAGGTGATTCAACCGCATGAGGAGCAAGTCGAGATTGTGAATCTGGGTACCGAGGAGGTTAGAAAGGAAGTAAAGGTTGGGGCCGCTTTGGAGGTAAGTGTCAAGAGCCGAAGAAGGATGGGAAGGTGAGGATGTGTGTGGACTATCAGGATTTGAACAGAGTTAGCCCGAAAGATGACTTCCCATTACCTCACATCGATGTGTTGGTAGATAATACAGCTCAGTTCTCGGTGTTTTCCTTCATGGATGGCTTTTCTGGTTATAATCAAATTAAAATGTCGCCAGATGATATGGAGAAAACAATGTTCATCACACCATGGGGCACTTTTTGCTATAAGGTGATGCCATTCGGTCTCAAGAACGCCGGTGCCACGTATCAGAGGGCTATGGTGAATTTGTTTCATGATATGATTCATCATGAAATCGAATGCTATGTTGATGACATGATAGCAAAGTCCCAAACAGAAGAGGGGCATCTGGTAGACTTGGCCAAGGTGTTTGACCGATTGACACAGTTCAAACTGAGGTTGAATCCGAATAAGTGCACTTTCGGAGTGCGGTCCGGTAAGTTGCTGGGGTTTATTGTAAGCGAAAGAGGAATCGAGGTTGATCCTGCTAAAGTAAAAGCAATACAAGAAATGCCTGAACCAAGAACAGAAAAGGAGGTTTGTGGTTTCTTAGGTAGATTGAACTACATTTCACGGTTCATATCTCATCTAACAGCCACGTGTGAACCCATATTCAAGTTGTTGAGAAAAGATCAAACGGTCAGATGGAATAATGATTGCCGAGCGGCATTTGAAAAGATAAAAGAATATTTGCAGGAGCCTCCGATTCTGATGCCTCCTGTGGAGGGACGACCGTTAATTCTGTACTTGACAGTCCTCGAGGGGTCTATGGGGTGTGTACTGGGGCAGCATGATGAGTCTGGTCAAAAAGAGCATGCAATTTACTACCTTAGCAAAAAGTTTACCGACTGTGAAAAAAGATATTCACTGCTCGAGAAAACTTGTTGTGCTTTGGTATGGGCTGCTCGCCGACTGAGACAGTATATGCTGGTTCATACCACTTTGTTGATTTCCAAGATGGATCCGATCAAGTATATTTTTGAGAAGCCAGCATTGACCGGACGGGTTGCGAGATGGCAAATGATTTTGACTGAAAATGATATCCAGTATACCTCTCAAAAAGCAATCAAGGGGAGTGTATTGTCTGATTACCTCGCCCAGCAACCCATTGAGGATTATTAACCGATGAAGTTTGAATTCCCTGATGAGGACATCATGTTTCTCAAATCGAAAGATTGTGAGGAACCGATCCCGGAGGAGGGGCCTGACCCTGAATCCGAATGGATTCTGATGTTTGATGGGGCCGTTAACGTGAATGGTAGTGGAGTTGGTGTTGTTTTGGTTACGCCGAAAGGATCCCACATTCCTTTTGCTGCCCGGCTAACATTTGAGTGCACCAACAATGTGGCTGAATACGAAGCTTGCATCTTGGGTATTGAAGAGGCGATTGATTTGCGGATCAAGAACCTTGTTATCTATGGAGATTCAGATTTGGTTGTGAACCAGGTTAATGGGAAATGGTATACGCATCAATCTCATTTAATTCCATATCGGGACTATACGAGGAGGTTGTTGACGTTCTTCACCAAGGTGAAATTGCACCATGTGCCGAGAGAGGAGAATCCTTTGGCGGATGCTTTGGCTACTCTGGCTGCCTTGATTAAGGTGCGGTGGTGGAATCAGTTCCCTAGTGTTGAGGTGGGACGTCTGGATAGACCGGCTTATGTGTTTGTTGTCGACACAACGCCTGATGATGAGAAGCCGTGGTATTGTGACATCAAACGGTATTTGGAGACCCAGGAGTATCCTGAGGGAGCGTCCAAGAAGGACCGAAAGACTCTGAGGAGGTTGGCCGTGGTGTTCTATCTGAACAAGGATGGGGTTTTGTACAAGCGGAATTTTGATTGGGTTTTGCTCAGGTGTGTCGATGACAAAGAAGCAAGCCAATTGATGAAAGAAGTACACGAGGGGTCCTTTGGTACCCATGCCAATGGGAATGCGATGGTGAAAAAGCTGCTGAGAGCTGGATATTATTGGATGACGATGGAGGCCCAGTGTTTCAATTTCGTGCAGAAGTGTCATAAATGCCAGATTTATGCTGACAAGGTGCACGTGCCTCCAAATCCGTTGAGTTTAATGTTGTCTCCGTGGCCGTTTGCCATGTGGGGCATTGATATGATCGGAAAGATCGAGCCTACGGCTTCGAATGGGCACCAGTTCATATTAGTGGCTATCGATTACTTCACCAAATGGGTGGAAGCAGCGTCTTATGCAAATGTGACGAAGCAGGTCATGGCCAGATTCTTGAAGAGAGACATCATTGCAGATATGGGGCTCCCGAAAGAATCATTACTGATAATGGTTCTAATCTCAACAACAAGATGATGGCAGAACTGTGCCAGGAGTTCAAGATAGAGCATCACAATTCTTCTCCTTATCGTTCGAAGATGAATGGGGCGGTCGAGGCAGCTAATAAGAATATTAAGAAGATTGTGCAGAAGATGGTCGTGACCTATAAGGATTGGCACGAGATATTGTCGTTTGCATTGCATGGGTATCGAACCTCGGTACGTACATCTACTGGGGCAACACCTTTCTCGCTTGTGTATGGAATGGAAGTCGTGCTACCGGTTGAGGTTCAGATTCCGTCGTTGAGAGTCCTGATGGACGTAAAATTGAAAGAGGCGGAATGGGTAAGGACTCGGTACGAAGAGTTGAGCTTGATTGAGGAAAAGAGGCTGGCAGCCATTTGTCATGGGCAGTTGTACCAGCAGCGAATGAAGCGTGTTTTTGACCGAAAGGTGCGACCCCGTGTGTATCACGTGGGAGATATGGTGTTGAAAAGGATCCTTCCTCCTCAGAACGATCGTAGGGGCAAGTGGACACCCAATTATGAAGGTTCATTCGTGGTCAAGAAGGTTTTCTCTAGCGGAGCCTTGTTGTTGACGACCATGGATGGCGAGGATTTTCCATCCCCTGTGAATGCGGACGCAGTTAAAAAATACTTCGTATAAGAGACCCGCTGGACGAAAAGAATAAAATAGTCCAGGCAAAAATGGGCATCCCGGCGAACCGAAAAAAGAAAATGAAAAGGTTCGGGCAAAAATTAGGGATAAAAAGGAAAAAATTGTACACCCGGCAAGTCGAAAACCCCACAAGGGCGGCTTGGGCAAAAAAGGGTATCCCGGTGGACTGAAAACCCGAAAGGGCGGTCCAGGCAAAAGAGGGATTGAAACGAACAACTGCATCTAGCATGATCGTTTGTGCTTTGAATATGACATGGATAATCCCCGGCAGAGATCGGTCGGAAGCGTCTTGTTCAAAAGGCAGAAAGCGCGGAGAGTCTTGAGGACATATGGGGTGTAACCGAGTTGGAACTCGATGAGATCACGGGTTCACATTGCCATTAGGATAGATTTTCCTTTTGTGCGCAATTACCTCTTTTCAGGGATTGCTTCCTGTGTATTGCTCAGTTACGAGCCACCTTTTTTTTCAATCAATAAAATGCATATTCAGTCAAATAATTTTGTTTTTGTTTTCATTACCGCTTTGATTACAAAAACATCCGTTTATTTGGATAAAGAATATTTGCATTTTGAGACATACAGGTCCCTTCCAATGCATGTTCATAAGATTGAAAGCCTGAAATCTTATTCGGAAGGTTGAGTGACCCAGGTGTTGAAATTTTGGCACGCCTGGGGCACATTTTTATCTAACGATCTCTTTTGCAGGTGCTGTTAGATATTTTCACTCACTTGCAGGTTGTGATGTGAAACTTTTTGACGAAAGATCCCCGTGGAGTCTAATCAGGGACAAGGGATTGAAGAATGGTGAAAAGACGGCGAGAGAATTACGACGATCCTTGAGTGTTAATCAAGAAGACTCTTCAAAGTCTAAAAAAGTGGAAAGTTAATACTTTGGTTAGATGGTGGATACCATCGTTCGAAGCGTCGACAGGTGTTCCGTGTCGAAGTATTCCGTATTTTCCCTGGCAGGGTCGGGATTGTTATCTCCCCAGCGGGTTCGAGATCGGTGTTTCCTCGGCAGTCAGGCCTGAAGGTTGTTTCCCCTAGCGGGGTTGAGATTGTTATTTCCCCAGCAAATCGGGAGATTGCTGTTTCCACAACGGAGGTGTGCGTCGGTAGCTGTTCCCCAGCAAAGTCCCCAAGCAGATCGGATTCAGTGGAGTTCATCCCAGTGAAGGGTTATTCTTTTCCCAGCGGCAGTGCTATTCCCCAGCAGGGTGGAGATTGGAGTGGTATCAAGCTCCTTAGCAGAGTGCCTCGAGCTTCCTAGTAGAGTCCCTTGAGGGGGATGCTTGTTTATGCATTCATCATTTAGAGAAGCATAGCATATTGCATAATAAATTGCATAATATTTCCATGATTATGGAGCATTACGCTGGAAAAAAAACTCATGCATAAGCATTGTAAGCATAAGCTAGCCTCAAGCCATGGTTACCGTTTGAGAATTGGTTTAGCTGGTTGGAAGATCAGCATCAGCATTGCAAGAATCAGCTAGCCTCAAGTCGTAGTTACCGTTTGAGAGTTGGTTTCGCCGGATGGTGAAGATGTTACTCCGAGGAGTCTAGCATCATGACGTTGGGTCAACGGTATTCCCCAGTAGCGCGATATTGGAGGAAGAGGGTCCATCGTACGGAGGTGGAGATTCAAATGGAGAACGGGGTTCATTGTTCGGCAGTAAAATCAAAGAAGTTTTGGGGTTCAAGAAAAGCAAAAAAATAAACTAATAATAAAAGAATAATCCCTAGCGGAGCACGAATTGTTCGATTGTTCTTTATATTCAACCACTTTTTCACCCGGATCATCTGAAAGCCGAGGTTGTTCATATCGACAGGTTCACTGTGGATGGAATAAGAGATCAGCCTGTTCATGACTTACTATCCCCAGCATAGGTCGTTGGCACGCATGCCATCTCAATTGTAATTTTCCCTAGATTTTCCGATGTTCAGATCGAAGAAGCTTCCGAAGTTCAGATCGACGCAGCTTGCGGCATTCAGGCCAGGTTTCTAGTGTTCAGGCCGAAGTGGGCATTCAGACCAGATTTTCCGATGTTTAGATCGAAGAAGTTTCCGAAGTTCAAATCGACGCAGCTTGCGGCATTCAGGACAGATTTTCGGTGTTCAGGCCGAAGTGGGCATTCAGACCAGATTTTCCGATGTTCAGATCGAAGAAGCTTCCGAAGTTCAGATCGACGCAGCTTGCGGCATTCAGGCCAAGTTTCCGGTGTTCAGGCCGAAGTGGGCATTCAGACCAGATTTTCCGATGTTCAGATCGAAGAAGCTTCTGACGTTCAGATCGACGCAGCTTGCGGTATTCAGGCCAGGTTTCAGGTATTCAGACTGATGAGCGGCGTTCAGGCCATGGTTATTTCTGTGTTACCATTTATTTTGGTATCCAGGTCAACATTCTTTTCGGTATTCAGGCCGACTTTCACCATACCAGACAGATTCTTTTTTTAAGATCGCTTCTTTGCCGATTCTGACAGGCATTGTTAATTATTTCCCAACGGAGTGCAAATTGTTCGTCTGTTCTTGGTATTAAATCACTCTTCACCCTGATCATCTGAAAGTCGAGGCTGTTCATATCGACAGATTCACAGTGGATTGAATAGGGGCAGCTGTAACACCTCAAAATTTGCCCTCCTCTTCTAGGGACTAGCTTGAGCATTGCATTTCATTTTTAGGGCATTAGGCATTGCATTTTTGCATATCATCTGAAATAAAGATATCATCCTCCAAAGTCTTTTTTAGAAGATGGAGAAGTTACATGGTTCAAGTCTGAGGATCTTCATGAATTGATGATCAGCCATCTGAGGGTGTGCACTTCAATTAGGGTTTTCTGATCCTTCAAAGGTTTTGAGCATTATCTTATTTGCAAGGATATGTCACCATCATCATGGTTTTGTCATCCTCCGGGATTTCATTATTCAGTCTCAAGTTCCTCTGGATTAGGGTTTTGACCTCTGGTCAACCCTAATCAATGACATTCTTCCAGCTAGAGTTTATCAAGGAGATGAGGTATTTTATTGAGATGAAGATCACATGATCATTATATAGAGCTTATATGAGCTAGGGTTTCATTTCTGTGCAAATTCCTCAAGTGGTGAAGGCTCAGACTGATCAGAGCATGTCAAGGTCATCTGAGGACCTATGCAGTCAACTGAGGGCTATGAGGTGGGGAAATGAGTTTCAACACTTCAATCATGTTCAAAAGAGGTTCATTTGTCATTTCAAGCATCTATCTTGAAGATTTTGAATTCAGGGCAAAAGTTTCCAAAAATGGAAAGTGAGTTGTAATTGAAAGTTTCCAAAAATGGCAAGTTTTTGGTCCACATTCAACTTGACTTTCCAACATAAAAGAAGCTTCAAATGGATTTTTGGTGACCATGAAAGTTGAAGATCTTCCTCTCCTCTTTTCAGAAAGTCCAAGATCATGATCATCTGATGAATGGTTGAGAAGTTATGGCCAAATGATCACAAAGTGTACATGGAAGTTCAACATGGCATAACTTTTGATTCAAAACTCCAAATTGGTCCACTCTTTTTGCAAAATGCTTGTCTTGACCAATACTTTCCAAATCAGTCATTTCCTTGCATCGAAAAAGCTCAAATGACCATGTGTTCATACTTGTACATTTTGGAGGGAAAAGTGATAATTCAAATTTGGTGGATCACATGAGCAAAATTCCAATTCCATTGTGTTTGTTGAATGGTTTTAAGTGGAATTGAACCCTAACATGCTACTGTTCACGTGCACTTTAGCCATGCATAGGTGTATTTGCCAATTTTGCATTTCACCTCATTTTTCACTAGTCAAGATTAACCAAGCCTAATGGTGATTAGTATTGTGATTAGTGAACCATATATAAGCTAAATCCTAACAGAATTTGCCATAATCACAATTCTAGATCTAGAATTCAAGATTCCCTCCAAAAATTCTCTCAATTCAAACTTGAATTTTCTTCACATAACTCATCAATATTCTTGCATAATCATGTTCACAATGCATCATTGATGAAGAATCATCACTTGGATTGAAGAATTTGGTGTAAATTCGAGCTCCACAAGTACAAGTTCATGAAGATGGTTTTCTGAAATTAAGCAAGATCCAAGAAATCAACACGAAATCAACACACTGCTCTTCAAAAAGGTTGGAATTCAAATCTCTTGTTTTGCCTTTTTATGCACATGATTAGGTAGAGCTTTTGATGTTGATGATGTTGATGTCTTTAGATCTTGTTTTGGTTAAGAAATGAGTGAGATATGTTGACTGGAAATTTTGATGTTCATAATGTTTCTCTTCGATCCGGTTGATTCGTTAGGTTTTAGGCTTAGTGAGTGTGAGATCCGTGTTCTACGTAACAAGACCTTTCCAACGGTGTTTCATATGATAAATTCTGGAAAAAAATGTTGGATGTCTTCGTGAATTGGCCGGAGAAGACGACCGAAATTACTATTCCGGCCGTCTGGTTCGTGACTTAGGGTTTCACGTTAGCGCGCCTGCAACCTTGTTTTCTTCAGTTCGATTCCTTGCGCTGGCATTTTATTTTCCACTTGTTTTTCCTTTAGCATGCCAAACGCAGCGTTTCATGTTGAACGCGCTTGCAAGCTTCCAAACCTCTGTTCGATCTTGCGCTTTGCATGTTTGTTTAATTTCATTTTGAGCGCGCATGTGACCTAACAGACCTTGGTTCGATTCCAGCGCTTGCACCTTTTAATTTCCAATTGTTTTCCATGAAGCGCATGTAACCTTAGGAGCCTTGGTTCGATTCTTGCTTGGTGCATGTTATGTTTTCTCATTTCAAATATTATTTCCACATGATTTGCATTATTTCATTTTTATTTTCTCCAATTTGCAAAAAATTCATAACAAATAGAAAAATTGTCCAATTTGATCCAAACTTTTTTCCATATGCTTGTATTGATGTCTTTTATCTTTTGATGTGATTTTCATGATTTTTGTGTTGCTGGATTTTTAATTGTGCTTGATTGTTTGAACATGATGCCATAATGATATGTTGCATTCATTTGATTGTAAAATGCTCATGGTTTATCCAATTGCTTTGAAATTTGACATGTCTAATCCTAACATGTAACATTTGGTGTCACATTCTTGACCTTGTACTTGTGCATTTTCATTCACACACCATTTGTTATCTCCTGGACTTAATTTTTGGTATGATGCTTGTCCATAACATGTTAAGTGCACATAAAAAATTTCATGATCATTGGATTCATTTCTGTTTTAATGTGGATTTTCTATTCTTGATATCCAAATGTGATCACATTGTTTGCCTTTGCCTTATCTTGATTAATTGATGGTTTTGCTTAATGATTTTGATTTGGTCCTTTTGAGGCTTTCTTCTTGTTTGATTAAATGTGCTTCATGTGAAATTTTGACTTCTGTCTTGGTCATTTGACTTGACTTTGACCCTAGTCTTTGTACTAGTGGTTTGTACTCACCAATTGTGTTTGTGTTTCAGGTATTTAGCACTAATGATTGGTGTGGCCTCATCATTTGAGATGTCATTTGCTTTGATTACTAACTATTGTTGTGTTGTAGGTCCATTGATGTGATGAACTCACTTGAGTGCTTGCATTTGTGGCTTGCATTGTGTAATTGTTGGATGATTCCACTGTGTTGTCTGTTGGTTTTCTGAATACAATAATAATTGTTTGGCTTTTTGCACAGGTACATTAGTCGCTATTAGCTTGCTTTGCTTTTGCTTTGGAGTGTGGTTGGTACACCACTGAGGTAGTTTAGCCTTCTAACTCCATGTAGTCTGGAAGCCCTGTCGTTTTTTTTTGCAGACGTTTGGCTGAAGTCCTCCTTAAGAGGCAATGACTGTGTTTGTTTACTTTTGTGCCAAAGACCTCTTTGTCGAGGCATGTTACTTGTTAAGTCCTCCTAAGTGAAGAGGCAATTGACAGATAGAAGGGATTAGCAATCAATCCCCTGTTAATCATTGAGTCGTTCATTATGCTCGCACTACGTGCTGACGCTCTTGAACCTAACCCAAGATCCTTGTATAGAGTCAGTCAAGTGGAATAGGGTCCCTCATTTTGGACCCCCACACTTTCATTGATTCAAGCTCACCTAGGCCAGGGTTAAGAGCTATGAGGTCTCATCCTCATTACCTTTCATCAGCTTCACCCTAACTCTCAATGTTAGTGGTTAAGAGCTTCAGCACACCCCTACAGTTTTGGCTTGTTTGTCGAGGTTGATATGACCCCTTGACTAAAGCCCAACCGTTTTGTCTGAGCCTCTTGTTTGTATATAGAGTGTGATGATTGCTTGTGTGTTTGCTTTTCATACATGTTGATTTGCTGTTCGTTTTGACTTGCTGCCTGTGCGAGTTAGGTTCTGTTTAGATACCTCAACCTAGGGCTATTGTGGATTGCATGACAACTATTAGGCTCGAGTCAGTCTCCCTTTTAGTTTGTTATTCCCCGGTCTCTGGTTAGAAGAGTTTCTCCCCTGTTAAGGGGAACTACGTCGCCCTGATCCTCATACCAGATGAGGTACGTAGGCAGGAGATAGAGCGAGATCTCTCCGGGCGCCCTTTTCTCTTTTTTGTTATGTTGTGTGAGTGCAACCCTTTTGCTTATTCTGATGTCTCAGCGTCTCTTTTTGCTTGTGTGGTAACTATTAGGTTCGAGTTCCAGACTCCCTATTAGTTTGTGTGTTCATCCTTTCCCCTGTTAAGGGGAACTACGTCGCCCTGATTCTCATACCAGATGAGATACGTAGGCAGGAGATCGTGTGAGATCTCTCCGGGCAACCTTTTGTTTTTTTGAGTGTGTTCACCCTTTTTCTTTTTTGCGTGTCTTTTGCTTGACAGCTATTAGGTCCGAGTTCCAGACTCCCTAGTAGTTTGTGTGTTCAACCTTTTGTTTCTTTTGACGTCTCAGCGTCTTCTTGGTGTTTGTGTGACAGCTATTAGGCTCGAGTTCCAGACTCCCTTTTAGTTTGTCAAGTGGAGAACCTTTGGTGTTCGCTGGTTAGCGATTGTTTGTTTTGTTTGGAGTTGGATGTAAGCCCATCGATTGGCATTATGTTTCCTTATTTGCCTTTGTTTGGAGTCGGATATAAGTCCAGCTATTGGAATTCCGTTTCCTTGTTGAGTTTCTTTTGACGTCTCAGCGTCTCTGTGGTGTGTTTTGTTTCGGCGTGCGTTAGCCGAACTACGACAGCTCTGATTCTCATTCCAGATGAGATACGTAGGCATAGGATGTAATGTCCTAGCGAGCCTGTTCCCCATTTCCCCGAACTACGTCGACTCTGATGTTTGTTTCTGACAAACTACGTAGGCCCAGGATGCGACATCCTGCCGAGTCCCCTTCCTCCATCTTCTTTCGCCTGTGTTATTATTCCAGTGTGTGCATTCTTTGAGCAGTTTATCAGCAACCTTATCCTATTCTTTTGAGCGTGGATCCCGTCGAGTACGGAGGACGTGAGGGGTGCTAATACCTTCCCCTTGCATAACCGACTCCCGTACCTTGCAATCTCTGGTCGTAAGACCGTTCCTTTCCTTTTTCTTAGGTTAGTCCTGTGCTCCCTTTCCGTCAGAGGATGAATAGCGTCGGTGGCAGCTCTGTAAAATTGTTTTTTTTCCGCCGGTTGTTTTTTGCGTTGCGATACAATATTTTTACACAACTTTGTGTACAAACACTTGTAATAAGAATTAGATGAAGAATACAGTTTAGCTAATCCTGTATGATGATGCAAGAAGTTTTTTAGATGAAGTGAGAGATGAAATTATGAGAAATTTAACAACTTATGCAGATTTGGTTTAAGGCTCATACTCAATTTCTCTCAGATTTTCTACCTGCAGAACACATTCCGTTCAATTCACCATCAGCAATCTCAGTAGAAAGAATCGGATATCAGAACGAAATCGGAAGAGAAAACAGAAGCGGAATGGATTGAGAAGGGGTCAAACATAACAGAAGTTGCAGATAGAAGAGAAGAAGAAGAAGGCATTGAGGGAGAGGATGATATCATACCTTTTGAAGAGATACTCATATCGAGACCGAGCTGCAAACTCAAGCTTCCATCGAGCCTTTCCGAGTCTGCAACCGGAATTCCCTTTTGCAACTGTCTTATTTGTTTATCGCCGCTATCATCAGCGATTCTTCATTTGGAGAAGAATCATCATCCTGCAACCAAAACGCGACAATCATACGCAAATGGATCAAAGAAATCACGAGGAAGGAAAGAAGAAATCAAATAAAATCAGTAACAGTTCAAAAGAACGGTTTGTCGGCTTCGCTCTTCATCTTCTTTCATGCAACACATAGAGATCTTTGGCGGCAAAATCTGGTATGTTTTCATTCTTCATTTGCTTCTAGTCCATGGGCAAGAAATTTGATTACGTACTCTGTCTCGATGTCGACATTCATCCGTACGCAAGAACAAGCATATAGTGATGGAGTTCCGGTCTTGAACTTCTTCCGGCGATGACTCTGGTTCACGTTTGCCGATGAAAACCTCAGAAGGGGGAAAATGGAGGTTTTTTATTAGTGTGCTCGCCAAGATCACGCAATCTCGTGCCTACGTATCATTATGTTGCAATAAGGAAATCAGAGCATTCGTAGTTCAGAGAACTACGGTTGGTTAGTGTCTTTTAATGAATGACTATTTAGATCGCATTTTAAAGGCTAAATGTTGGCTTGTCTACTCTCGGCAGAGGCTTAAACACTAGTTTGTTGTGCGCGTTAGAAAAGATTAAACAGTGCTCTTTTTGAAAAGTGTTTCAATCGCATGGGGTCGATTAAAGAGGTTTGATAAGTTGGATTTGTTTTAATGAACAAGTGCTTAGATCGCATCCTAGCGGTTAAACATTGGCTTATCTACTCTCGACGGATGTTTAAGCACTAGTTTGTGTACGAACTAGAAAGGATTAAGCAATGTTCTTTCTAAAAAGATTTAAGTTGACAATCGCACGGGGGTGAGAAATCAAGTTTAATATGTTTGGTATTTTGAAGAAGAACGACAAAAGATTAAGCAATGTGGTGCACACCAATCGTCCAATTCTTTCGAGGAATAACAAGGCGAATGCCTTCTACTCCCTTTTTCGTTTAAATTATTATTGAAAGCTTGTTTGCGGAAATCGAATATGCATGGTAGTGAGGCGTGCGCCTCCCACTTGCTTATTCAAGGAACAACGAGGTGTGCGTCACCCATTCCTTTGTCCAAGTTTATTTAGCGTGTTTTAATCGGAAATTGATAATTTGAGCAATATGGCAAGCGTCAATCATTCAATTATTCGAGGGATGGTGAGGCGAATGCCTTACCCGAAGTTTGAATTGTAAAAATATTTACATTGGTTTGAAAAATAATTTGAACTTATACGATTAAAGTTTTAATCGGGTGACAAGAATTCGAGCAATATGGCGTGCGCCAATCGTTCGAGTACTTGAGAAATAATGAAGCGAACGCTTCTTATACCCCTTTTCATCCCAAGTTTTTAAATTATGAAAAGAAATTTAGAATTGTATTGAGCGGTTCTGAATCGATGATGAAGTTGAATGAGTTTTATTTTGAAAATGATTATGAATTTGGGATAGTGATAAAAATCGATCAACTAAATACAATCAATTGAACCAAAATATTGTTATAATGTTTACAAGTTTATTACAACATGTAAGAGGTACACTAATATATGGAGGGATTAATAGAAATTGACTTTAAATTTTCTACTTTTCACCTAACAACCAAAATTTAATAAACAAACAACACATTTTGAATTGAATGTTTGTTTAGTGAAAACTTAAACAAATAGAGAACAGAGTGTCAAGGAACCGGCGTCTCTTTTTTCAATTTTTCTTCTTTTAACACCCATCAAATAAAAGGCTGACACGTGTCAGACCTGAAATTCTGGTATCAGATATGAGATGTCGAAGGTAATGTCACGACAATAATATCTGAGTAATGCAAACAATAAAGATAGAGAATAGTAATGCAAGATACACAAGCAATTGTTAACCCAGTTCGGTCCAACTCACCTACATCTGGGGGCTACCAAGCCAGGAAGGAGATTCACTAAAATAGAATCAGTTCAAAGGCTCTCCGTACACTTCAACAAGTTACAGTCTTTCTCACCTAATCTCTACCCGTGCAATTTCTACCTAAGCACTCTTAGATATGAGAACCCACTCACTTCCCTACAATCACACCTGTGATCTTAAACAACAATCCCTTGAGAAAAGAAAACACTTTTCAATAACACACTCTTGATTTTACTTCACAGTTTCAATCAAGAAGACACACTCTTGATCTTGCTTCACAACTTTGATCAAGAAGACACACACTTGATTTTGCTTCACAGCTTTGATCAAGTAGACACACACTCTTGCTTAACAGCTTTAGAGTGACAAATTACAACCACAAATCAGTCCAATTCAATCATCAAAAGATGACTTGAATGGCTTACAAGTCTTACGACTAAACAGACACAAACCCTAGCTCTCTCACTATATTTTGCTCAGTATTGGTTGTGTGTTAAAACAGGTTTTCTAAGTCCCTTTTTATAGAAGCTTTCAGCTGGGCTTGGACATCTTGAAAACCCTAAATCTATTTTCCAATCAAATCTTTTTATAACAGCTGGTTAGATCTCCTTGGAAAATAAGTAAAACAGGTTGTAATCCATGATTGAATGCGCCAGCTAATTAGATCTTCAATCATACAAAGATTGCCATTAATTGTGCAATCACAAAAACACCAGACATTCACACTGAATGTTTTGTGTACAGGATGTCATGACATCGAGTCTGATATCCTGGAAAAATCCTGCATAATTCAATAATTCCTTTTATAACTTCCAGCAGGTACAACCATATCAGATGCCATGACCTTGTGTATGACATCTTGAAACAATCCTGCATGAACATGTCTTTCATTTAAGCTTCAGCAG
Organism: Lathyrus oleraceus; assembly: GCF_024323335.1. Lineage (NCBI taxonomy): Eukaryota > Viridiplantae > Streptophyta > Magnoliopsida > Fabales > Fabaceae > Lathyrus > Lathyrus oleraceus. The sequence goes on along the minus strand of NC_066580.1, from coordinate 492,044,849 downwards.
GTACATCCATAACAGATGCCATGACCTTGTGTATGACATTCTCAAACAATCCTGCATGATCATGTTCCTTAAGCTCCAGCAGGTACATAGGATATCTTATTTTAAGACATCACACATAACATCTTGTGAACACTCTTTGTTTTACCAAAATTGTTGCCAACACTAAGAATCAACAAACTCCCCATTTGGCAAATTTTGGCTAAAACATATATCTGTCCTTTTTGTTCACAAGGTAAACTATCAGCAGTTAAACAATATAACAGTAGTTTAAATAGCAGCAGAAGCAACACAATTACTAGCTTATAGTTACTAATAAGACACACATGCACACGGGTACTTCTCCTCCCCCTAAATCTATGCAACAAAATAGAATTACTAGTTATGGATGCAACTAGTAAGACACACAAATGCACAAGGGTACTCCTTCTCCCCCTAAATCTGTGCATATATCAAATAACAGCTACTGTAACTCCAGCATCTGTACCAGCCAGAATGTCATTTTGACATCTGCTTCAACATCAACACTTGTACACCATATCAGACATCCTCTTTGACATCTATAAACAGAACAACATTCTGTTTTAACACCTATACACTTCCTTCAATAATAGTTGTCCTTTAGTTCAGCTACATACATCTTATTCCACATTAACCATTCTCCCCCTATTTAGTCAAAATTGACCAAATGTGAACAATAAAACTTCAGCCTCCAACCATCAGCAACACATCTTTAGCCACACTAGACCAGTCTTCGCCACATCACACTTCACCCAGTCAGAAATATCCTCTGGGATGAACAAACCCAAACTCCTTTGCTTGCTGTAGGTTCTTATGAACACAGATCCCCAACTTCCCCCTTAAACATTCAAATTGATTGGCATCCAAAGCTTTAGTGAAGATGTTTGCTAATTGCTTTTCAGTAGTGACATGCTCCAGAGTTATGATCTTTTCTTCTACAAGTTCTCTAATGAAGTGATGACGAATGTCAATGTGCTTTGTCCTGCTATGTTGAATAGGATTTTTGGAAATATTTATGGAACTTAGGTTATCACAGTATAATGTCATGACTTCTTGTGTGACATTGTATTCTGATAACATTTGCTTCATCCAGACCAGTTGAGAACAGCTACTCCCAGCTGCTATGTATTCAGCTTCAGCAGTGGATAGAGATACATAGTTTTGTTTCTTGTTGAACCATGAAATCAGATTGTTCCCCAAAAAGAAGCATCCTCCAGATGTGCTTTTCCTATCATCAGCACTTCCAGCCCAGTCAGCATCACAGTAACCAGTCAGCATGGATCCAGATCCATGAGTATACAACATCCCACAGTCATTGGTGCCATTGACATATTTCAGTATTCTCTTCACTTGGTTTATGTGACTGACTTTTGGTTCAGCTTGATACCTAGCACAAACACCTACAGCAAATGCAATGTCAGGTCTGCTTGCTGTGAGATATAGCAGACTACCTATCATGCTTCTGTATAAACTCTGATCTACACTGACACCATTCTCATCTTTGGAGATTTTCACATGAGTGGGAGCAGGTGTCCTTTTATGGCTTGCATTTTCCATGCCAAACTTCTTCACAATGTTCTTGGCATACTTGCTTTGAGATAGAAAGATAGAGTCTTCCATCTGTTTGACTTGTAGCCCAAGAAAGTAGGTCAGTTCTCCAACAAGGCTCATCTCAAACTCAGATTGCATTTGTCTAACAAAATGTTCAACCATCTGTTCTGACATCCCACCAAATACAATGTCATCTACATATATTTGTGCTACCATGAGCTTTCCTCCTTCATTCTTCACAAACAGAGTTTTGTCAATACCTCCTTTCCTGTATCCATTATTAGTGAGGAACACTGTGAGTCTCTCATACCAAGCCCTGGGAGCTTGCTTCAACCCATAGAGAGCTTTCTTCAATCTATACACATGTTGTGGAAGATTTGGATCTGTGAATCCTTTAGGCTGTTCAACATATACTTCTTCATTTAAGAAGCCATTCAGGAAGGCACTTTTCACATCCATTTGAAACAGTTTGAATTTCAGAATACATGCCACTCCAAGCAATAGTCTAATTGACTCAAGGCGAGCTACAGGATCAAATGTTTCATCAAAGTCTACTCCTTCAACTTGAGTATATCCTTGAGTTGCTAATCTAGATTTGTTTTTAGTAACAACCCCTTATTCATTAGATTTATTCTTATATACCCACTTTGTTCCTATGACATTTACTCCTTCAGGTCTAGGAACCAATTCCCATACTTCATTCCTCTTGAATTGGCCTAACTCCTCTTGCATGGCATTGATCCAGAACTCATCAGTCAAGGCTTCCTTGATATTTCTGGGTTCAATCTTTGACACAAAGCAGCCATGTGAGATCACTTCCCTTGATCTAGTAATGACTCCTTTATCTGGATCTCCTATGATAAGATCTTTTGGATGATCCTTCGGAATTCTGATAGAGGGACCTTTGTTGATTCTGTCATCTTCAGGTTCAGCTTGAGGAGGTTCTTCTTCCTTATTTTTGTCTGAGAGGTCAGCTGGAGACTCATTCAGAGATGTCTTGACATCGTCTGTGACATTAGTCTGTTGGTCATCAACCACAACATTAATGGATTCCATCAAGACATTAGTTCTGGAATTAAAGACCCTGTAAGCTCTGCTGTTTGTTGAATAGCCCAGAAATATTCCTTCATCACTTTTGGGATCCATCTTCCTTCTTTGCTCACGATCAGCCAAGATATAGCATTTGCTACCAAGTACATGAAAATATTTGACTGTAGGTTTTCTTCCTTTCCAGACTTCATAAAGGGTTGTGGGAGTCCCTTTCTTTAATGTCACTCTGTTGTGAACATAGCAGGTTGTGTTCATCGCTTCAGCCCAAAAATGGTAGGGCAGTTTCTTAGCATGAATCATAGCTCTGGCTGATTCTTGAAGAGTTCTATTTTTTCTTTCCACCACACCATTTTGCTGGGGAGTGATGGGAGATGAGAACTCATGATGAATTCCTTCTGAAGAGCAGAATTCAGCAAATTTGCTGTTCACAAACTCCTTCCCATGATCACTTCTAATTTTGACAACATGACTTTCTTTTTCCCTTTGAAGTTTTAGACAAAGCTCCTTAAAGACTGCAAATACATCAGATTTTTCTCTTATAAAATTGATCCAGGTGTATCTGGAGAAATCATCCACCACCACATATGCATACTTCTTCCCACCAAGACTTTCTACTTGCATGGGTCCCATCAAGTCCATATGAAGGAGTTCCAAGACTTTGGTAGTGGTGTCATGTCTGAGCCTCTGGTGTGATATCCTTGTTTGTTTTCCAATCTGACATTCTCCATAGATTTTTCCCTCATCAATCTTTAAGTTGGGAATTCCTCTAACAACTTCAATTGATATGATCCTCTTCATACCTTTAAGGTGCAGGTGGCCCAATCTTTGATGCCATATCTTCACTTCTTCCTCTTTGGCTAAGGTACACATTGACGAGTATCCAGTTTCTTGAGAGCTCCATATGTAGTAGTTGTCTTTGGATCTAACTCCCTTCATGATTACTTCATTTTCCTTGTTAGTAATCAGATATTCAGTTCTGGTGAAGTTTACATTCAGACCTTGATCACACAGTTGACTGATGCTTATAAGATTAGTAGTTAATCCCTTAACAAGTAGGACATCGTCAAGATCAGGAACTCCAGGGAAATCTAGCCTACCCATTCCCTTAATTTCACCCTTTGCACCATCACCAAAGGTAACATAACTCATGGCATGAGGGTGAAGTTCAGTTAACAGATTTTTGTTCCCAGTCATATGTCTGGAGCAACCACTGTCAAAGTACCAATCTTCTTTGGCTGAAACTCTGAGGGAAGTGTGAGCTATTAGACTTGTAACCTTTGTCTTAGGAACCCATTGCTTTTTGTTGACAGTCCTGTGATGCTTGGATCTTGATTGGTATTGAGACTGAACAGGGCCAGGATAACCATATAGCTTATAGCAGAAGAGCTTCTGGTGGCCAAATTTTCCACAGTATTGGCATCTCCATCTTTGATGTTTCCCTTTCTGCTGTTGTGACATCTGATGTGACATCTCAGGTCTACTTTTAACATGGCTGCACTTAGGTTTGGACTTTGGTTTGCAACTAGTGTAACTGTACTCAACCTTGAATCCAATGCCAGATTTGTTTCCTGTTATTTGGCCAATCTGGAGAATCTTGTCTAAGATGACAGATCCATTGTTAAGCATTCTTACAAACTTAGTCATCTCATCCAGTTTGGAGTTTAAGAATACAGCTTCAGTCTTTAATTTTGAGATGGTTTCCACATACTCTTCCTTTTCATTTTCCAGCTGAGTTATCACTTTCTTCTAGCTTTCAACTTGTCTGCACACTCCTGTACTTCTGTGGCACAACTCTTTGTAGGTAGTGGGAAACTCTTCAAAGGTTCTTTCATCATCAATTGATTCTTCCTCAGACCCCCATCTTCCTGTCAGCGCAGTCACATGGTTTGTAGCTTCTTCTGTTTCACTTCCATCAGACCAAGAAGCAACAAGACTCCTCTTTTGTTTCTTGAGGTAGGTCCCACATTCAGTTTTAATATGACCATACCCATTACACTCATAGCACTAAACTTATTTGGGCTTTTCTTCAGACTTTGTTTTCTTACCAAAGCTGTTGGATTTACTGATGTCATATGCGATGTTCTTGACATTGCCCTTTGCTCTCACATCTACCTTTTTCATCAGTCTGTTGAACTGTCTTCCCAGCATTGCTATCTCATTTTCCAGATCTTCATCAATATCTTGACCACCTTCCTCATCTTCCTCTTCAGTGTTTGACATGAATGCTATGCTCTTGGCTTTCTTTTCAGCTCCATCACATATTCCCATCTCAAATGTTTGGAGGGATCCAATTAGCTCATCAACTCTCATATTTGAGATGTCTTGAGATTCTTCTATGGCTGTTACTTTCATTGCAAATCTCTTGGGGAGTGATCTGAGTATTTTTCTTACTAACTTTTCATCTGACATTTTCTCTCCCAAAACTCCAGAGGCATTGGCAATTTCAAGGATACTCATGTAAAATTCATGAATATTTTCATCTTCTTTCATCCTTAAATTTTCAAACTTGGTGGTGAGCAGTTGTAGTCTGGACATTTTCACTCTAGAGGTGCCTTCATGAGTGGTTTTAAGAATGTCCCAAGCATCTTTAGCTACTTCACAGTTGCTTATTAATCTGAAGATGTTTTTTTCCACTCCATTGAAGATGGAATTCAATGATTTAGAATTTCCAAGAGCTAGGTCATCCTCCTCCTTGGACCAATGTTCTTCAGGTTTTTTCTCAACAATGGCTTCTCCTTCTTTAGTAACTACAGGGTGCACCCATCCTGTTAACACAACTTTCCAAGCCTTGTTATCAAGATATTTTAGAAAGGCTACCATTCGAGGTTTCCAATAGTCATAGTTTGAACCATCCAAGATTGGTGGTCTATGAATAGATCCTACATCTCTCTCCATTGTACCAGAAAGTATTGTCCCTAGATCTCACCCAGAACCAAAGCATGATGCCTGCTCTGATACCAATTGAAACTCTGGTATAAGATATGAGATGTTAAAGGTAATGTCACGACACTAACATCTAAGTAATGCAAACAATAAAGATAGAGAATAGTAATGCAAGATACACAAGCAATTGTTAACCCAGTTCGGTCCAACTCACCTACATCTGGGGGCTACCAAGTCAGGAAGGAAATTCACTAAAATAGAATCAGTTCAAAGACTCTCCGTACACTTCAACAAGTTACAGTCTTTCTCACCTAATCTCTACCCGTGTAATTTCTACCTAAGCACTCTTAGATATGAGAACCCACTCACTTCCCTACAATCACACCTGTGATCTTAAACAACAATCCCTTGAGAAAAGAAAACACTTTTCAATAACACACTCTTGATTTTACTTCACAGTTTCAATCAAGAAGACACACTCTTGATCTTGCTTCACAACTTTGATCAAGAAGACACACACTTGATTTTGCTTCACAGCTTTGATCAAGTAGACACACACTCTTGCTTAACAGCTTTAGAGTGACAAATTACAACCACAAATCAGTCCAATTCAATCATCAAAAGATGACTTGAATGGCTTACAAGTCTTACAACTAAACAGACACAAACCCTAGCTCTCTCACTATATTTCGCTCAGTATTGGTTGTGTGTTAAAACAGGTTTTCTAAGTCCCTTTTTATAGAAGCTTTCAGCTGGGCTTGGACATCTTGAAAACCCTAAATCTATTTTCCAATCAAATCTTTTTATAACAGCTGGTTAGATCTCCTTGGAAAATAAATAAAACAGGTTGTAATCCATGATTGAATGCGCCAGCTAATCAGATCTTCAATCATACAAAGATTGCCATTAATTGTGCAATCACAAAACACCAGACATTCACACTGAATGTTCTGTGTACAGGATGTCATGACATCGGGTCTGACATCCTGGCAAAATCCTGCATAGTTCAATAATTCCTTTTATAACTTCCAGCAGGTACAACCATATCAGATGCCATGACCTTGTGTATGACATCCTGAAACAATCCTGCATGAACATGTCTTTCATTTAAACTCCAGCAGGTACATCCATAGCAGATGCCATGACCTTGTGTATGACATTCTGAAACAATCCTGCATGATCATGTTCCTTAAGCTCCAGCAAGTACATAGGATATCTTATGTTAAGACATCACACATAACATCTTGTGAACACTCTTTGTTTTACCAAAATTGCTGCCAACACTAAGAATCAACAAGACCTTATAAAAATAAAAATAAAACTAATTAATAATAATAATAATAAAACAAGGAAACATGAAAAAGAAACTTTTCACATCCTCTTCTCTTTTACTGATCTCTCACTCAGTGTACCTCTTACAAAATAAAACAGAGATGCAACATAACCGAAGCGTACACATAATAATATGTTCATATCGGTTACCTTCAAGACAATAAAGTGTTACCCAATATGTTGTTGCTTCCGATGTTTTGGCAATGATCGTTGAAAACATGATAACACATAGTCTTACCACAAATTTTAAACACATGATCTTTTGAAAACAATGAATATGAGAGAAAAGATTAAGAAGTCGAAAAATGTTGAGTTCGTAACTTAGAGACAACCATGAATTGAAACTTAATCCTAGAAGAATCAACATCAAGATGTAAGAATCAAAAAGATCAAACCGAAAACAAGGTCAATCCTATTCTTCAATAAATGAGCTAACATGAGCATTGCAAAGTTTAAAGCAGAATGAATGTATCTAAAATCGAACCAAAAAATTACACAAAAACACATGCTATCCCAGATATATCCATTACTGTCATGAAATTGGAACAAATTCAAAAGTCCAAAAACAGCCGTCAATAGACATGATTAAAAATGTGATGCACAATTAGATTCGCTGCATAATGGAAATGGGAAGAACCAAATCTAAATTTAGTATTACCGAAGCAGCTCATAGGTGTTGTGTTGTTGCGTTTGTGGATTGAAGAATGGTAAAATTCGCTCCATTTTATTTTTATTTCATTTTATCTCATTTTACTATGTTATTTCGTTTTATTTTATTTTGTTTTGTCAAGCTTAAATAAAAAAAACAGCATACCATAGAAATCTATGTGCAACCCCCTTTTTGCAAAAATGAAGACAAAAGTTGAGGCCCAAGAAGCAATGACCAAATCCGGCCCAACCAATTCCGAAGACATGGCGGGCGCCATGATGTTTGAAACTTTAACGGGACAGAATCTGTAATTTCACCATTTTCACCTTCTTCAACCTCTCCAAACCCATTTTTTCCTTCTCCCAACTCCATCAAAGTTCACGAAAAATCCCAACTTTCTCATTTTAACTCCAAGTCATTACCATTTCCAAACTTCGCTCCTCGATCTCTCCACCAAAACCCCACTAAAACTCCATTTTTCATTTCCTTTCCATAAATACCCGCTTTTCTCTTCAATCACCATTAATGGCCGGAATGGAGTTCAACAACATCATTCTTCGTGGAGGAAAACTCGGAGAGTGACAAAACAAGATTTTACAAAAATTGCAATCTCGGGAAATCCTCGCTACCAGGTACGTAGACGAAGATTTCTTGTACACTTTAGGAACATACCATAGTGTTTTCCACATGCTTGATACTTTAGGATTACACGATATTTTTGCTAGTAAAGCACCCACCTATGATAGGCTGACTAGGGAAGTTTTGAGTTCCCTAATTTACACTGTTTACCCTGGCACTGCTAGCACGGTAGGTACCGTTTGTTTTAGAATGTTTAATGTGGAATATGAGTACACTACCGATGCCTTAGCGGGTTTGTTAGGTATGCCTTACGGTGAGGGTGTCATCTGTGAGACGCCCTTAGATGCTGAATGGGCACTCGAAGCATTTACTTTTTGGAATAGATTATCAAATGTGACTGTCACTTCCTTTGAAGGAATTTTAGCTTCTAATATTCATAACCCGGCCATACGTATTTTTCGATACCTTTTGGCATGTACTATATTTGGTCGGGAAAATTCTAACAAAGTAAATGCTCGTGAGTTGTTATTTTTACAAGGTTGCCTCACTAATAGAAGGATCAATCATGTTCCTTTTATGCTTGCGCATATGTCCGACATTCTTAAAAAGGGCGGAACCATCTCTTTTGGTGGTTTAATTACTTCTATTGCTAGAGCGTTAAATCTCAACGCTGAGTTAGCCACCTTGGAACCACTCCCTCACCGCACTGTTAACTTAAAACTTTTGAAGGATGTGAAATTATGCAAGGTACGGCGAGCAGGTGGTTTTCACCTAATGATCCATGGTGTAGCTATACCCAGTGTTGTTTTACCTTGCTCTCAGCGTATAGATGTGCGACATGCAAGGAACTGGACGTATGATCTTGATGCTCCACCTATTACCGGTCCTTTGCCACCTAACGTTCCTATGGACAATGAGCAAGGGACCGATGATGAGTATGACTGACGCGACCAGTCACCTGCTCATGATATTCCTACTGCATCACCTACACACACTGCACCTTCTTCCTCTGACCATTTTGCAAGTACCACTCCCGGTTTTTACATCACCGAGGAGATGTGGCGTGAGCACCTGGCTCGTGAGGAAAGGCGTGACACCCTTCTGAATACCATAAACCAACAACTGACAGATAATATGAGTTTTATGGTAGCTTCCCAGCAGCGTAGTGAGCAAGCACATCAGACTATCACTAAGTCCTTACTCGCGATCACTAATGAGCAGCATCGTCAGCAACAGGCTAATGAGCGTCACTTCGCACTTATCGAGGCCATCCAAGGGTCTCTCTTAGGTCGCTCTAGCCAGCTGCAGGAAGGACTTAGTGCTCGTAGCAGATGTCGTCGACCCAGGCATCCTGACCAGGGCAATGACAGTGACGGTATCAGTGATCACCCATAGCCCTCTCTCTCTCTCTCTCTCTCTCTCTCTCTCTCTCTCTCTCTCTCTCTCTCTTCAGGTTACTCCTACCCTATCGCATATCGAAACATTAAGGACAATGTTCGGTTTAAGTGTGGGAGGAGATTTTATCGCTTTCCTTTATTTTTATCGCTTTTTATCGCTTTCCTTTATTTTTAGTATGTTTTGTGTGTTTTAGTTGTTTGCTTTTTCTTTCAAATAAAATAACATGTGTTTTGATGAGTCATCTGTGTAGTGTATCCGTATTTCTCTCATTTCTTTAACCTTACCGAAAAAAATTGGGAGCAAAGAAAATAGTACATCTTGAATATTCAGGCTATAAGACAGGTTTATGACGGGATGTAAAAGACTTGGGAAAACTTTTTCTAAAAATCAGTATTGTCTTAACACTATAGGCTTCATGATTATAAGAGTCGATCCCGATACCCCATATGTTGTGGCCCTAATTTTTGTTCCAAATAAGTCCTTAAGTAGTTTATCCATGCAGTCAGCTCCGGCTTAAGCATGCTCTACGTAGGGGACCGATGAAAATAAGTGAATGATCACAAAAATTCCTGCTTTGTTCTCAAGTCATATGAAAATCTGGACTAGGTGACTCTCACACGGTCATTTAACCCAGCAAAATAAAGACATATGCGAAACATGCAGAAGAAAATATATATATATATATATATATATATATATATATATATATATATATAAGAATATGCCTATTGTTGGTTGGTTCAGAGGTATTTGGTGTTGAACTTGGTAGGGTGGATTACGATTCAATCCCCCACAACTACAAATTGGGTTAAATAAAGGGGTTACACCAACTTATGTACCAGAGCCCCATGCTTAAGATCATAATCACTAACCGGTCACTTTATTATGAGTATGTACGGATAACGGGCTTAATGTGATTTCACCTGAATGAAAAGGACTTTAAGAAGACGAAAAGAAGGCCTAGGTATGGTGGGGTAATGTGGATTGATTTGTATAGTAACGAAGCCTACGACCGCAATTGCGGGAAGTGTCACTACAATATCCTTAGTTCCATTCGTTAGTACCTATCGATACATTCCTTGAATGAACTTATAAGTCTCTTTGTCTTGAATTAACTGTATTTGATACTATTTTTCTTACATAAACTATAAAGAGTTTTGCTTGAGGACAAGCAAAGGTTTAAGTGTGGGAGAATTTGATCACACTGAATCACACCGTGTTTTTGACTCGGATTTCACATGTTTATTAGGACTTTATTATCATTTTGTTTGTATTATACTCTCGTTTATGTTGTTTTCAGATATTTAGCACTTTTGGGACCCTTTTAGAAGAAACGAAGCAAAAAGACCTAAAATTAGGGTTTTTCGGCAAATATTATACACATTGTGTTGCACATGACTGCCGCTATAGGAGAAGCCATGACTCATTAGCCCTCAACCAGGAGGTAACCGTCACGTTCCCATGATCTTTCTCATTTTCACACATGGCGAGCGCCATGAAGGGGTGGCGGACACCACCTTTGTATTTCACGTTTCCACTAAGGAGAAGTTGAGGGGCACCATGATCTTTGCAAGCTGCTGAAATCCTCTATAAATAGTTCGTTTCATTTCATTTTCAAATCATCCAACTTAGTTTACAACACTAAGACTATATTTATTATTTGTAAAAGCGGTAATCCGTCACATCGGGGGGTTATCGCACGTTAGTGAGATTGAATTGGGTCACTTCGAGTTGTTGTCGTCTTTATCTTCAGATTCGGAGGTTTATTTTCCTTCTACCAGATTTAAAGCTTTCGTTTGGAGCAGGTTCTTATTTATCGCTTTTATTTATTTACTTGTCTCGCTTTATTTTATTTATTTACTTGTTTCGCTTTACTTTATTTAATTTCTGTCTACATTTTACTTTATTTAATTTCTATCTACACTTTATTTTATTTTATTTTTGTCTACGCTTTATTTTATTTACTTTCTGTCTACGCTTTACTTTATTTAATTCCTGTCTCGCTTTACTTTATTTAATTTCTGTCTACGCTTTATTTTATTTATTTTATGCGCTTTACTCGTTCTTTACGCCTTACATTCTAAAAACAACTTTTCATCATGACCAATATCGTTGTGTTTGTTGGTATTACCATGTCTGGCTAAATCTTTTAAAGGTTAGAATGTAAGGATCGTGGTTAAAGAGATGTTTCACATATTGAATCTGTAGAAATACTTTAAAGGCTGTTTTGATTTTTAACGAGTTTTCTAAAACAAACTTGGTTAGTTTTAACTATTCAAAGAGTGCGAAAGCACCCTGACTTAGTTAACTAGGAACTTTTATCACTTTAAGGAAAAACGATTTTTGAAACTGTTTTCGAACACGTTGATAGATTTAATATCAGGGAACTCCTTGGGTAAAACTTTCCAAATCAAAATCACTTTTCAACTAAGTTTACGAGTCTTATTTTTTAAAAATAAGTTTACTACTTTAGCGTTCTGCGCACCTTTTATAAGTGACAATAAAATGCCTTAATTTAAGGGTAAACTCGGTTCTGAATACGCGAAAGCGACAATTCCTATTAAATGGGATCATCTTGACTTAACAATTATCGAAACCGTCCAAGTACCATTTGAATTTGAAGTCAGCAAGTTACTTGGTTGTTAATGGTCTAGTTACAAGCTGAATGTTAATGAATTGATAAAATCCTGTTAAATGAACTTGCAGTTATAATTGGAAATTAGTGAAAATTATGCGGAATGATTTCGATTTTTTATGTTGCTTAGAATAAAAATGAATTAGGAACTGAACCATGACTTGTAAAAACGATGCAGGTTTCTTGTTATGGCGGACTATCAAGCAATGGCCTGCTCATTCGGATCGAGTTTGCTTATGAAAGCTCGATTGGTAAATTATTAAGATAAGTCAAAGTCTGTTTTTTTAATCACTTGATAACTTAATTGAGCTGTTAGTTTAAAGCAATATTTGTTTTTTGAAAAATATGTTAGTTCAGTTTATGATAAAGTAGTTAATTAGTGGTCATTTGGTTAATATTTCTTATCTTTGTTTATCTTAGAAATCTTAAGATGTTAAGAACCTTTGTGGTTGTTGCACAACTACTATACTTATGATTGTATATTTAAGTATAATGGTTATCTTTTCTACGAAAATGTTTGTTTAAAGTAGGGGAAGTCTCTTGTTTGCGTGCTTGAGTAGTGAAGTCTCTTGTCTGTGTACTTGAGCAGCGAAGTCTCTTTCTAGGTTGATTGAGCATAAGTCTCTTTCAAAGTTTCTTGAGAAGAAGTCTTTTTCTAGGTTGATTGAGCAAGTGAAGTCTCCTGCAAGTGTGCTTGAGCAAAGTGTAATCTGTTGATTATATTGAAAAGCTCTTGTTGAGGCAAGGGGACTGGACTACTCTCAGCTGAGGAGAGAGCCAGGATAATCTTTGTGTGTTGCTTTTTTTTACTTCTGGTAATTATTATTCCCATTGTTGTTACTATTTTTTATATCAAACTCGGAATGTTGTTCAGATTATGAAGTTGCATTATCAGAAGCGAAACATTTTTGGCATACACAATTCAATCCCCTTCTTCTTGTGTATTTTTCTCACCTTCAGTTGGTATCAGAGCTTGGTTTGTACTATAACACTTAACTGTGGTGCAGAAAAGATCTTGAGAAAATTACTCTTTCCATCATGTCTGATAGTTCTTAAGTAACTAGCCCTGTTGGAGGTTATTCTCGTGGTACTAACAACCATGATCAAAGCACATCTGGTCAAAACAACTATATTACTAGACCACCAACATTCAGTGGTGACTCTACTGAATTTGAATGTTGGTAGAGCAAGATGTACACTCACATCATTGTTTTGGAAGATGGCATTGACTTTCAAGTCAATGGTGTTGGAATGGTTTCTGATAGAAAGTTTGTCACTCCTAATCAGAAAAAGATTTATAGAAAACATCATAAAGTGAGAGGAATTCTTGTTGATGCCTTTCCTCATTCTGATTATATAAAGATTATTGATAAGTCTACTATTAAGACTATCTTTAAATCTTTATGTGCTACCTACGAAGGTAATCAACAAGTTCAAGAAGCTAAAGAAAATCTTTTGGTTAGTCATACGAGTTGTTCAGAATGAAAGATGATGAGACTATTGAATCAATGTTCTCAAGATTTCAAGTTCTTGTGTCTGGCCTTCGGGTCCTGAACAAGAGTTATACTACTTCGGATCATGTCAAGAAGATTCTTAGAACTCTTCCTGCCAAATACAGACCCAAAATAACTATTGTTCAAGAAGCTAAAGATTTAAACACATTAAGTCTTTAAGGTGTTGTTAGCAATCTCCAAAGCCATTAATTGGAGTTAAATGGAGATGAGCCTGAAAAACAAGTTAAAATTGTGGCTTTAAATTTTGTTGGGAGATCTGAAAAATCCCCTCAAACTAAAAAGCTTAAAGAAGCCACTCATGATGAAGCTTCTGATGAAGAATCTGATGATGATGAATTACCCTTCATCATCAAAAAAATTCAACACTTGGCCAGGAATAAAAATAGATTCTCTGGTAGAAGAGATGGCTACAAAGGGTCAAGTTATGGGAGTAAAGATCAGGATGGCTGTTACAACTGTAAGAAGCCTGATCATTTCATTGTTGAATGTCCTGATCTTAAAAAAGATAAAAGCAGAAAGGAAAGCTTCCAGAAGAACAACTTTAGAAGCAAGTTCAAGAAAAGTCTCATGGAAACATGGGAAGAACTTGAAAAAGAAGGAGAAGATTAAAAATCTAATCTTGCTTTGATGACCTTAACTTTTTCTGATTTAGAGCCTGAAGTTGGTTCTGACTCAGAGTCAAAAGACATAGAACATGTACTCTCTGAACTCTCTAAATCTAATTTGAGTACTCTGTGTCATAATCTTATGAAAAATGCCAACAGAAAGACAGACATATGAAAATATTAAAGAAGTAATATGACCTTTTAAAAGATGAGTTAAATCTTTCTAAAGAAAAAATTGAAAAACTTGAAAAAGAACAAATTGCTTCAATAAAAGATATGTCTGACAACTATCTAGATAAAAATGAATTAACTCTTCAAGATTTCATTATATATGGGTTTGAAAGAAGCTAACTTGCTTCGGTGATCTATGAAGTAAGTAAGAGAAAAAGAGAAGGTCTTGGTTATCATCAGAAACATCACAATCCAAGGACTGATGTCTTGATGAAACCATCATACCATTCTTCTTCAAGCACTGCTCAAATGGGGGTGAATGCTTACTTTATGCACGCTGCTGAAAATGGTAGAATTTTGAACCAATCAGAACATGTGATAGATAACTCACAACTTCTGAAGGATTCAAGATCTCATACTCAAGGGTCAAAAGTTCTAAGTAAATTAGAACCTAAGGCTCTCAAGTCAAAGGTTTTGAAGAACTCAGAACTCAGAGTTGTTATATATAAAGTTCTTAGAAGTTCAGAAGTCAAGGTCAAGATTTATCCTAGACAAAATCTTAATAGACAAAAAGTATTGTTTTTGTTGCATAATGATACGATTTGGGAGTGGATTTTATATTTGTGGTTTTAAAAAATTACTAATCACAAATATTTTTTTCAACTCAATTGTTATATACTAGGTAATAAATTATTTTTTAACAACTATATGTCTCAAAAATAGATTTTACTAAATATACCTTACAATATAAGTAAGTTTTTATTTTTCTTCTAGAGTTTAAATATTTATTTATTTATTAAATCATATTTAATTGAATTATGATACATTTGTCAATGAAAATTAGGATAGTTTAAATAGCTATTATAAATATTTTATAATATAAGTTTTAGTATTATTTCATTAAAAGAAAAATACTTATTAAAATTTTATTTTTTAACTAATTGAACACAATTTCATTTATATTATAAAACAGATTGATTTAGCCTCTTTAATTAGTGATTTTATATTTAAGATAGAATTTTAAACAAATTACTATTATTGAATATAAGATATATTTTTGTCTTTTTTATGCTTTTTATGCGTGTATATAATAATTTGGATTAAAGCTAACTATTCATCATTTCAAAACTACAAACAATGACTAAGCATAATGTTTTTCTATTCTTTTTATGTGTTTCCATAATTTTTTTGGTTTGTGATGCCACTCAAAGTGGTAATGAATACATTGTATACATGGGCTCACTTCCTAAAGAAGAATCATATTCTCCAACCTCTCATCATTTGAACATGTTGCAACAAGTCTTTGATGGTGGAAACATACAAGATTTCTTAATTAGAAGTTATAAGAGAAGTTGTAATGGTTTTGCTGCGATACTCAATGATCAACAAAGAGAAAAACTTTTAGCATGAAAGGTGTTGTCTCAGTTTTCCCAAATCAAAACTTTCACATACAAATGACAGGATCCTGGAACTTTATTGGATTACCTCAAACAATCAAAAGAGATCCGAATATTGAGAGTGATTTGATAGCTGGAGTCATAGATAGTAGAATATGACCCTATCTATATACAAGAAATTGGGAGGTGAAATGATAATCAAACCTACGAGTATGACTCTACAAATGGCAGACAGATTTGTCAAGTTTTCGATCGGGATACTAGAAGAGTCACTGTCAAGGTAGGATATATCTATATCCCCATTAATTTCATTGGCATGGACATTAGGGAAGACCCCTATGTGTCTATCATTTTGCGTAGGCCATTCTTGTGTAGCGCATGTGTAATTATTGATTTTAAGATATGGACTTTGAGTATGGAAGTAGGGATTGAGATATTGGATTTTATAATGAGCACCATGATGGAAGACCCTTACACGGAGGTCTCTTGCTATTTGGTTAAGGTGGCAAACCAAGAGCCATTAGAGTCAGGAGAAAAAAATAAATTGGGGGAAAAGGTTGGACAAGAGGATTACAAGAGAAGAAGATGGATAAATGAATGAGAAAATGAGTGAGAAGTACTTATCATCCCATAAAAGAAAAAGAAAAAGAAAATGGTAGGTATGAGAATATGACTGCAAAATGGGCGTGAAGCCCTAAGAAAAAGGATGAACCGCCGTGAGTGTCAATACACTCAAGTCCGTCAAGCTTAAACGGCGTCAAACAAAGCGTTGCATGGGAGGCAACCCACATTTTTATAATTAACTTATGTTTTCATTGTTTTTGAAGGGTTGAATAAAAGGGAGACTCATGAAAAAACCATTAGGGGAAGGCCATTTTTAGAATTGATCAAAGTGCAAGCCAAAACCAACAAACAATGGCTAGATAAACAAAGAAAACGGCATTCATAGAGAAAACTGAGGCTGACACGGCCTTCCCATGTCAAAGGACACAACCCATGTCAACCCAGGAAGTATGCCCCCTCCATAATACCTCGCCCATAGTAAAACCTGGGGCTGACACAACCAACCCGTTTTGACAGACACGACCCATGTCACCATCCAGGTTTCTTCCAATTTTTTTTCCTTTTCTTCCCATGGGACCCATCACTCATAAATTAGCTCAATCATCACTCACTACACAACCTCACACGCCCTATAAGTCTGAATTTTGAATTTTCTCCACTCATTATCAAAAATAATCATCTCTCTTCATCTTCATCCTCTCTTAAGTCCAACCTAAATCCCTAAAAACTCCATTAAATTCCAACAACAAAGCTTCAAACTTTACCACCTCCCTCTACCCAAATCACCAACTCACTTCAAAAAACCTTCCCAAAATCATCTTTTAAACCACATACCAAAAACAAACCTCACTTCCAAGTACTTTGAAAAATTCTTCAAAAATCTTTAACCATGGCACCTAAAAAGACAGATAAAGGAAAGCAACCGGAAAGCTCAAGACCCAAAAGAAGAAGGTGAGATTAATTAAACATCAAACCCCATGGCTTCATATTCACCAAAGAAGAGCACCACAAAAGGTATCAATTTCTTTCTCATTGGCGAATAATGCCGACCTGGTAGATCGATGATGAGACCCTTACAACCAATGTTTTAAAAACCGGATCAGAGAACGAACCGGTGAAACTTGTAGTTTAAGGTTTAATTTGTTCAACCGGTTAAACCTACGGTCGAACCATTTATTAAATAAACTAGTAATATGAAACTAAATTTCATAGATATATCACACATAATCATACATTCACAATTTAATAAAATAAATATTTCAAAAATCTATTACAAAGTTAATACAACAATATCGATAATACATATAATAACATAACATAGTTTTAAACTTAATTTTAACCTTTATTTAAGAATAATTTGACCAAATTAAAGAATTACAATAAAATAAGTTAAACTAATTCAAACCAAAATTAAAATAATAGAATATAATAACTAAACTAAAGTTCAAACAATTAAGATAGAATACCAAAAATAAATAATACAATATACTTCATTAAACAACAAAAATACAAAATTGAGTTGAAATACTGAAGCTAGCGGAAATATACCTGAATGCATCGCATACTCGAACGAAGGAAAGGGAAAACATCGATAAAACCCGGGAAAAGAGAAACTGGGTAAGGAAGTCGATTATGCAAAGGGAATGTATTAGCACCCCTTACATCCGTTGTACTCAACGGGAACTGTTTTTATTGTTCTTGCTCGAATGAGTTTTATATCTAAATACTACTCGTGAAAGGGGAAAAAGAAAAAGATTAGATAAAGTGCTCGGTGAGGATTGTGGCCCTCATGCCTACGTATCCTTATGGTGGGAGGTGAATAGAATTATGATTAAGGTATGGTCTGGACCAAAGGATTATGTAGTTTGAACTCCAAAAATGGTAGGTATGTCTGAACCAACGAGAAAACTGACATCAAGCCAAAACAAAAAGGGTACCCTAAAATCAAGCCAAAATAAGGGGTGTATGGGCGTCAGGCCACAAAGTTGGCATCAAGACAAAAATAAAGGGATATTGATTTAGAAGATGGATACTGGATAAAGCTCAAAGAAATAATGTATTTGGCTCAAAGAGAGATTATATCACATGAAGTGAATGAAGGTAGAAGATTATGAATGCATCATGGAGATGAATGGAGGAATAGAGAAAAATAACCAAAGTTCAAGAAATGAGGTATTTGGTGAAAGTGACTTAAGGGTATGGTTTGAAACCAAAGGTAAAAGTGTATTTGAACCCATGGAGGAAATGACATTTGCAACCCAAGAGTAAAGATGGTACGACTAATATATGGAGGAAACTAGGCATACCCACTCTATTGTCATAACCAAAAACAAGAAATTAAGTGTTTGACATCAAGGAAAACATCTCCTGGCACAGTGGTGGAAAAGTGTCCTAAAAGGGTGTATATGGAATTCCAAAGAAACTGTATTTGGTTTCAAAGAAACAGTATGTCACTAGGGTGAATGGTTTAATGATTGAAGGTAGCCGATGAATCATGAAAGATATGGATGGTGCCCTAAGGCAAAAGGAATAATTAGGAATGTGCTCGTCAAGGATTCGTATCCTCGTGCCTATGTATTCTCATCGTGCAATGAGAAAGTCATAGCATTTGTAGTTTGTGGAACCACAAAAACAAAGGGAAGAAACAAATATGTGTTTGCCTACACAACTAGGACTAACTAGACAAACACAACTTCAAGGGCATGACTGCAATGATGAATAGTATAACTTGTACCAACATAATAATAACATGGGAAACCTTAAAGGCAAACTGACTTTGAACCAACGAGTAAAGAGGTAAAGACTAAGATGTGGAGGAAACTAGGCATACCCACTCTATTGTCATAACCACAAAGCAAGAATTAAGTGTCTGGCATCAAGAAAAACATCTCTTGGTTCAGAAGATGGACAAATGTCCTAAAATGGTAGGTGTGAGACCCACAAGAAAGTGTTGTTTGGTACAATGAACAATATATCACTGTAGGGAACAAACAATTTTAAACCAAAGAAGAATGGTATATTGGATCCATGAAGGAATGAACTCTGAACCAAAGAGTAAAATAGGTAGAGACTAAGATGAGGAGGAAATTAGGCATACCCACTCTATTGTCATAACCAAAAACAAGGAATTAAGTGTTTGGCATCAAAACAAACATCTCTTGGTTCACAAGGTGGACTTTGATTAGGTATTCCTAGAATGATGTACATGGAATCCAAGGAAAAATGTATTTGATCTCAAAAGGATGGTATTGATTGATGTATAAATAATGATAAATAAGGTAGCTCGCGGAGAATCTGAATCCTCATGCCTATGTATTCTCACAGTGCAATGAAAAAGTCAGAGCTTTCGTAGTTCAACCCACTACAACTGAAAATAACAAGAGACTGATGAGGCAAGAGGTAGATATCTGATAATGAAGATGAAGAAGACTTGTCTTGTGATTCTCATCATAACTTTCAAGTTGTTGAAGAAGAATCCTTGTTGCTCCTTATGATGATGGAGACCTTATCAATCATTCGACTCGAATTGCATTAAAGTCTATGAAGAAAGACGAATACCTTGAGCAACTGGGTCATTCGTCCCATACCCAAGGATACCCTAGACAAGGATGTGATTTCTCCAATCTCATCATTCTTTGTTACTTAAGGCTCATGTCACACAATTTGAATCATGATTGATAATTTGCTGATAGAGTCCTCTGTTTGTTACACTGCTGCTTTATGAAAGGAGACTTGACAATCATTTGATTCGAATCACACTAAAGCCTATGAACAAAGGTGAATACCTTGAGCAACTGGTTCATTTGTCCCGTACCCAAGGATACCCTAGACAAGGATAATATTTCTCCACTCTCATAATTCTTCGTTACTTAAGGCTCATGTTGCACAATTTGAATCTTGACAAGCTCTTGAAAAAACACCTTTGATATGTCTTGTATAATCCGCTACTTGATTTTCCAGGGACACCTTGCATGAAAGTCTGGACTTGAGGCCTTGAGATCCACAGCTTTACAGAAATAGTCTTATCAAGTGATTAAGAGACTTTTGATCACTTGAATAGACTGTGGGATTATACATGAATCAAAAGATTTAGTTAATCAAAATTTCTTTTGATCAACTTAATCAAAGGAAAATAATTAGATTGAGAATTATGGTTAATCTAATCTAAAGGTCAATAATATGTAAAAGTCCTAACTAGGGGAACATGCCACAATTTGGGGACATGCAATACTTAACAAAATATCATATGAAATTAATGATTAAAAGATCAATTATTCTAAATCAATTCCTAATCCTAAGGGAACATGATATTCTAGATCTAAATTGAAACCTAGGGGTAAAAATGTCAATTTACATGGATGTGGATTAATTTCTAACAATTTTAAAATCTATTTATCATTAATCTAACTACAATTCTAAAAAAAAACTAATAAAGTTATAGAACTAACTAACCTAATTAAATTCTAAAACTTAATCAAGTTCTAAAAACCTAATTATTCTTAAAATTCTAATTAACATCTAATAAAATTCTAAATCACCTAAAAACAATACTCTAATTAACCTCTAATTATAATCCTAATATTCTAATACTAAAATTCTAAATCTAATTAATCCAAGATCCTAATTATTCCTAAAATCCTAATTAACCTAATCAAGCGGAATATCATAATGATTATTCCTAATTCTAAAACCTTAATAAGCTAATTAACATGAATTAATTAAATAATCATAGGGTGCAAACCTGGAATTGGTGGTGTGGTGAGCTAACTGCTTGGGCTTGAAGCCCGAGCCAATGCAACGTTGAGGGAGGTGTCCATGAAAAACCGTTTCGGCCTTCAGCCTGAATTAAACCAAGGGAATGCATAGTAACAAGTCCAAATACGATGCTGCAAATGAGTCCATGCTTCCATTGCTCAAACACGCATTTCGGCATCCAAAGCTTCAACGGAGTCCAGGCACCAGAGCGAATCTGGAATCGTCCACGCCATGATCCTGTTCGCATCCTCTGTCGTCCTTGTTCTTACTTCAGAATGCTTAAATGGAAGCCAAGAACTTCATACGAAAATCCAAACTCGCGACTTCAAGAACCTTACGTTGATTACAGAGACCAGAAGCAGAAGAAAACTTACCGGAAATCGCGATGCAGCTGAAACAGCCACAAACAAAGCCGAAGAAATTTTGAACCACGACGAACGCTTCTCATTCCTGCATCTTCATTATCATCAATGGCGTTTGTATCCTGCTTCAGTTTGAGCAAGAGGAGAAAATCGATTTCAACAACGATGCGTTCACATTCTTCATCTTTCATTCGAAGCTCCAGAGGTTCGCCGATTTGCAGGTCCGTGGCGTTCACCAACCGCGCGGTCTTCATTGTTCGCCTCCATTCAAAGCTCCCAAGACTCGATGCTTCAGCTCATGCTACCACCATCTGCGCATAAACAGAAGAAGAAAAACGAAGACTTTTGAAAGCGAATTGAAAAATCACCGGATTCGAAGTTTCAATCACGAATAGGTATGAACTGATTCTGGAATCACTTCCATTCTTTTTCTTCTGTACGAATTGTGTATGAATTTGATGGAGCGTTTTGTGGATCTGGAGTGAATTATTGATGCGTTTTATGCTATATATAAAGATGAATGGAGAAACTTTCTGCTGATTTCATGCTCTCTCTGTTTTGAAGCGCGAATAGAAAGCTAGTGTGAAAAAAAGTGAATTCTCAACCCCCATTCTGAAGTTGTTAGTGAATATATATAGGATTAAAAAATTCTGTTAGAAATTTACATGCAATTCAATTTCAAATGTAGTATTCTATTGTAAATGAGATGGTTAGTTGGAATCAAATTCAAATGAAATGCCAGATCCAATTCATCCTCTTTTGAAATGTACATTCTGTTAGTTATATTAATGGAAATTCGGTTATAGGAGTTAGTTGTTTAGTTAGCAGGGTTTGAATGCAGTTAGGTTAGTTTGAATTGAAACTCTATTGGAAGTTATCAGTTAGCTGAGAATTCTATTAGTGTGAGAATTAGTCATTGAATTCGTTAACTGAAAATATGATGAAATCCATTCTGCTAGTGTAGTTTGGTTAGGGATGTTAGTTGGGAAATTATTTTGAAATTTACTGTGAAATATAGATTTAAACTCAGTTCTGTTTGTAAAAATGCAGCAGTTATAGGAGTGCATTTGATGTGTTTTTTCTGTTCAATTATGCAGGGTATTGAAATCCTTTTTGCTGTCAAAATAATATGTAGGATGCTTATGGTATGAAAATATATGTTGAATGTTGTATATGGAAAGGCATGTGCTGCAGGTATTATGCTCAGAAGTGAATCAGGTTGACCTTCATGTCAAGGTTTGCCCGAAGAAAAGAAATGGCTGCCATAATGCTCAGTAGAAACTTGGGTTCAACATGATTTCTTGATGAAATGGGGCTGACTTATTAATGGCATTTAAGGTTGATGTTGTTTTGGTTAGGACTTGAATTTTCAATTAGTAATGACTTGAAAATATTGGCTTGATGTTGGAATGTTTTCGAATTGATGCATATGCCATGACTTGGAATGAACGTGGATCTTAAAATATGGTTTTCTTGGTTTCGTAGGTAATTCCATGGAAGAGGAAATAGCTTGGCCTTGAAGGAAAATGACATGAAGCATGGAGGGCATGATCATGAAGATGGATCTTAATGATTGAAAGCCAAGACTAGAATCACATGTTATTTTGTACTTGTTTGGATTTACCTTTGTAATTTGCTTAACATGTAAACTTATGCACTTAAAATGGGAACTTTAGAAATTGTACGGAGATTTATGAAATGGTATTAAATAAATTTCACATTTTATGGAGAATGTATTGATAGTTTTGTGCATAAAGAATCATGAAAGTTTGTAATGAGTTGGTTCTTGAATGGTTGAGTTTGGATTGGATGAATCAAACATGAAAAAAGAATACTATGTCATGCCCTTGGATTAAATGGTTATGAAGTTGAACATTGGCTAAACCAAAATGGCTTGAAAACAATGCAAATGGTCAATGGTGCATTAGTCAAATCGACCCTTTAATGGATGGTTGACTTTGGTCAACTTGTTTGACCAAAAAGTCAATAGTTGACCAAAGTCAACTGTGGGTTTTTGAAATTATACATGTGTAAACAAGACATGGTTTATGGCACAATGATTAATGTTCAATATTAGGAATCAATGAATGAATAAAGATGGAACCAGACTTGGATAAGCCAATCATCTCTAATCATCTGAATCACATGAATATAGTGAATTAGGACACATGGATGAATTAGGGATCAAATACCCATAATATCCTCATGAAATACAAACAAATGGATCAAGAGGTCAATGATATATTGTAATCATAAGTTAGGAATCAAGGATCAATGAGCCTATGCAATTGAAAACATCAAGAGACCTAAGTCAATGGCCTAAGGAATGTTGACTAGGATGTATATATAGAGGCTTGAACCAAACCATGAATCAGATGAAACCTCCACCATGTAGGTGCATACGTGCGTTTTTGACGCCATGAGATTTAGCATGTAGAATGATTCTTTCGACAAATGACGTTATGGAATTAACAGTTTAGTTGATAAGTGTTGTTCGACACTTCGACAAAATGATGGTTCGACATTTCGACAAGATGTTTGCAGATGGAAAGACGTCTTTGACAGGCATGGATGATGTTACAGTATTTCGACAATTCGACAAAGTCTGGAGAGAGACGTCATTTCGACATAAAGGGAAATTTTAAATTCAAAAGAGTTGTGACGTTTGGCAGAAGACGCGTGGAAGCATCTGGCGAAAGGAAGAAAGCCAAGTCTCACAGTTTTAGGATTTGTTCGTTAGTAACAGTTATTTTGTTTGTATATAAATAGGATAGTTGTTATCAGAAAAAGTGTGTGAAAACTTGTACAATATTTCTGCAAATACTCAAAGTACTCGTGTGAGAGAAAAGAGTCATATATGGAACATGTACGTGTAAATAAACACCAATTCTTTCAAAGTTTTATTTTATAAAATTCAAAGTTCTTTACCAATTTTCCTTTACATTTACCAGTCATTTATCTTTCTGCATTTCCTTTTCGACACTTTATACTTTGTCAGTCATATTCCGCCATTTTATCTTAATCTTGTTAAGTTTACTTTTATTTAAGCATTTGTTATCAATATCTTTCGACATGAAAGACTTAGTGAATATAATGAAAGATACAAAAGTTGTTCTAGAGATTTACAAAGTTATTTAGATTTGCACATGTCCTATGATTTGTGTGGTTGATCCTGCAAGTAACCCAATTCGACAAGTATTGGAAAACCAGAGGTTGTTCGCCAAATTCAACTGCGAACAAATTGGCACGCCCAGTGGGACAGTGCAGAAATCTAAAACTTAGATAAGCGTTAGTCAAGGTTTTTCTCTTCGTTGCATGAGACTAAGAAGCGGTAAATTAGCCGTATCTGACGTAGAAAGACCTAAGAGAACAAGAGTAAGAAAAATGGCGAGTCATCCAAATATTCCAAATAATCCCAATCCAAGTGAAGCCATCCCAGTATCCAACCCTATCCCTTCGACAGGAGGAAATGTGGGATCAGTCCCTATGTCAGAGGCTGTGCCTTCGTCAACAGGGTCAATACCGGCGGTTTCAATTTCGCAAAATGCGCCTAAATCGTCCATTAGGGCGCAACAAATGCTTGTTGGGACGCCTCCTCCTATGGGAAACACTTCTAGGCCTTTTGTGACAAATTTCACCATGCCTCCGCCTGGTAGGGAACAACCATTTGGAATGCCAACTTCGGTAATGGAAAATTTACACAATTCTCCGGTAGTGTATTCTGATTCTATGGCCAATATGTCTTCACCTTTACAAGGGTCGGGATATGGCGGAAATATGAATAGACTAAACCAACAACCACTTTACATGCAAGCGATAACGAATAACTCTGCGCAAGTAATTAGGCAACAAATGGACGAGAGCAATCATGATATGGTCCAAGTGTTGACGCAACAATTGAGGGCGGTGTTTAACCCTCTAATACAAAACACCACCCAAACAAACCAATTGTTGGCAGCACAAATGACGTGCATTGCTGACTTTTTTGGGGTCCCTCAAACTCGACACAAAGAACAAGTGGTTCAGAACCCAGCGGTAGCGGTCCAGGAAGAGCCTACGATAAACCAAATACCGTTAGACAATCCTCAGACAAACGTCAGAAACCAAGAGGATGTGGTCGAACAGCCTCGTGTCGAAATCCCTGTTCCACAAGAGCCTAGAAGGATAGTAATCCATAGAGGCCAAGACGCGGATGCGGTGTTGCAACAGCGAATCCGGTATAATCACTTGCCTGTCGAAAACAATTTAGCGGTCATGGTCGAAACGATAATGGCACAAAATGGGGTGAACATGGGATTACAAAGGCCCAGTTACGCTTCCCCACTGTCGGAGTATATTCTGCAAGAGGAATTGCCCCCAAGATGGAAAGTTCCTAAGTTCACCAAGTTCTCAGGGGATACTAGTGAGTCTACCATAGAACATATAGCACGTTATCTGATCGAAGTAGGAGAGATAGCCTGTAATGAAAATTTGAAAATAAAATACTTCCCTAGTTCCTTGACGAAAAACGCGTTTACTTGATTTACATCTTTGCCTGCAAACTCAGTGTATACGTGGACCTAATTAGAGAGGTTATTCCATGAACAATTTTACATGGGACAAACCAAAATAAGTCTGAAGGAATTAGCCAATGTTAAGAGAAAACACTCAGAACCAATAGATGATTATTTAAATAGGTTCATATTGCTAAAGGCTAGATGTTTCACTCCGGTGCCAGAACATGAGTTAGTCGAAATGGCCGCAGGGGGACTAGATTATTCTATAAGAAAGAAACTAGACACCCAGTATCTAAGGGATATGGCACAATTAGCAGATAGGGTGAGACAAGTCGAAAGGTTAAGAGACGAAAAATTCAGAGCAAATAAGAACAAAAAAGAAAGGGTGGCCTATGTAGGGGTTTGTCAAAATGATAAATACGACGAAAACGAACCAAGTAACTTCGACGAACAAGAGATTGACTTAGCAGAACTAAAGCAAGGCGCACCTTATTCGTGTAAAGTATTAACTCCGTCGAACGGAAACCCAGTCGAAACCAATGATAAGTTCCCCAAAAGAACTTACACGTTCGACATCACCAAATGTGACGAAATTTTCGATTTGTTGGTTAAAGATGGTCAATTAATAAAACCACCAGGCGCTAAAGAACCGCCTATGGAACAACAGAAAAAGAGAGGTTTTTGTAAATACCATAATTTTTTGGGCCATAAAACGTCTCGTTGTTTCCTTTTCAGGGATCTCGTTCAAAATGTTATCCGTGACGGAAGGCTGAAGTTTGGTGATAAGCCAAAACAACAGATGCGGATTGATTCAAATCCCATGCATCCAGTTGAAGCCCATTAGGCTGAACCATCCATTGTGAACTTGGTGGAGGTTGAAATTGCTCCTGATGGCAATCTCGAAATGGTGGAAGCTGCTGGAGGTTTCGACATAAATATCAACATGGTTGAGATTGCTGATGATCTCGCAAACCAGAACGAAGTTGAAGTTACTGAATGCTTTGGCGACCAGAAAAAGATGGAAACTACTGAAGGTTTCGACAAAAAGGACAGTGACGATACTGCTGAAGATGTTATGGTTCGACAAGAAGAGAATTGGGATTGCTTGGGACAGCCAAGTGGGAAGTACGATTATCTCGTGAAATACAATGCGCCGCCAAGCTCTCATATCGACATCAACACAATCCAACCAACCGGTTGGGGAGATGTACCTTTGAGCAACAATGAAAAAACATTTGAGACAATTGAGAATCTCCCTATTACCAAAAACAAGGTCACTGAAGACCTCACTGTTGAAAACAAGGCTACTGAAGGCCTTGATCCTGATCAAATGAAGACAAGTGATGTCGCAAACTGCGTCAACACTATGGGACCTTTCAGTGAAGAGGTCACAAGAATCAAAGCAGAAGTTGTGAATGGTCCTATGAAGCCTGTGACCAATGGAATCCTGCACAGAATAATGGAGGACCCCAAAAGAAGTTGGAACAAGTGTTGTTGCAAACATAGTCCCGGGAACATGTCTGGTTGTTGCTGCCCAGAAAAGGAGTTTGACCAGATACCAAGAGGTGTCGAAGTCGAAGAAGAAAGACTCATTAAGAAAATGAACGAATTAAGCATTGCTGACGAACGAAATGTTAAATATGGTGGAAGTATCTCAGAGAGACCAAGCTGAAGTGGGTGAAGATCGTCGTCGAAAGGAGTACCAAAGGCTGGCGTACCCTAAAGAAGAGGAAAATCTAGTGGAATTCATCAAGAGGTGCCAAAAAATTAAGACTGAAGTGATGTTATGCCCACGCTGCAGTGCAATCTTCGACAGGAAGGCAGCAACCAATTTGGAAGCAGTGGATAAGGCCAAGAGGAAAGAGAATTGGGGGACAACAAGATATGATCCAAGGAGAAGTGATCATCATCAATGGAGGCATGGAGAAAGACACCATAACACTTACAAACCATCTAAAAAAGCAACTGATGACAAATGGGTTCAACCCATTAGAGATGCCCAAGGGCAGAAAAAATGGAGAAAATTTGAGGTTCAGAGAGGCGCTTCGATGGAAGGCAAGAAGGAAATAGAAAAGCACAAGCCAAGACCATATCCTTCAGAAAACTACAAAGGAAAAAACCCTATGTCAAGATCCCAATGGAGAAGATTCCAGAGGCAGAAGAGGGCAGAAAAAGAGGCTGCAGAAAAGAGCGTGAATGGAAAGACACTGACAGCAAAGATAAAGTAGAATCTAGTAACAATCTTCAGATAGTAAGCAGAAGTGGGTGAAGATCGTCGTCGAAAGGAGTACCAAAGGCTGGCGTACCCTAAAGAAGAGGAAAATCTAGTGGAATTCATCAAGAGGTGCCAAAAAATTAAGACTGAAGTGATGTTATGCCCACGCTGCAGTGCAATCTTCGACAGGAAGGCAGCAACCAATTTGGAAGCAGTGGATAAGGCCAAGAGGAAAGAGAATTGGGGGACAACAAGATATGATCCAAGGAGAAGTGATCATCATCAATGGAGGCATGGAGAAAGACACCATAACACTTACAAACCATCTAAAAAAGCAACTGATGACAAATGGGTTCAACCCATTAGAGATGCCCAAGGGCAGAAAAAATGGAGAAAATTTGAGGTTCAGAGAGGCGCTTCGATGGAAGGCAAGAAGGAAATAGAAAAGCACAAGCCAAGACCATATCCTTCAGAAAACTACAAAGGAAAAAACCCTATGTCAAGATCCCAATGGAGAAGATTCCAGAGGCAGAAGAGGGCAGAAAAAGAGGCTGCAGAAAAGAGCGTGAATGGAAAGACACTGACAGCAAAGATAAAGTAGAATCTAGTAACAATCTTCAGATAGTAAGCAGAAAAGAGACTTCCCACCAGATCAATCATGGCAGCATTGTCGAACCAGTGGCGTCGAAAGAGAAGATTCAAGAAGATGATGAAATAACGGACAACTTCGAATCTGACTCAAAAGCGTCCTTTAATGTAATCTGCAATGTGGTTTATGTCCTCCCTAGAGATTATGATAGAGTCATGGAGGTCGAAGACGAGGAAGATGAAATGGAAGAGGAAACAATGGCACACAGGCCCGTTTGCTACTACGTCATGAACAATGGATGCGTCTAAGAGCAGAATGCTTTCTTCGAAAGGCCGGATGATTCCATGAAAGCACATTTGAAGCCTTTGTTCATAAAAGGAAAGGTGGAGAATGTTGGTGTAAACAAGATACTGGTAGATGGCGGAGCAGCAGTAAATTTGATGCCCCATTTCATGCTAAAGAAGATTGGGAAGGATGATTCAGACGCAAAACCTCACAACATGGTGCTGTCGAACTACGAAGGAAAAGTAGGAACCACTATGGGCGTTATCCAGGTGAATTTGACCGTTGGAACCATAACAAGGCCAACGATGTTCATGGTCATTGCTTCAAGGGCGAATTACAACCTACTACTTGGAAGGGAATGGATTCATGGTGTAGGAGTCGTACCTTCTTCAATGCATCAGCGAATAGCCATTTGGATGCCAGACGGGATTGTCGAAAACATTGAGGCTGATCAAAGCTATTTCATGACAGAAGTAAACAATGTCAACAGTCAAAGCTTCGACAAGAACCTGGCTCACATACCTCCATGCAGCCCAGCCGAATTCGACTTAAAAGCAACAGACAACGTCTACTGCTCCATGTACCTTCATCCTACACATGGTTTTCAGTGGGACAAAGAGGTAATTGGAGAATCTTACATGTGGGGAACTACTCATATAGCGCCAACAGGATGGGGAAGCGAATTTGACGATGACAAGTAAAGAATCAGCGCTCGAAAGAATTACAACTTACATAGCCGAAAACAAACTCAAAGAGGCCCTTGAGGCTGAAGTAAAATATATGGCTATCAAAGCCAATAAAGAAAATTCCAACGAACAATGTCCCCAAAGAGACGTTGCAGAAGATCATGATAACAACCAAATGGGCGAATGGCAACACCAAAAGCTTGACGCCATTTATGATGACGAACCTCTGGGATTCGAGAAAGATCCAGTGTCAACTAACGAGAAGATGGTGGCGCAGGATCCATTAGAAGAAATAAACTTAGGAATGGGGGCAGAAAATAGACCAACCTACATAAGCGCAAAAATGGACCCCCAGTTTAAGGTCGAAATAGTCCAGTTGCTGAAAGAGTTCAAAGACTGTTTCGCATGGGATTATGACGAGATGCCTGGCCTAGACAGAAGTTTGGTCGAACTGCAGCTACCAATAATGGAAGGAAAGAAGCCAGTAAAGCAGACTCCACAACGCTTCGCACCAGAAATTCTGTCGAAAATAAAAGAAGAGGTCGAAAGACTTTTAAAATGCAAGTTCATCCGCACAACCAGGTATGTCGAATGGATCGCAAATATTGTTCCTGTAGTTAAGAAAAATGGCAAACTTAGGGTATGCATTGATTTTCGAGACTTAAATTTGGCTACCCCAAATGATGAATATCCCATGCCAGTGGCAGAAATGCTTATAGATTCTGCAGCAGGCCATGAGTATCTAAGTATGCTAGACGGATACTCTGGCTATAATCAATTTTTTATCGCTGAAGAAGATGTTCCTAAAACAACTTTCTGTTGCCCTGGAGCAATAGGAACGTACGAATGGGTAGTAATGCCTTTTGGTTTAAAGAACGCTGGAGCAACCTACCAACGGGCTATGAATTCCATCTTTCATGACTTTATTGAAACTTTCATGCAAGTGTACATTGACGATATTGTGATTAAGTCTGTTTAAGGAAAAAGTCATATAGATCATCTTCGACAATCCTTTGAAAGAATGAGGAAGTTTGGTTTGAAAATGAATCCACTTAAATGTGCTTTTGGTGTGCAGGCGGGTGATTTCTTAGGTTTTGTGGTCCACAAGAAGGGGACCAAAATAAATGAAAACAAAGCCAAAGCCATAATGGAGGCGAAAGCGCCATCAACAAAAAAGGGGTTGCAGTCTCTGCTAGGGAAAATCAACTTTCTCAGAAGATTTATCTCCAACCTTAGTGGAAAAACGCAAGCTTTCTCTCCTCTACTTCGACTAAAGAAGGAAGACTTTGCATGGGGGCAAGAACAACAAGTTGCCTTTGAAAAAATCAAGGAATACCTGGCTAGTCCTCCAATTCTAATGTCTCCTTGCAGAAAAAGAAGTATGAGATTGTACATTTCGGCATCAGACAAAACATTAGGAAGTATGCTATGTCAAGAAGATGGGAATGGCGTCAAAAGGGCCATATATTATCTCAGTAGAATCCTGAATGATGTTGAAACTAGATATAGTATTATAGAAAAACTATGTTTATGTGTATATTTTTCTTGTATGAAGTTAAAGCATTATATAAAGCCTGTTGATGTATACATTTCCTCCCATTTCGACGTAATAAAATATATGTTATCTAAATCTATTTTACATAGTCGAATTGGAAAATGGGCTTTAGCATTAACAGAATATTCCTTGAAATATTTGCCTTTAAAGGCTGTGAAAGGACAAGTGGTTGCTGATTTTATAGCTGACCACTCTATAGATGAGAATGTAGAGTATGTCGAATTAGAACCATGGAAATTGTATTTCGACGGTTCCAGTCATAAGAATGGAACTGGTGTTGGGATGTTGATTATTTCTCCAAACAAAATTCCAACAAAATTCAAGTACAAAGTGGAAAGTCTGTGTTCAAATAATGAAGCAGAATATGAAGCTTTGATTGCTGGACTTGAAATCTTGTTGAAATTGGGGGCAACAAGAGTCGAAATAATGGGCGACTCTGAACTGGTGATAAAGCAGTTGACTAAAGAGTATAAATGTGTGAAAGAAAATTTAATCATGTACTTTGTAATAGCCAATAGACTTCTCAAGGAATTCGACAATGTGGCCTTCAGGCACATTCCCAGGGTGGAGAATCAAGAGGCAAATGATCTTGCTCAACTGGCGTCTGGATACAAAGTGTCGAAGGAAAAGTTAGAAGAGGATATTGAAGTCAGAGGAAGAGTCGTATCCACCAAGTTGTCCCCATCATATTTGGAGTCAATAAGAATAGGATACGGTGACGAAGAAAATTTTGAGATATTCAACATAGATGATTCAGGAATTGTAGACTGGAGAAAGCCTATCAAGAATTATCTACAAGACCCAAATCAGAAAGCAGAAAGAAAGATAAAATACAGAGCTTTAAGTTATGTACTTTTTGGAAATGAATTGTTCAAAAAGACTGTAGAAGGAGTCTTGTTGAAATGCTTAGGTGAAGATGAAGCTTACGTAGCATTGTCGAATGTGCACAGCGGAGCGTGTGGTGCACACCAAGCAGGTCACAAAATGAAGTGGTTATTATTTCGACAGGGAATGTATTGGCCAACAATGCTGAAGGACTGTGTCGAATTTGCAAAAGGATGTCAGGAATGTCAAGTACATGCAGGCATACCCCATGTTCCTGCAAGTGAGTTGCATTCAATTATAAAGCCTTGGCCATTTAGAGGTTGGGCTTTAGACTTGATTGGTGAAATTCGACCAGCCTCTTCAAAAGGGCAAAAGTACATTTTGGTTGGGATAGACTATTTCACTAAGTGGATTGAAGCTATACCATTGGTAAATGTGGATCAAGAAGCAATTATAGATTTTATCCAAAAGTACATAATTTACAGATTTGGGATACCTGAAACAATAACAACAAATCAAGGATCTGTGTTCACTGGTAAAAATATGCAAAAATTTGCACAAGAAACAGGGTTTAAACTCCTTACTTCGACACCTTACTATGCTCAAGCCAACGGGCAGGTTGAAGCAGCCAACAAGGTAGTGATAAACTTGATCAAGAAGCATGTAGGGAAAAAACCTAGAAACTGGCATAAAACTTTAGATCAAGTTTTGTGGGCTTGTCGAACGTCTCCAAAAGAAGCAACAAATTCGACTCCATTCAAGTTGACCTATGGACATGATGCAGTTTTACCAGTCAAAATATATTTGCAGTCAGTTAGAGTGCAAAGGCATCATGAAATCCCATCAGATATATATTGGAGTATGATGATGGACGAATTAGTTGATCTAGACGAAGAAAGGCTGCGCGCGCTAGATTTAATAAAGAGACAAAAAGAAAGAGTCGAAAAGTTTTACAATAAGAAAGTAAAATTCAAGACCTTCTTAATTGGTGATCTTGTTTGGAAAGTAATCCTTCCTATGGATCGAAAATATAAGTTAATGGGAAAATGGTCTCCTAAATTGGAAGGACCTTTCCAGAGTTTTTCAAATGGCGCGTATGAGATTGAAGAAATAGGAAAAGATGAGAGAATCCTAAAGATAAATGGCAAGTATTTGAAAAAATATAAGCCAATATTGCAAGAAGTAAAAATAACAGTAGAATAATTGTAAACATAATTGTGATAGCCTTGCCAAATAAAAATGGCACTGAAGTTATTACAAAGAAAGCCTCAAAGGGATGAAAATTGTTAAATTAATTCGACTACAAATTGATACTGGCAAAAGTTTCCTTCAACGTGGTGAATTTCTTCCTCTAAAACTGGAGTCGATGATCACAAAGACTTTGGTGAGTAGAGAGAGTCTCAATCTCTTGACTAAGTTGCTGGGCCTTTTCTGCATGTCGAATACCCACCTTCAGTTCGTTGTCAATCTCATTCTGCTTAGGTTGCTGTATGGATGCTTTGCGTTTTTTCTCTTGGGAGATCTTTTCTTGAAGTGCTGCTATTTGTTTCTCCCATTTCTGAATATTATCATCACAAGCAGCAACTTCTTTGATGTAAGTTTCAGAAAGCTGCTGCAGCTTTGAAACTTTGTCAGTCGAAGTCGCAACAGCATCCCATTCAGCAGTTTGAGTTTCAAATTTGGAGGAGATTTGTTGTGAAAGATCTCTTTGACGATGAAGGTCTGCAGTCGCCAAGTCAATAAGGGTCATCAGCTCCATCACAAAACTGCCAACCTCAGTAGAAGTTTTCAAGACATTTACTTGTTTCAGAATTTTCTTGAGTTCAATGTGGGCAAGGGCGTTTTCTTCCAAGACTTTGAACAAATCAACATCAAG
Organism: Lathyrus oleraceus; assembly: GCF_024323335.1. Classification (NCBI taxonomy): domain Eukaryota; kingdom Viridiplantae; phylum Streptophyta; class Magnoliopsida; order Fabales; family Fabaceae; genus Lathyrus; species Lathyrus oleraceus. The sequence goes on along the minus strand of NC_066580.1, from coordinate 492,010,859 downwards.
GATCTTCGTCTTAATCTTGGTCAAGATGTTGCCAAGTGATGGTGCTTCAGAAGTGGCCCCAGAAGTAGTCGAACTGCTCTGCGAAGAATCTTGAAAATTAAAATGAGCGCTAAGCATAACCTTCAGATACTCTAAGGGCTTCTGCACTTTGAGACTTTCAAGCTCCTCGCGAGAGAAACTAGTCGAACTAGTTGATTTACCACTTCCTTGAGTCTGGTCAGGAGCGGGTTGAGTGTTTCGCCCTGAAGTTTGCCCAACCTCTGTTTGCTTCGACTGGTCATCCCCATCTTTGGCAGTTTCGTCTTCATGGTCATCTTCGACCCCAACTTCCATGTCAGTATCGTCACCCTAATTCATGGCATCTAACCCTGGATGAGGAGGAGATTCATATTCAGAAGCGTCACCCATTGTAGCGTCGAATTCTGCTACAGTTTGCCTGTCATGATCACATGTGGGGATATTTTCTTCTTGGACTGTTTCTTCGAGAATTTTCTCAGGTGTTCTTTCGACAGCCACTTGTTTCTGAAAATAATTCTAAGTTAGAAGAAAGAGATGCAAAGAAGATGAATATATACGGCCGAAATAAAGATTTACCTCAGGAATCTCAGTGTTAAAGCTAGATTTCCCACTCTCCGTATCCTTCGACTGAGGGTTAGCAGTGGGAGTACTTGCAGAATCCTTCCTAGTTGATTTAATAATGGATCTTTGGGAAGAGACCTTCGTGATTTTCTTCTTCTGAGGAGAATGGGGGATTACCTCTGGAGATTCGTCACCAGATTCTTCATTAGGAACTTTATCCTCTTCTTTCTCCTCTTCACTCTTTCTCTTTTGGACTGATGGGGGTTTTCGACTTGCCTAGTCATGCAGACCAAAGCCAGTTAGTTTCTTAAAAGGGAAAAGAATAAATGAGAAGAGTTAAAGTGTTGTACCTTTGTCGAATGTTTCTTAGCAACACTTGCTGACGCTTCGACAAAAGTTTTCTTGGTGGGAATCCTTACGGCTAAGAAAAGAAAGGAGATTTAGAAATGGATATAAGAGACACATGATAATACAGTTAGATTAACAAAAGGAAAAATCATGTTTTCTGTGAACACCTTCAAGAATGGGATCTTCCACGCGAACGTGTTCTATTCCAATATGAAGGTGTCCTTGGTATTCGTCCAGATGATACTTAGTCGGAACCACACGCTCAACAGGTTTTTTGTACTGTTGACGAAGAATTTTCATAAAGTCCCCACAAACGAACCAATCTGGAAATGGAGGGCTAAATGCCACGCCAAATTCAGCAGTTGGCAAAGGAGGAAATTTTGGCGGATGACAACTGAAAGCCAGGTCATAGCGCGCCTCTGGTCGAACATTTGAAGGCAATGACAATTTTTCAAACTTCTCCGTCAATTTACGTTTTAATTCTGCTGCTGCTTCGTGTATGGTTCGACTAAGATCATCAGGTCTATACGCAGTTTCAAAATATTTTTGAAATTTTTGTATTTCTCTAATATGTCTTTGAATACCTTTTCTGGTCCGACCCTGCACAAAAGCAAAAGCGTTTGTTAAATGTGTAGCGAAGGCAACTACGTCAAAAAATATGGTAGCGTAATAATCCTTCCACCACTCATCAAACTCAGGAGTACATAGGAAAGATGGTCGAAAGATCACTGGTCGAATGTCAAGAGAGTCATCAGTCAGTTTCTTCGACAGTTCTTTGCCCTCATCTTCAGTATGAAGGGAGTTATAAAAAATGATGGATCCTTTCTTGGGGAATATGGGTCGAGGTTTTATTTGGATCAGGCCAAACTGTCTAGAAACAAGATTGGGTTGATAGACTATCAAAGCGATTTGGGTTTTAGTGGCGCTACGATAAGAAAAAAGGAGCCTAGGGGTTAAAAATGATTCCCAAACATTCAGAAATATATTTTCATCCTTCTGCATTTCCAAAGGCAATTGTTGGGTAAACCATTTAGGTCCAATTTTTCTATCAGCAAAAGGTGCCATGGTCGAAGTAAACTGATACCTTTTGGCAAACATCATGACATAACTTTTGAAAGCTTGTCGAAGGCTAATCCCTTCATCAGTTGGCGTTAGTTGCACCAACCTTGGCCATTCGACAGTCCTGCCTTTCACTTCTTCTTCATCCACCTCTGGCTCTACAGGGAGAGAAGCTTCAAATGTGGCATTGAGCCATAATTGTAAAATCCAGAAAGGTCCTGATAAATTGATTTTACCTTGGGTTTTGATGGTTTTCAAAAGATGTACACTCTCACTCAGAGATTCATAAAGATTCGCCAAAATCATTTCACTCAAACATAGTTTGGTGCCTGCGTGAAGCTGATTGGCCATGGTGATGAATCTCTTGGCAACTTGGAGGGAACGAGAGCAGAACACATATTTGGATAGCCACAGAGTCAAAAAGGCTATGTGTTCGACATCCGAAACTTCTGTGGTACTCTTGTCATGATAGTAAGACGTAAATAAAGAGTATGGGGCAAGGCTGGTGTCGAAAGTGATGGTATCTTCGTTTAGGATAGTGGGGTCGAAATCTATCCCATTGGGGTGAAGGCCAACGATGGCTGCTGCGTCGAAGAGAGTGGGCGTAACCATCCCACAAGGAAGATGAAAAGTGTTGTAGGTGCTATCCCAAAAATAAAGCGAAGCTAAAAGCATATTGGGGCAAATATTGGGCCCTACTCTCGACAGTTGAATAAGGTCGAAAATACCTACTTCTTTCCAGAAATCCCCTTTAATCTTCTCAACTTTATTTAGCCAAGATAAGTAGTCTGAAGGGTCTTTCGACCATGGACAAGTTCTAAATATCCTGGTGTAATTCAAATAAGTTAAGTTCAACTCTCCGTCATCAGTCGAACTTGATGGGTCTTTTTGTTCTACCATTTTCTCTTTAGGTTGGGGTTTCACTCCAGCACCTATGGGTTTAGTATGGAAATAAGTTGGAAAAAATTCTTTTAAACGATCTGGTTTAATCTCTGGATTCGGAAGTGGACCTAACATAGCGTGACAGTTTCCAGAAACAAGAACAGGAATTAGTACCTGGGATTTGTAGATACATTCTTTTTCTCTCTGATTTGGAGGTTCAGGAACATATTGTTGGTTTCCAATAGTCATTGGTCCCTTCAAATCATGCGCAGGAGAAAGAGCTGAATCTTGATTCTTCTTGGAATGTTTGCTGCTGGAAGGTTTGTGAGGACCCATTGTTGGGAAGAACAAAGGAATTTTTCTCAGAAAAGTTGAAAATTTAAGAAATGGGTATGAAGAAAGGAGTTCTGAAGCGTTAAAAGAGTTCAGGGAAAATGATTTATGGGTATTTATAAAAGGAAGATGATAAAAATGCTTTGAAATGTTAATGATGATCGTGGACACGTGGCCGATTTTCATGGTGATGTTGAAGAGGTGGAAGTTGAAAAGAGGCCATGATGTTAGGAAATGATGGAGGTAGAGTCTGAACGTGGGCTAGACGTGACATCTTGGAGAAAGTGTAATGATGAATCTGTATTGGAAATTGAGATTACAAAAACTTGGAAATAATGAAATTAAATGACATGGCATCAAAATACTGGTTGACAACAAATGACTGTTTCTCCAAAACAAGTCGAAACATCTTTGCTGGGGGGGCAATTTGTATACGTGCATTTTTGACGCCATGAGATTTAGCATGCAGAATGATTCTTTTGACAAATGACGCTATGGAATTAACAGTTTAGTTGATAAGTGTTGTTCGACACTTCGACAAAATGATGGTTCGACATTTCGACAAGATATTTGCAGATGGAAAGACGTCTTTAACAGGCATGGATGATGTTACAGTATTTCGACAATTCGACAAAGTCTGGAGAGAGACGTCATTTCGAAATAAAGGGAAATTTTAAATTCAAAAGAGTTGTGACGTTTGGCAGAAGACGCGTGGAAGCATCTGGCGAAAGAAAGAAAGCCAAGTGTCACAGTTTTAGGATTTGTTTATTAGTAACAGTTATTTTGTTTGTATATAAATAGGATAATTGTTATCAGAAAAAGTGTGTGAAAACTTGTACAAAATTCCTGCAAATACTCAAAGTACCCGTGTGAGAGAAAAGAGTCATATTTGGAACATGTACGTGTAAACAAACACCAATTCTTTCAAAGTTTTATTTTATAAAATTCAAAGTTCTTTACCAATTTTCCTTTACATTTACCAGTCATTTATCTTTCTGCATTTCCTTTTCGACACTTTATACTTTGCCAGTCATATTCCGCCATTTTATCTTAATCTTGTTAAGTTTACTTTTATTTAAGCATTTGTTATCAATATCTTTCGACATGAAAGACTTAGTGAATATAATGAAAGATACAAAAGTTGTTCTAGAGATTTACAAAGTTATTTAGATTTGCACATGTCCTAGGATTTGTGTGGTTGATCCTACAAGTAACCCAATTTGACAAGTATTGGAAAACCAGAGGTTGTTCACCAATTCAACTGCGAACAGTAGGATATGCAAATTTGAGAACAAATGGTGCATGACATGCTAGCCAACATATTTCCTTAATTAATTAGGGTTTCCACTATCTCTAGATGAACAGTCGAGCCACAAGGTACATTAGGACCAAATATTCCCTAATTAGGGTTTCAATGGCGCATACCCTTCAAACAATACCTTGAATGAAACAAGATGCTTCACTAGAAAATATTCAATGTATGAGCCCTCCATTAGGGTTTTGATATCCAAGACAAGGCCCAAAGAGTATCCACAAGGTACATTAGGACCAAATCTTCCCTAATTAGGGTTTCAATGGCGCATACCCTTCAAACAATACCTTGAAAGAAACAAGATGCTTCACTAGAAAATATTCAATGTATGAGCCCTCAATTAGGGTTTTGATAGCCAAGACAAGGCCCAAAGAGTATCCACAATGTTCCCTAATCATATCATCAAGAAATTAAGGTTGGATGTACAAATGAATGTCATGGTGTAATCTTCAAGGATCAAGGTCCCAAAAGGTCAAGAAATTAGGGTTTTATCCCACATGATAAGCAATACTACAATCTTCAAGCAAAACCCTGATCTTTTATCAACCATAAACCTTGAATCCATGATGCTTGTTAGAAGGTGTTAATCATGAATGAATTATGCATATGAATTAGGCATGAATGAGTATAGATGAATCTCAAGTCAAGGATTGGATGAAAAGGTGAAAAGGGGAGGGCAAATTTTGGGGTATGACAACTACGACAAACAAGTCTTACTTGACAACAACAAACAATATTGACTTGAACGACAACCAATATTGAGTTGAATATCGTGACTATGTTTAAAAGAGATGGTGTGATGATGATGAAGTGTGGTTGAAAGAAAAACTATAATTGAGTGACAAATAGAAGTTTGTATGGTTGTAAAACAAAAATTGTATTTCTTTTTTGTGATTGAGAAATGTATGTTACGTTTTGATATTGACATATTAAAATTAAAAATAAAAAAAAGGTTAATTTGATGCCTTTTTTTTAACCGGGCGGTTTTACAAAACCAACTTCGGTTCTTTGGTTCAAATGGTTTTGGATGATTCAATCCAGTTTTTTTTATTTTACTCCGATTTTGACCCACTAACAATTTTGAAAGGTTAATCCAACCATGTTCATTTCCGGTTCCCGGTCCAATCGTTTGAATCGGCCAGTTCGATTCGGTTTTTAAAACGTTGCTTACAACCTTAGGCTTGAAAAATGGTGTTGATATGTTGTTGAATAATATGGGGCTGCGTTATCTTGTGCATTCTGATTTCCCGGTGTTTGCAAACCTTACCCTAGACTTTCTTTGTACTTTAGAGGTTAACATATATAAGGTATCAGATGACCCCACTGATGAAGCTATAAAACTGAAAACCATTAGCACAATGAGTTTCCAGTTCCACAATTCGAATTATGAAATCTTGATTGAGACTCTAGAGGATATCTTTCACGTCCTTACTGATGAGGAATGCGATGTCCCCAAGTCTTTTAACTGAAATCAATTATGGGCCTAGATTGCTGGTGAGACCCCTTACATTACGAAGAGTGCCAAGGCTTATCACGTTCAAAATCTTGTTTTTAGATACATTCATAATGTTCTTACACACACCCTATTTGCTATAGGAGATAGAATATGGAATGCTTCCCTTAGATAGTTGTATCTCCTCCATGCCATGATTAATGACTATTCTGTTAATATTCCTACTTTTCTGGCCAAACACCTTAGCCGTGTCGCTAACTCCACCACGAGAGATATAGTGATAAGGGGTTGATTTCCCCCATAACATAACATATTGATGTTGCTTTTTGTGAGGACATCGAGATCCCTATTTTAGGATGCTCACGCTGTGATTTAGAGTCCCTTTTGAACATGGGGATACTTTACCGCGATAGTGAATCATATGGCCTAATGATACACATGAGGATCAGACTTTACCTCCCAAGAAGGAAAACAAGAATAAGAGCTAAGAAAAAAATGGTTGTATACTGTTGGAAACCCCTCCAAAGAGGAATATGGGGAGAATGGTTTTCCTAGATATGAAACTAACCATGAAGGTGGTATTGAGGACAAAGGTGAGAACCAAGCCCCATACCTATCAATAAACTGGGCAATCAAGTCAATATCAGGATCAGTGGGGATGGATGCACTCCGAAATGGAGTATCTGTAAGCAGGACAGTAGAGGCAAGGAGAGGAACATAGGAGATAGGGGGCCAAATAAGCACGAAAAGGTGCTATGGTGGAAGACATTCAAAAGTCACTACATGACCTATTATCGCTTCCCACCTCCTCAGTGAGGCATGTTTTGAGTTTCTCTTATCTCCTTCTTACTTGGATTGGAACATTGGTGACAATGTCCGATTTAAGTTTGGGGGGTATTTTCGTTACTTAATTATTTTTCTGCATTTATTGGTTGTTGCGTGTTTTCTATTTTTGTTTGAATAAATTTGCATATACCACTGTTGAAACACCCCAAAATTGAATCATTAAAAAAATTTCTCTGAAAAGACTCATGATTTTAATAACTTGTTGAGAAAGTATATAGGATTGTTAGGAAGATTGGCTAAGTTTAGGGGTCCGTAGAAAATCGCTAAAATCGTTATTACTCGAACACCCTTAGTATCCCAAAAGTGTCACGAATTAACACGTATTTTGTACCTAGTATTCGAATTTTGAGAAGTATTTCCTGAGTAATTTGTTATGGTAGTACGACACACTTTAGATTCACACGTATGTATGATTGGTTGAGAAAAAAAATCTTAGCACCAAAAATGATGAAAAAGACGGTAAAAGGCAATTGCACCTTCTAAGTTGGGTAACCCTCACCTGCTTATTCATCCCAACGGTGATTGAATCCCAAACATCATCCTAAAGTGGACAATAAATAAACATACATAAGTGTGTAATTTCATCAGTAAATAAAGATGACAATTGTTGCTTCTATGGTGTCTAAACAAAACAAAAATATCAATCAATCGTGTGCGTGTGATGATTATCATAATTCAAAGTGCTTTAAATTGATTATCAAAATGAAAATGGAAGAAAATCGATAAGAGACTTAAGATCAAAGTGTAGCTAGAGAGGTGACCAAAGTAATAAACTATTGACTGTATTTGTTTTATGGTTTTGTGTTCCTGTAATGCCTTTGGTGTTGGTGAGTACAAGGGAACTTAAATCTTAGTCGTTTAAAGTGACATACCACATATAAGTAATGACAAAGATTTCATATTTATGAGTTTTTAAAGGAACGAAAAACTGCTTGATCCTAATTCTTCCTAAGGAAGCTTGTTGCTTGAGGAAAAGCAACATTTCAAGTTTGGGGGTATTTAATAGGAGGTAAAAATGTCATGTTTCTTGCTTGTTTTCCCTTTGGATTCATGTGTGTTTTCTTCATTCTAGTTCGTTTTTATGCATTTTGTATCCTATGTTTGTTTTCAGGAAATAAGAAGCCAATGGAACGAACTAGGACGAAAAAAGGAGAAGATTGCACAAAATGGAGCACTTCCAATGCAAAATGTTTGAAGACAACACGGTCTGGCCATGTCCCATGACACGAGTCGTGTTTCCCCTTGAAGACCCCTCCATATAAGGGCGTGTGAAATCAAAATAAAGAAAGTAGAATGTAAAATGGGATTCACTGAAGTTTAGGGAAGACAAATAAGAGTTTATAAAGAGAAGAGAGAAGTTACAATTTACACGAAGAATATAAATGTTCCTTACAAAGTGGAATAACATTTATATAATGGAAAGAAATAGGTAAACAACAATCCAAAATGAAGTAAAATGGGAAGATGAGAAACAACTATCAATTTTGCCTTGAAATTACCACAGTACTCCAGTGCACTTGAGCTTCCTAGACGGGAAAGACACATCATAACTTAGAACATATGGGCCACTTGTAAAGGCCAATCCTACGAAGTTTCACAATCATGACATTAGCATTTAGTGTTCCTATTCTCATTGTCACTCACTCCGACCTTGTATATCTTTTTCACTTATAAAAACAAATGACATGTCTTAAGTATCATAACCTAGGGCGACACCGATTCAGTATTCTAGAAAGCTTCCCATTACTATGCTATGGAAACTGTTATGGGCCGGCTAGAGGATCACTAGCACAAAGACACATTCATCAATCCAAAGGGATAAGGTATTAGAGGAAGAGTGCACCCACTATCTAGAGACTCGTACTCGATCCACACCACAGACGTTTATTCGTCGTTGAATATCATCCAATAGTTCCCAACATACCATGCTGAAAAGCAATGAGATCTTTAATTGCTCATCATATATAATGGATCCCACACAAGATCTAAGGTATGTTCTAACCATAATGTACTCTCACACTACTTTTCAATCAGTAACTGATTTGAGGGTTGAAGTGCTAACTTTGTAGGTCCATTCGTTCTCCGTTGTACCAAAAGGTTGCTCCACCACACCAAGATTTTCTTAAACAATTATGGTTCCATAACAGAACAAAATTGAAAGGAAAAATAAAACTAATTTTAAATATGTAAAATTGATTAAATATATTTAGTTATTCTCGGGTTGAATTGATTTTAATTTGAATTTAAGATAATTCAAATATAATTTTTATTAAAATTTATTATTCAATTCATTTTTAAATATTATATTTAAACATATTTTTTTCATTAAACTTATTTTTAATAATTTTTTTTTTACATAATCAACTAATTTAAAATTAATTTTATCCCCGCATGGCCAAATATACACTATATATTTGGTTATATTATGAAATCATTTAGTAAACAATTTAACCCTAAATTCAGAATTGAAGGAGTTTATTTCCTTTTCTCTTTTATAACTTTTTCACATGAAGAGATTCAAATAAAATGTCACCGATTAAAAATCTAAACCACAAGCATAATTTATGAGAAGGTCACCAACAGTTTATTGAAGAAAGTGTGTTGAATGTAACATATCTATTTCCAATGATCAATAAATTTAACACCTATGTTATTTCTACACCATTTCTTACACCTACATTATATTCCGTATTCATACATACCATGAACAGTGCCATGAACAATGACATAAATGTGAACAAAGATCGTGAATAGTGACATGAACAATAGTAAATAAAATTGGTTATTATAGTTTATAGTTTGGTTCATAAACACTTAGATATTACAAATAATTTTTAGTAGAAAAATAAAGTTGGTTAATGAAGTGTAAAATGTTGGTTAATGAAGTGATGAAGTTGGTTAATAAGTGCATATATATTAAAAGTAATTTTTAGTAGTAAAACAAAGTTGGTTAATGAAGTGGAAAGTATTAGTTAATGAAGTGATGAAGTTGGTTAATCACACAATTTTTATATCAATTCTCCTTAATCTAAAAAAAACAAATTAAAAAAATATAAAAATGTAAAAATATTATTTTTTATATATTTTTATTTACTTATAATAAAACACTGTTCACCGTATTGGTGAACAGTAAGTACGATGAAGTGTATGTTTTTGGCGTAAGGATATCATTTTTTAAAATTTGGCTCTATTCGACTTTTTGTTTTATGTTTTTTAAGTATGAATCGAGTATGACATGCAATTGAAAAGATTAACTCTCCGGTTGGAAAGGATCATAATAGACGAAAAAATTCTCCCTTAAAAAATTTAACAATGCTTCTTGAGGAGAAAACTTTGCACGTCAAGATTCTGAAGGTATGGTGCTTATGGCTGCAGTAGCAGATGAGCATGTTGACTCCAAGATATGGTTCCTCAACACAGGTTCCTAGAATCATATAACTGGTCGAAGAGTGTGGTTAGCATATCTCGACGAGTCGAAGAAGAGCAGGTCAAGATTACAAACAATAGCTTGTTACAAGCAGAAGTTACTGGAAACATAGTTATTCAAAGGTGTAATGAAGCAAAATTTATGATCAAAGTTGTACTATATATACCTGGAATGAAGTGCAATCTGCTAAGTGTTAGACAACTGATCGAAAAAGGTTTCTCAGTGGTTATGAAAGATGGAGCCTTATAATTGTTCGACACCCCGAATAATTTGGTCTTAAAATCTCCTTTGTCGAATAATAGAGCATTTAAGACCATGATCAGTTCGACAGAGGTACAATGCCTAAAAATAGATGTCAACCAAAAGCATAGTTTGTTGTGGCAGTTGAGGTTTGGACATTTGAATTTTAGGTCACTCAATCAAATGATTACTTAAGATATGGTAATTGGTATACCAAGTCTTGTGATGCCCAAAAAACTCTATGAAAGTTACTTAGTAGGGAAGCAAACCAGGAAGTCCTTTGTTTTGACTATGCCAATGAGATCCTCCTGCATATAAGAAGTAGTACATTCAGATGTATATGGCCTATTTAAGGACTATACCATTGGTGGGAACATGTATTTTGTCTCATTTATTGATGAGTATAGTCGAAAGCTTTGGATCTACGTGATCAGGTGCAGGGACAAATTATTTTCAATCTTTAAGAGATTCAAAATGCTTGTTGAAAACAAGAGTGAAAAGAAGATCAACGTTATGTGTACAAATGGTGGTGGCGAATACACATCCAACTTATTTGAGGAGTTTTGTGCCGAATATGATACTGATGATGAGATAACTACTCCTTACAGGCCTCAACATCATAGAATTACAGAAAAAAGGAGCATGACCATATTGGATATGGGTAGATGGATGTTAAAGAAGAAGAACTTGCCAAAATTATTACAGGGTGAAGCAATCACCATTGCTGTTTATATTCTAAACAAATGCCCAACCAAGCAATTGAAGAACATGGTTCATGAAGAATTATTGAGTGGTAAGCAACCATCAATGAATCATCTGAAGGTGTTTGGCTCTACTTACAACAAGCATGTTCCTGATGAAAGAGGAAGGAAACTTGATGATAAAAGTGAACTGATGGTCCTGGTAGGATATCATAAGACTGGAGCATACAAGTTATTCAATCCAATCAATGATAATATCGTAATGAGTTGAGACATTGTGATTGATGAGAACTCTGCCTGGGATTTGAATTCATGTGATGCAACTAACAAGTCATTGATGAGTTATGTCTTTGATGAAGAAAGTAGGGAACACAAAGAAATTTCAGCTAATGACGTTCCAGTCACAGTCAAAGTCGAAGCAGATGATAGAGAGGGTGTGGCTAGCACAAACTAAAGATCTCAAAGAACTAGAGTTCTCCCAGGAAGGTTGAAATATTGTGAAGTGGTTGGTGATGATGAAGTCGCACCATATGGAGATCTGGTTCATTTAGATTTACTTGCAAGAGCTGAACCAATCAACTACAGTGAGGCCTTACAGGATAAACAATGGAAGGCAATTATGGTTGAAGAGTTACAGTGATCGAAAGAAACAATACATTGGAGCTAGTCAAATCGTTAACACACATAAAAGTTATCAAAGTAAAGTGGGTGTTCAAGCTAAAGAAATTCTAATGGGTCGATCGAAAGACATAAGGCAAGAGTAATAACTCGATGATTTCTTTAGAGAGCGGAACTCGACTACTCTAAGGTGTATGCACCAGTAGCAAGATTGGACTGTCATATTGGTGGTTGCCTTGACATGCAAGTAAGGTTGGTAGATATTTCACTTAGATGTGAAATCAACATCTTTAAATGGTCCCTTAGATGAAGTCATGTATGTCACACAACCTCCTAGGTTTGCGATACAGGAGGAAGCAAGAAAAGTGTACAAGTTGCACAAAGCTCTCTATGGTCTCAAACACGCACCTACAACATGGAACAAGAAGATTGACTCATACTTAGTCGAATTGAGATTCATCAAATGTAGGTCTGAGTATGGTGTCTATGTATATGTCATGGCACAAGATATAACCACTATCTGCTTATATGTCAATGACTTGCTTGTAACTGGAAATAACATGGAGAACTTATCGAAGTTTAAAGAGTTAATGAAGAGGGAATTTGAAATGTCGGATCTGGGAAACTTGTCGTATTTTCTAGGCATGGAATTTCAAATTACCAAGAAAAGTATGATGTTGCATCAAAGGAAGTATGTCAAAGAAATACTCAAGAGATTCAGGATGGATGATTCGAATCTTGCATCCTCATCTGTCGAACTTAATCTGAAACTGGAGAAACATGGAGAGGAGGACAAAGTCGATGTCACATTGTTCAAACAAATTGTGGGATCTCTAAGGTATGTTTGCAATAACAGACATGAAATATGTTTCTCAGTCGGATTGGTAAGAAGATACATGGATGAACCAAAGGTGTCACACATGAAGGTTGCAAGAAGAATCTTGAGATACCTAAAAGGATCGATAAACTGTGGACTCTTGTTTCCACGAGAATTTGAAAGCAATGAAGTTGTGATTAATTGTTATTCATATGTTGATTGGTGTGGAGATAAGGAAGATCGAAAAAGCACAACTGATTATTTTTTTCAAATATTTGGTGCCCCGATCTCATGGTGCTCGAGAAAGAAACCTGTGGTGGCTTTATCATCATGTGAGGCTGAATATATACCAATATCCTATGATGCTTGTCAAGCAATCTGGATCAGATTTGTGCTGGATGAGATGGAGGTTGAACTGAAGAAACCTCTAGCATTGTAGGTCGACAACAAGTCAGCCATCTATCTTGCAAATAATCCAGTTCCGCATAGAAGGAGTAAGCACATTGAAGCTCGATTTCACTTCCTAAGGGAGAAGGTAAATCAAGGTGAACTTGAAGTGGGATATTGCTCGAGTGAAGCACAGTTCACCGACATTTTTACCAAAGGATTGAAGATCGACAGTTTCCTGACTTTGAAAAAGAATTTAAGAATAATTCAAATTGGTTATGATTAATTTGTGTTCTGCAACTTGGATTATAAAGGGATATGTTGTGATATAATCTAAGTTAATAAGTTACTTGATTAACAAGTTAGTTTGTTATGGTAGTTACTTGAGATACCAGTAATATATATATATATATATATATATATATATATATATATATATATATATATATATATATATATATATATATATATATATATATATATATATATATATATATATATATATATATATATATTCAAAATCAATCGATCAATATAGTTACTTTTCATTTTCTCTAAATATTTATCTCAATCTAGATAATTAATTAACTAACTTGGATTATATCATAACACTTTTTGGATTGAATTCGAATATAGAACTTATGATTATAAATCAGTAAAAAAATTTTAATATAAAAACCAAATATACATTTTATCTTGTTTATATATATTTTTTAAATGAAAAAGTAACATATTGAAAAATAGGTGAAATAAAAAAAAATCACATACAACCAGAAAGAGAATCCAAAGATAAAACAAAATAATCTTTAAAAATTGCTACATAATCTTTTAAAAAATTTAATAATCAACTTTTTGTCTTGTATGTTCAAGTGACATCTTTTAGGACATGTCATTAAAGATCTTAAAATGTTATATCAAAATTTTGTATTAACTTATTTAAACTTTTTTTTTTGTCATTTAGTAATATTCAATTCTAAATATTCATAAAAATTCCTCAAATTGTGAAATTCTAATCTGTCAAGATATTTTTCAAACATAAAATCTCTTTTGACATGGTAACGACACAATTATTATAGACATTCCATTTATATTTGTATAGTGTAAATGAGTATATTTATAACCCATGGTAGTGATATAAATAATAAATTTATTCTTTATTAAATGAAGTACATTACGTCAAAAATATTGTCATATGATGTTTGATTACTTTTAGAGAAAAATAATGGGTGTTTATGAGTCTTGATAAAAAATCTGGATACTATGGATCAAATCATATATATACACACTAAAGACATTTATTTTATATGATTGTATTATGTTTATATATAGATCAAAAACAAAAGGTTACAGTGAAATGGAAAAATAATTTAAATTTGTTAATATAATCACATTATTTATTTACGGATAAAGAAAAACTGAAAAAAGATTATAAAAAATCATTTAAATAAAAAAATAATTAAAAACAAATCTCAATTAATTAAAGATTTCTTTACTTTAGACTAAATAAAATATTTGTGACATTAAAAAAATTGACCCAAATAATAACATTCAAAGCTTTGACTGTAATTTAAAGCTTTTTTTTAACAGCTAAGAGAATCCGATTTAATTGACAAGATAATTTTTCAAATATATCTATTTTTAATAATTTGTGTCGTGAGAATTCAAAATGTAGTGTAATATTAGAACAAAAAATCTTTGGATTAAAAGTTAGATATTTAAGATTCTAAAAAGATTTTATGTTCATACAGTTATAGCATTTAATGAATTTAAAATTAATATATATATATATATATATATATATATATATATATATATATATATATATAGATTAATTACTATACACTGTCAGTGTAAAAAGTTTTACACCATCAGTTAATTATAGACGTCGGATATTAAAAGAAGTTTGACTTTTATTTTAAAAATCTATAAAGTAATACAAACGGATGATGATGATGAATCGACGGTGTAAAACTTTTTACACTGACAGTGTATAGTAATTAATCTATATATATATATATATATATATATATATATATATATATATATATATATATATATATATATATATATATATATATATATATATATATATATATATATATATATATATATATGATCTTGTTACATAATGATACGATTTGGGAGTGGATTTTATATTTGTGGTTCTAAAAAATTAATAATCACAAATATTTTTTTAGCTTAATTGTTATATACTAGGAAATAAATTATTTTTTAGTATTTTTCAAAAATATATAAAGAGTTTAACAACTATATGTCTCAAAAAAATAGATTTTACTAAATATACCTCACAATATAAGTATTTATTTTTTTCCTATACTTTAAGTATTTGTTTATTTATTAAATCATGTTTAACAGATCTATGATACAGCTGTCAATAAAAATTAGGATACCATAAATAGCTATTATAACTATTTTATAATATTTAGTTTTAGTATTATTTTATTAAATGAAAAATACTTATTAAAATTTTATTTTTAACAAATTGAACAAAATTTCATTTCTATTATAAAACAAAGTTGATCTCTTTAATTGGTGATTTTATATTAAAGATAAAATTTTAAACAAATTATTATTATAAGATATATTTTTTATCTTTTCTGTGTGTATATAATAGTTTGGGTTAGAGCTAACTATTCATCATTTCAAAACTAGAAACAATGGCTAAGTATAATATTTTTCTATTCTTTTTCTGTGTGTCTATAGTATTTTTGGTTTGTGATGCCACTCAAAGTGGTAATGAATACATTGTATACATGGGCTCCCTTCCTAAAGAAGAATCGTATTCTCCAACCTCACATCATTTGAACATGTTGCAACAAGTCTTTGATGGTGGCAACATACAAAATTTCTTAATTAGAAGTTATAAGAGAAGTTTCAATGGTTTTGCTGCGATACTCAATGATCAACAAAGAGAAAAAATTGTTAGCATGAAAGGTGTTGTCTCAGTTTTTCCAAATCAAAACTTTCACATACAAACGACCGAATCCTGGAATTTTATTGGATTACCTCAAACAATCAAAAGAGATCCGATTGTTGAGAGTGATTTGATAGTTGGAGTCATAGATAGCGGAATATGGCCAGAGTCTCAAAGTTTCAATGATAAAGGTATATATTTTATCAGTCAAATTAAAACATATTAGTGTAATTATCTTTATATGTTAATTATTATACTTAATAGTTCCTATTGTATGCAAATTTGTTTATCAATGTATATTTTTTTTATATGTTATCTTTATTAGTGGTATATATATGTATTGAACGAAGATTAAACCTTTAACTTCCATATCACTCTTCCATAACATTGATCTGTTTCAATTATTAAGCCAATTTTTCATCATCATATTTATAAATTGTGTTTGTAACTTAGAACATGGAGTAAAATTATTGTTTATATGGTAGGAAGAAATAATAAATGATTAGAGGACTAACAATATTTATATATTTAAGTGTATTTATTTATTAAAGCCATTGAGTTTTATGATTGATCAGGTCTTGGTCCCATTCCCAAAAAGTGGAAGGGAGTTTGTAAAGGCGGTGCTAACTTCACTTGCAATAATAAACTCATCGGAGCACGATTTTATGGTAACACGGATAGTGCAAGAGACGAGGCTGGTCATGGAACTCACACATCATCAACTGCAGGTGGAAGAGAGGTGCAAGGTGTAAGCTTTTTTGATCTTGCAAAAGGCACTGCAAGAGGTGGAGTCCCATCTTCAAGGATTGCTATGTATAAAATATGTGGTTCAGATGGTGCATGCAGTAGTGCTAGTATATTAGGTGCATTTGATGATGCCATTGCGGATGGTGTTGACATCATTTCGCTCTCGGTTGGGGGTCAAGATGCACTAGATTTTTTGAACGATCCTATTGCCATAGCTTCTTTTCATGCCATGGAGAAGGGAATACTCACATCACATTCTGCAGGAAACTCTGGTCCTGACGTGAGTACTACTTCGAGTGTTGCACCTTGGTTATTTAGCGTTGCAGCAACTACCATAGATCGCAAATTCATTAGTAAGGTAATTCTTGGAAATGGAAAAACTTTCATTGGTAGTTCAGTTAATACTTTCCCCTCAAATGGCACAAAAATTCCAATAGCTGAGGGTACTTGCTCAAATGGCTTAGATAAAACATTGGTGGAAGGTAAAATTGTTTTGTGCGAATCACCGGGGTTCGAAGATTCTGTTTCTCAAAGTGGTGCATATGGTATAGTCTCAAATGTTGAAGAGTCTCTAAATGACGTGGCTTTTCTCTCTGGTATACCTTCAACTAACTTGAACTCAAAAGACTTTAAACTTGTTCAATCTTACGCGGATTCCACTAGATCCCCTGAAGCTGAAATTTTGAAGAGTGAGATCTTACATGACACAATTGCGCCTAGAGTTGCTTCTTTCTCTTCTCGTGGTCCAAATCTAGTGGTTCCAGATATAATGAAACCGGATATAAGTGCCCCTGGAGTGGATATCTTGGCTGCATTTTCACCTCTAGCCCCACCTTCTTCTAGTGTTGGTGACACCAGAAAGGTTAGTTATAGCATAGAATCTGGAACCTCCATGTCGTGTCCCCACATTACCGGAATCGTTGCATATGTGAAATCATTTCATCCAGATTGGTCACCCGCTGCTATCAAATCTGCTATTATGACCACAGCAAAACCTGTGAATGGTACTTATAATGATTTGGCAGGGGAGTTTTCTTATGGATCAGGGAATGCCAATCCACCACTAGCAGTTAACCCAGGACTTATTTATAACATCACAAAGGATGATTATGTGCAAATGCTTTGCAATTATGGTTACGATGATGAAAAAATTAAACAAATTAGTGGTGAAAACTCAAGATGTCGTGGAACTTCTAACCCATCATTAGTAAAAGATCTAAATTATCCTGCAATAGTGATTCCTGTTGCGCCTCAAAAACAATTCAATATCAAGTTTCCTAGAACTGTTACCAATGTTGGCTCTCCTACTGCAACCTACAAGGCTATTGTCACTCCAATTCCAAATGTCAAGATTACCGTGACACCAAATCTCCTGTCATTCAAATCATTAAATGAGAAACAATCATTTGTCGTCACAGTTGTTGGGAGTGTAGGATCAAGTCAAACTGAGTTTTCTTCGTCACTTGTTTGGTCAGATGGCACCCACAATGTCAAGAGTCCAATCATCGTACAATTAACATCTTAAACCATGTTATTGTTATGAAAAATAAACATGTGATTCTTTTGTAATTAAACCATATAACCACCAAGGGCTCTTTCTTGTGTTTGACTTTGGTGCCTTCATGAAAAACTTCCTTCTTTAAGAAATAAAAAATGTTCCGCATTGAAACGGTTCATTTCTTCATGGAAATTCTAGTTCCACTTTAAAATTCCACATTTTGTTGATGTAATTGGTATTAGTATTTGAATGTGATGAATGTAAACTGATGTAAAATTATGATTATTGACGATAGAATCTCTTAACTGATCATGAATAGAATGTGTGTGTTGGTAAGGTTCTAACTCTGACAAGATTCTTTTTTTTTATCGGGGTGGGGGTTACTTGAAGTAATTATCATTCTAAACATATATATACATAAAGATATTTAATCTTTAATTTACTTAATTTCTTATTTTTTCTTCTTTGAAATATTAAATGAACAAATATTTCATTATAATCATGAATTATTAATATTGTTTAACTTTCAAAGAGACATAAGATTCATGTTTTGAGAAATATAATTGATAAATAAAAATGTTGACGATGTAAATTAGAAATGTTAATGTACACTTTTATAAAAAAAAACAAATTCAACCTAACTCAGCTATAACAAAAGTTCACTCGATATTTTTTTCAATAAATACTTCTATTAATAAAATACAAGGGGTGATAACCCAATACAAAAGAGAACCAAACTTAATCAAATTATTGGTTCAATGTACCAGTTTTAAATTTTAAACAGTATCAAACTGTTACTAAAATTTTTTATTAAAAAAAAACGTGAATTGGACCATTATATTTTTTCAAATTTTTTTAATAAAAAATCCTTTTTTACTTTTCATTTCAATATTTTTCTATAAGCATTTTTTTATATGATTGAATATAAAATTATATAATAAATTGATAATTTAATATTAATAAAAATAGCTATTCTATTTTTAAAATAAAAATTATTTTTTAAAGTATTTTACACACAATTATGATAAAATATAAAAAAATTAAATAAAAATATGAAACAAATTATACTTAAATCAAAATAAGTAATTTATACTCTATTATTTAAATATAATTTACGTAATGCAAAATTTAGAATTTAAACTTACTTATTAATCGTTAAATAAAATTTGACTTTTGTATGATTTTCCTACCGTCCCACAATGAGTGATTCAATTGACTATTTCACACAGATTAAGAAAAAGAATAAATAAAAAAGAGAGAATGATATTTTTACTAAACTATTCTTATCATGTATTGAGAATGATGAAAGTAATATTAATTAGAGAGTAAAATTGGAAAAAGTGTATTGGATATTAAAATGAGCCATTCATTTTGGAAAACTCTTTTATTCCAAATGGGTCACTCGTTATGGGACGGAGGGAGTAATAATTTTTATTGTTTAAAATAAACTTCAAAGTTAAATTTATGTTTAATACAATGAAGCATGTAAGTTATATTAAACCGTACCAACATATATGCATAATGCAGTGCAATAATACTAATTGAGTGACACTAATACCATATCTTATTAATGGTTAATAATTGCGGTTTGATTCAATTCTATTTTAGTATTTCAAACACTCTTAAATCGTCTTAGAGTTTGTACGCATGAATAATTAGGATAATTCAACCTATACTTGAGTTTGCATAAGGCCGATGAAAACTCGAATGTAGAAAAGATGAAATATGAAATTTTGTGTAAAAATGATAGACTTTTATGAATGTATTTTTCTGAATCTGAAATGCTCAATTTATATGTCAAACTAGTGTCGTTTCATAAGATTGCGCCCCTTGATGAAACACACACTTTCAGTAACACTTTTGTTGTTGCACTGTTTCATATACAACAACACTTTTCAAACGCTGTATTGTTTCTCCTACAACATCACCTTTACCAAATGTTGCATTGTTTCGCCTACAACAACGGTTTTCAAAGGTTATACTGTTTTGCATTCTGCAGCACCTTACAAAGTGTTTCCAATTTTTGAATTCAAAATACAAACTACATACTGCAACATTTCACAACTGTTGCCTATTTCTAAATTCAAAATACAAATTGCATACTGAACCACTTCACAAGTGTTGCCTATTTTCAAAATTAAAAAAAAATTAACCTTGACTTGCATAATTTCTTGTCATTTTGAAACACACTCAAGATTATTAATTGTTAGTAATTTACAACAATCCCCCATTTATTCTAATAACGACAAGACCAATTCTAGAAAAAGAGAAACAAAAAATATTAATACAATTAAGTATCTTTCTATTTGAGCTTAATCTTAGTAAGGATAACGTAAAGTTTAATCGGAATGTTAGTTAGCTATGCTTTGAACTGTTATCCCTTGTGATTATACCGGCGTTACCTTACAATCATTCTTTAATGGTTCTTCGCCTACATCTCTCGCCTAACATTATTTATAGCCATGTGGTTTTCCTATTTTTCATGAGAGAAACTTCAACTATAACTTTGAGACGACACAATCTCGAAATTCAAATAGGTGAATTTCATTTTGTATTTGTTTCTTGAGATACATATCCTCGATATAGAAATTCATTAAGATTTTGAAAAAACTCAACCCTCAATATGTAATAGTCAACATTTTCACATAATGTTGCGCAAACATCCAAATCAACGATTTGTTGTTACCCATTAAATCTTAGGTTAATGTTTGTTAACTTCATATTGAGTTTCTACCGTTGTCGGAATTCTTATTAAAGGGGTTTAAATCTCATACCTCTTGAGGTAGTCTTTACTAAGTCTCCGCCTAGTGGCTTAGCATTTGAATCAGCCAAATTATAGATCGAACGTATGTATGTGAGTGTAATGATTACATCTTTAATCATTTTTCTCACAAAAGAATGTTTAAGTCCTACTTGCCTAGACTTCCTGTTATACACTTTTTGTATGCTTTAGGTAAATTGACTTGACTATCGCAATATATCAATACCTTTGAAACATTATCTTTAGCTAATGTAACTTCCAAATGAAGGTCTCTCAACCATTCAGCTTTTTCACTAGCGGAAGCAAGAGTATTGAACTCTAATTATATGGTTGAGAGAGTGATCCACATTTGGTTTTTGCTCTTCCAAGAAATTGCACCCCCTGCTAGTATAAATATGCACCCAAATGCAAATTTGTGATATTCAACACTCGATATCCAACTCATACAAATATATCCTTCTAATATGGCAGGAAATCTACTATAATGGAGACCGAGATTTTCAGTTTTCATAAGATAGCCAAAAATCCTAATGATGGCTTTCTAGTGCTCAACATTTGGATTGCTAGTAAAATTTATTCATTTTACTAATTGCAAATGCTATGTAGGGTCTAGTACATTGCATGTATTTAGATATTCAAATTGAGCCACAATTCTTCCATCAAATGGAGTACTCACTTTCTAGAAATGTAAGTGTTTGAACTAATCAAGTACTTTTTCAACATAATGTGTTTGACTAAGTTCATAACCCCCACTATTTTGATTTCCTTTGATCCCCAAGAGTGTGTCAACTAGTCCAAGATGTTTTATCTTGAATGTGGAAGTTAGAAACCTCTTTGTTTCTAAAATTCCATTTATCTAATTGCTAATGATCAATCATATAATGAATATGGAGACAAATGAATATCACAATATTCTCACACAACTTTATGTACAAACACCTGTACCAAGAATTATATGAAGAAGATTTTTTAGCTAATCATGTATGATGATGCAAGAAGGTTTTTAGATGAAGAGAGAGATGAAATTATGAGCAATTTAAAGTATGTGGTTCAGATGGTGTATGTAGTCGTGCTAGTATATTAGGTGCATTTGATGATGGCATTACAGATGTTATTGACATCATTTCACTCTCAGTTAGGGGTAGAGATGCACTAGATTTTTTGAATGATCTTATTCACATTCCTTCTTTTCATGCCATGGAGATGGGAATACTCACGTCACATTCTGCAGGAAACTCTTGTCCTGACGTGAGTACTACTTCGAGTGTAGCACCTTGGTTATTTAGTGTTGCAACAACTACCATAGTTCAGAAATTCATTAGTAAGCTCATTCTAGGAAATAGAAAAACTTTCGTGGGTAGTTTAGTTAATACTTTCCTCTCAAATGGCACAAAAATTAAAATAGTTGAGGGTACTTGCTCATACGGCTTAGATAAAACATTGGTGGAAGGTAAGATTATTTTGTGTGAATTACGGGGGTTCGAAGATTCAGTTTCTAAAAGTGGTGTATATGGTATAGTCTCAAATGTTGAAGAGTCTCTAGATGACGTGGCCTTTGTTTCTAGTACGCCTTAAACTAACTTGAACTCAAAAGACTTTAAACTTGTTCAATCTTACGCGGATTCCACTAGATCCCCTGAAGCTAAAATTTTGAAGAGTGAGATCTTAAATGACACAATTGCGCCTAGAGTTGCTTCATTGTCTTCTCGGGGTTCAAATATAGTGGTTATAGATATAATGAAATAAGATATAAGTGACCTAAGATTGGATATCTTGGCTGCATTTTCACCTTTTATCCCAATGTTCTTCTAGTGTTGGTGACACCATAAAGGTTAGTTATAACATAGAATCTCGAACCTTTATGTCGTGTCCCCACATTGCAAAAATCACTACATATGTGAAATCATTTCATTCAGATTGGTCACCCGCTGCTATCAAATTTGCTATCATGACCATAACAAAACATGTGAATGGTACTTATAATGATTTGGCCCGGGAGTTTTCTTATGCATCAGGGAATGCCAATCCACCACTAGCATTTAACCAAAGACTTAATAATAACATCACAAAGGATGATTATATGCAATGCTTTGCAATTATGGTTACGATGATGAAAAAATTAAATAAATTAGTGGTGAAAACTCAAGATTTCGTGGAACTTCTAACCCATCATTAGTAAAAGATCTAAATTATCATGCACTAGTGATTCCTGTTCCCTTAACAAACAATTCAACATTAAGTTTTTTAGAACTGTTACCAATGTCGGCTCTCCTACTACAACCTACAAGGCTATTATCACTCCAACTCCAAATTCCAAGATTATAGTGGCGCAAAATATCCTTTCATTCAAATCACTAGATGAGAAACAATCATTTGTTTTCATAGTTGGTGGGAGTGTAGGATCAAGTCAAATTGAGTTTTCTTCGTCACTTATTTGGTCAGATGGCAGCCACAATGTCAAGAGTCCAATCATCGTACAATTAAGGTCTGAAACCATGTTATGGTTATGGAAAAATAAACATGTGATTCTTTTGTAATTAAACCATATAACCATCAATGGCTCTTTCTTGTGTTTGAGTTTATTGTCTTCATGAAAAATGAAAATTTATATACATGTGAAAAATTCCTTCTTTAAGAAATAAAAAAAGTTTTGTATTGAAACTGTTCATTTCTTCATGAAAATTCTAGTCCCACATCAATATTTCCATATTTTTTTGATGTAATTGATATTAGTATTTGAATGTAATAAATGTAAATTTATGTGAAATTGTGATTAATGTCGGTATAATCTATTAACGGATCATGAATAGAATGTGTGTTCGTAAGGTTCTAACTCTGACAAGGTTCTTGTTTTTTTTATGGGGGTGGGGTTTGCTTGAAGCAGTTATCATTCTAAACATATATACATAAAGATATTTAATCTTTAGTTTACTTTAATTCTTGTTTTTTCTTATTTGAAATATTAAATGAACATATTTTTCAATATAATCATAAATTATTAATATTGTTTAACCAATGTTCTCAGATTCACATAGACACAAGATTCATGTTTTGGGAAAGATAATTGATAAATAAAAACATTAGACGATATAAATTAGAAATGTTCATGTACAGTCTTTTCAAAATCAAAACCAAATCCAACCTAACCGAGCTTTAACAAAAGTTCACTTGATATTTTTTTTCAATAAGGGGTGCTAATCCAATATAAAAGGGAATCAACCTGAACCAAATTATTTGTTTGATGCACTAGTTTTAAATTTTAAACCGTATCGAACCGTTACTAAATTTTTTAATTAAAAAAACCGTGAATTGGACCATTATACTTTTTCAATTTTTTTTAATAAAAACTCCTTTTTAACTTTTCATTTCAATATTTTTCTATAAGCATTTTTTTTATATAATTGAATATAGAATTATATAATAAAATGATAATTTAATATTAATAAAAACAGCCATTCTATTTTTAAAATAAAAATTATTTTTTTAAGTATTTTACACACATTTATACTAATATATATATATATATATATATATATATATATATATATATATATATATATATATATATATATATATATATATATATATATATATATATATATATATATATATATATAAAATTATACTTAAATAAAAATAAGTAATTCATACTCTATTATTTAAATATAGTTTAAGTAATACAAAATTTAGAATTTAAATTCACTTGTTAATCGTTAAATGAAATTTGATTTTTGTATGATAGTAATTTTTTTGTTTAAAATAAATTTCAAGTTTAAGTTATGTTTAAAACATTGAAGCAAGTACGTTATATTAAACCGTACCAATATTAATGCATAATACCAATTGAGTGACAGTAATACCATATCTTATTAATGGTTATTAATCGCGGTTCGATTTAATTTGATTTTAGTATTTTAAACACTCTTAAATCGTCTTAGAGTTTGCACGCATGAATAATTAAAATAATTCAACTTATACTTGAGTTTGCATAAGATCGATAAAAACTCGAATGTAGGAAAGATAAAATCTGGAATTTTGTGTAAAAATGATAGGATTTTCTAAATGTATTTTTATGAATGTGGACTGCTCAATTTATAGGTCAAACTAGTGTTGTTTCATAAGGTTGCGACCCTTGATGAAACACACACTTTCAACAATACTTTTGCTAAATGTTGCACTGTTTCGCCTACAACAACACTTTTCAAATGTTGTACTGTTTCGCCTACAACATCATATTTACCAAATATTGTATTGTTTCGCCTATAGCAACAGTTTTTAAAGGTTGTACTATTTTGCATTCTGCAACACTTCACAAACTATTTCCTATTTCTGAATTCAAAATACAAACTACATACATCAATACTTCACACGTATTTCCTATTTCAGAATTCAAAATACAAATTGCATAATGCATCACTTCACAAGTGTTGCCTATTTCTGAATTAAAAAAATTAACCTTTCACTTACATAATTTCTTGTCACTTTGAAATACACTCAAGATTATTAATTGTTAATAATTTACAATAATCCCCAACTTGTTCTAATAATAACAAGGCCAAATCTAGAAGAAAAAAAACGAAACAAAAAATGTTAATAAAATTAAGTATCTTTCGTTTTGAACTTAATCTTAGTAAGGATAACTTAAAGTTTAATTAGAATGTTAGTTAGCTATGCTTTGAACCATAATCCCTTGTGATTATACTTGAATTACCTTACACATATTCTTTAATGGTTCTTCACCTACATCTCTCACCTATCACTATTTATGACCATGTGTTTTTCCTATTTTCGTGAATTTCATGAGAGAAACTTGAACTCTCACTTTAATACGATGCCATCTCGAAATTCATATAGGTGAAGTTCATTTTGGATTTGTTTCTTGAGATACATATCAATGATATAGAACTTCATTAAGATTTTGAAAAAACTCAACCCTCAATATGTAATAGTCAGTATTTTCTCAAAATGTTGCACAAACATCCAAATCAACGATTTGTTGTTACCCATTGAATCTTTGGTTAAAATGTGTTAACTTCAAATTAGGTTGCTACCGTTGTCGGAATCGTTATTCAAAGAGTTTCAATCTTATACCTCTTGAGGTAATCTTTACTAAGTCTCTAGCCAATGACTTAGTATTTGGATCAGCCAAATTATAGATCGATCGTATGTATGTAAGTGAAATGATTACATCTTTAATCAATTTTCTCATAAAATATTGTCTAAGTCCTACTTGCCTAGAGTTTTTGTTATACACTTTTTGTATGCTCTAGGTAAAGTGACTTGACTTTAGTAATGTATCAACACCTTTGATATATTATCTTTAGCCAATCAAACTTCCCACAAAAGGTCCCTCAACCATTCAACTTTTTCACTAGCGGAAGCAAGAGTCTCGAACTCTAATTATATGGTTGAGAGAGTGATTCACATTTGATTCTTTCTCTTCCAAGAAATTGCACCCCCTATTATTGCAAATATCCATCCAAATGCAGATTTGTGATATTCAACACTCGATATCCAACTCACATTAGTATATCCTTCTAATATGGCAGAAAATATACTATAATGGAAACCGAGATTTTCGGTTTTCATAAGATAGCCGAAAATCCTAATTATGGCCTTCCAGTGCACACCTTTTGGATTGACAGTAAAATTTACTCATTCTACTAATTGCAAATGCTATGTAGGGTCTAGTACATTGCATGCACTTGCATATTCCAATTGAGCTAAAACTCTTTCATCATTCTTTTGAAGTTTGACACTAGGATCAAATTGAGTACTCACTTTCTTGAAATGTAAGTGTTTGAATTTATCAAGTACTTTCTCAATATAATGTGTTTGACTAAGTTTATAACCCCTACTATTTCACTTTACTTTGGGATCCCCATGAGTGTGTCAATTAGTCCAAGATCATTAATCATGAATGTGGAAGTTAGAAACCTTTGTTTCTAAAATTCCATTCATCTAATTGCTAATGATCAATCATATAATCAATATGGAGACAAATGAATATCATAATATTCTCACATAACTTTGTGTACAAACACTTTTAACAAGAATTAGATGAAGAATATTTTATAGCTAATCATGTATGACGATGCAAGAAGGTTTTTAAATGAAGTGCGAGATGAAATTATGAGCAATTTAAAGTATGTGGTTCAGATGGTGCATGCAGTAGTGCTAGTATATTTGGTGCATTTTACGAAGCCATTACAGATGATGTTGACATCATTTAACTCTCAGTTGGGGTCGAGATGCACTAAATTTTTTGAATGATCCTATTGCTATTGCTTCTTTTCATGCCACGGAGAATGGAATACTCACGTCACATTTTGTAGGAAACTTTGGTCCTGATGTGAGTACTACTTCGAGTGTTGCAGCAACTACCATAGATCGGAAATCCGTTAATAATCTCATTCTAGGAAATTGAAAACTTTCATTGGTAGTTCAATTAATACTGTCCCCTCAAATGGAACAAAAATTCCAATAGTTAAGCGTACTTGCTCAGACGTCTTAGATAAAACATTGGAGGAAGGTAAGATTGTTTTGTGTGAAACACAAGGTTTGAAAATTCGGTTTCTCTAAGTGGTGCATATGGTATAGTCTCAAATGTTGAAGAGTCTTTGAATGAAGTGGATTTTGTCTCTAATATGCCTTCAACCAACTTGAATTCAAAAGACTTTAAAGTTATTCAATCTTACGCGGATTCCAGTAGGTCCCTTGAAGCTAAAACTTTAAAGAGTGAGATCTTACATGACACAATTGCACATATAGTTGCTTCTTTAACTTCTCATTATCCAAATCTAGTAGTTCTAGAAATTATGAAACCGGATATAAGTGCCCTAGGATTGGGTATTTTGGCTGCATATTCACCTCTTGCCCCACCCTTTTTTGTGTTGGTGACACCAGAAAGGTAGACTACAACATAGACTTTGGAACCTCCATGCCGTGTCCCCACATTGGTGGAATCACTGCATATGTGAAATCATTTCATCCATATTGGTCGCTCACTGGTATAAAATCTACTATCATGACCACAACAAAACATGTGAGTGATACTTATAATAATTTGGTCGGGGAGTTTTCTTATGGATCAGGGAATGTCAATCCACTAATAGCAGTTAACCCATGACTTATTTATAACATTACAAAGGATGATTATGTGCAAATGCTTTGCAATTATGGTTACGATGATGAAAACATAAAACAAATTAGTGGTGAAAACTCAAGAAGTCGTGGAACTCCTAACCCATCATTAGTAAAAGATCTAAATTATCCCGCACTAGTGATTCCTGTTGCGCCTAAAAAATAATTCAATATCAAGTTTCCTAGAATTGTTACCAATGTTGGCTCTCTTACTACAACCTACAAGGCTATTGTCACTCCAATTCCATTGTCAAGATTATCGTGGCGCCAATTCTCCTCTCCTTTGAATCATTAAATGAGAAATAATCATTTGTCGTCACAGTTGTTGGGAGTGTAAGATCGAATCAAACTGAGTTCTCTTCGTCACTTGTTTGGTTAGATGTCACCCATAATGTCAAGAGTCCAATCATCTCACAATTAACGTCTTAAACCATGTCATTGTTATGGAAAAATAAACATGTGAATCTTTTGTAAGTTACATAAATGATTCTTAAGTATCCAATAAATCATGATTATGTGTATCAATAAATTTTTCATGTTTATGTTGATTTCTCAAATATTCAAATCTCAATGTGCATAAAACAAAAAACAAAGAACGTTGAAAGAAACTTTTACTTGCAGAAGATAAAGCCAGGGTAGGTAGCTAATTAAACCATATAAACACCAAGGCCTCTTTCTTGTGTTTGAGTTTGGTGCCTTCATGAAAAATAAAAATTTACATGACTGCAAGTCTATGAACAAGGACAAGTGCTTTGATTATCTAGGGCCTACGCCTCATACACAAAGTCAATCTAGACAAAGGTAGGAGAAACTCCGTCTCATCATTCCTCATTACTTAAGACTCATAGTGTGTAACCCTTATCATGATTGACAGGTGTTGTTAGAGGCTTCTGATTATTGATCTTGATGGTGCCATATTATTTATTGTGTTGAGAAGACTTAACAATTGTTTGATTCAAATTATGCTAAATCCTATGAATGAGGGCAAATGCTTTAAATAGCCAGGGCCTATGCCCCGTACGCAAAGTCATTCTAGACAAGGGTAGGAGAAACTCCATCACATCATTACTCATTACTTAAGGCTTATGGCTTACAGTTTGAATCACACTTGTCAAGTGTTGATATCCTTTGATGTGCTTGAGAAGTAGTCCATTTTGCTAGCTATGCTTGACTGATGTTGACTTAAAATCTTGATCTTACATTCGAACCTTGAGGTCTTGAGCTCTTGAGATTCACCATATCCATTATAGCTTAAGCAAAATGAAATTGTCATATCAAGTGACCAAGGGTCGTTTGATCACTTGAATAGGTTTAGGAAATTACAACACAATACAAAAGATTTGGTTAACCAAAGTGACCTTTGATCAACACTAATCAGTGAAATTGAAAAATTAGTTGAACTATGTACAATAATAAACCTATTGAATTCATCAACTAAATAAAATCAGGCAATTCCAATTAAAGTCTTAAACTAAGGGAACATGTGTTAAAATCAAGATTCTAAGCCCTAGGGGTAAAATGGTCAATATGCCCAAAAATGGAATAAAAACAAGATTATTTAGAATAAACTAAAATCAACTGATGAATTAAAAATAACGCACAGATATATGAGAAAAGTTTTGCTAAGTCTAATTAACCTAAAAGTTCTAATGATTTTTATTAAATCAATTACTCACAATTATTTATAATAATAACAATTAACTTCTTAAATAACAATTAACCACTTAAAACATAATTAGCCTAAATTAATCTATTAATCATGCTTAATTATGTTAAGCAATAATCTAGAAATTGATTAAGCTAATTTAGACGAAACTAATACTAATTTAAACAAAATTAATATTAATCTAAACAAAATTAATACTAAATGAGGGGTGCAGCAAGCATACTCTGGGGCCAGCCCAAACCAAGGGCCCACTCTGCAAATCAGGGCGTGTGACAGATCTCAGCAAGGGTGCGGCGGTTGGGCCTTAAGCCCAAGCCTCACATGGTAACACGCGAGTCAAAACGTTTCTAAGTAAAAGCTTCAAAACGCAAAGTGCACTGCAGCCGCATATAAAGAGTCAAAACGTTTTTATAGCATTCTGAGTTAGTTAGAAATGAGAGACCCAAATGTTAACTCCCTGAGATTCAGTTATTGACTCGTTGGTTTGAAGATGTTAATTCTGTTGGAACTTATATTAACAGTTAGTTTAATTTAATTAGTTAGGCTAGGAATCAAAGCGGGTTGCAATGCATTTCTTTTGATGTTATTGCTGAGTTCTGTTTCTGTTAGCCTGTGGTAGAGTTTCAACTTTGCTTTTGGTTTCCAAGTATGTTATTTTCGTTTTTACTTTGTTAAAACTGCAGCAATGTTAATTATCTTGTCCATGTTACTATTATGCCTGGTAAAATTCATATTTAATGAAGCTTAGCTTCAAGTTGTATGGTTGAAAAAAAGATTGTAGTTAGATGTTATGTATTTAAAGTGAATATCACTGCCTTGAATGCTGGTTTTGGTGTTCTGCTGTGAGTACTGCAGGGTGATACATTTTGAGTCCTAGGATGCAGTTCCAGGGTCTGTTGTGGTGTATAGCTTTGATCCCTATTGGATATTATGGATTTGACTTGTTCTTTATAAGTTAGGAAATGGAAGCACAATTGGAGTACAAATTAAGATGTATTCTAAATTGCAAATTAGAATATAATCTGAATTGGAAAAATCAAAATATTGTTTATGGTTTAACTTGAATGTGAAAGTAAAATTGAAGTTGAAATTGGGAAAAAAATATGAATGAACATGTGATATTTGGATTAATGAAAGTGGATGGATTTATATGTTAATTTAGTAAACTTGAAATGATTCTTCATTGTAGTAAAAGTTGATTTTAAGAGGGATTTAAATAATATACATGAATGGTCTTTTGTATGGATTTGAAAGCTATTTGATATGGTTTTGAAATGGTTTTGAAATGTTTCAACGTTAATTTGTAAATGTTAGTTAAGTTTGAGATGCTAGTAAAGTTCGATTTGGAAAATAAAATACATTTTTGAATGAGTGCTTGAAAATTGTTAGTTGAAAATGATTTGAATATTGTTATGAATAACAAATTGAAACAAACTTAATCATTAACGATGATTTGGACCCTTAAACGTTCAACTTAAATGGTTAAATTAAAATTTGAAAGTTAATTATAAATGGAAAGATCAATGGTTGACAAATTTTAAGGTGTGATTTGGATCAAATGGGCCTATCGGATGGATGGTTGACTTTGGTCAACTAGTTGACCAAAAATTCAACAGTTGACCAAAGTCAAATGTGAGGCATGAATTAGGATTTTCATATATAATGCAATCAAGACACGATCCACATGAACAAAACTGATGTTTAAGCCACAATGCATGAATCAATGGAATAAATATAAGAATAAATTAATCCTCCTTGACCATCTGCACATATGAATGCTTGAGCCAAGACTTGAATCAGCTGAAATACCTAATATGTAGGCATGTGGATAATGGATGATGCATGATATGATAGTCAAACATTTTTCCCCACTGAATTAGGGTTTCTATCAAGCACATAGTGACAAATCAAGCCATAAAGGTGTACTAAGGCCAAATCTCCCTGACTAGGGTTTCATGATGCATAGGTGAAAGCCCATGAGACCAAAGAACAATAAAGTCAGAAATTAGAGTTTGAATGCATAAATGAGTGTCATGATTGTAACCTTTTTGAACCAAAGTCTAAAAGAGAATGAAGTTAGAGTTTCCCCTCATATGATGAGCCAAACTGCAATAGTCAGGCAAAACCCTAGTTTTAATTAACCACAAGCTTTGTATATATGGTGCTTGTATTAATATGAATGCATGATGCCTATCAATGAAGATGAATGTGTAAGGTGAATCCTAAGTCATAAGTTGAGCGAAAAGATGAAAAAGGGAGGAAATTTTTTGGGGTACGACAGTATGGTGATGTTGAGTATATAAAATCCACATTTGGTTATGTGTTTATGCTAGATGGTGCACTAATTGCTTGGATTTCAAGAAAGCAACTTGTTGTAGAATTACCATCATGTGAGGCTAAATACATAGATGTCTCACTATGTATGTGTCAAGCAACACGGATGGTGAATCTAATCGAAGAAATTACAAGAAGGATTCATGGGGAAATAACCTTGAAGGTCGACAGCATGCTTGCTATTAATCCGTAGAAGAATCCATTAGGACATGGAAGAAGAAAACACATAGATATGAGGTTCCATTATCTTTGAGAGCAAATAGAAAATGAGAAGTTGAACTTGGAACACTGCAAAATTGAGAAGCATATTGCGGACATTATAATGAAGGTTGTGCATGTCGAATTGCTCAAATGATTAAGAATAATGATGAATGTAAACTACTTAGACACAATCAATTAGGTGGTGTGTTAAATATGTAATTATTTGTGTCAAGCATAATTGTAAGTTTGACAAAGTCGAAGTACTGTGCGTTCGACATAGTCAAACTAGCGTGTGTTCGATAGATTCGAACATAATCTATATTAACTATATTCGACGGAAAGTCAAATACATCTTGTTGAACTTTAAGTTAGTTAGTCACTTTGAGAATTACTTTGTGGGAAAATAATCTCATTATAAATAGGGATGTACCCTACTATTTGAAATTGGTTGAATAGGAGAAATTTAGTAAGAATAAACGCAGAGAGAAACTCTACAGAATTTGATCCAACTTCTTTCCCATTCTCCCAAACCCTAATTTCTCTTTTCTTCCCAATTTACTTTCACAAATTTCTTTTCTTCTCAAATCATTGTGCACGAGAATCATCTTGAAACCAAGGAGTGGTTGAATCACTCGAGTGAAGAGTGAGGAATGAGAGGAGCGATAAATCATAAAGATTGATTCTCGATTAATCAAGATTGATTTGAATTATCTAAAAGATTGGGGTTAATTCCAACACAAATGAGTATAATCTCTGACATGATGATAGATGTAAGAAACACCAAGAATATAAGAAACACAGGAATGAACTATTTATTCACTACAAACAAATATGATAACCAACATTTTAAGTATTTATCTTCTTTAAAGTGGTAGTGTTGGAACATTATGTCAATATTCCAATATAGGGAGATGAATTTGAAAAAGTTCCTTAAGTCCCACATTGTGTGTTTGAGAAATATTTTTGAGTGGTCAAATGATCATCATGAATTCTCTTAGGAGAATTATTGGAATTTCTCTTGGTTTGAGAAATTACTATGATAGCTCGTTATGCCAGATACTATGAATGGTATCTATACCATATTGGAATGATCTTTGTACCATCGGGTGTATTTATAGACCATATATCTATTGTGAAAGTAGTAATCGTACAATATAGAATTGAGTTGTTTTATCCTGGAGGCAGCGTGTTAGTTCGACTGCTTTGCATAATTTAGGCAGTGCCGCAAAACGTCTCAAGGAGTATGCAGTTAGTCGCTACCTCAAGTATCAGATGGTATAGATGTAAGATCCTTGGAGACTCAATGTCACAAACTTCAAAAGACTTCTTATGGGATCTTCCCAAAAGGTATGTGTTTAGATGAACCATTTCAAATTTCCTTTGTTATTGACAAATAGCCACCTAGTTTGAAAGTTTTTAAAAAAATTGATTCGCCACAAAACAAAAGAAAGTTTAACTGAAAGTTTGATTATTCGCCTTTGAATTGAATAAAAATATTATAGTAAGATAAAAAAAAGAAAGCTATTGGTTGTTTCTAAAAACAAATATAAATTCGATGTAGTTCTGAAGCCATTTTGAAAATGATTAAAGAATTAGAACCACAAAGTTGTGAGCCAAATTTAGAATGAGAATCCCTCTAGGGCTCGAGTTACTCCAATTGATAAGAAACAACCACCGCCACCACAAAGATAATGACACCAGTGTTTTCTTTTGCCTAAATTGTTGAAAACTAGGTCATATGATTAAAAAATGTAAGATCAAGTTTAAACCTTGTCTTTCCCCTAATGCATAGGTTAACCTGATTGATGAGCAATTTATTGCTTTGATCATTAAGACTAACATGATTGGTGAATCTGATGGTTTATGGATAAACATTGGCTCCTCTCATTATGCTTGTTATGATCGTGCAATGTTCAAAACATACACGAATAAGAAAGTGTTGTTGTGAGTTGCCCACACCACTAATGTTGTTGATATTGGAGAAGTGGAGTTGAACCCACCTCTGATTTTTTTAATCTTGATGTATGCCATGCATACTCCTGAGATTATAAAGAATTTTGTTTCTGGTTTTCTTCTGAAAAAGGCAGGGTTTAGCCAGTCTATTGGGGTAAATTTGTACGCAATCATTAAAAATGTTTTTTTTATGAAACTGCCATGTTTAAGACTTTTATGAATGAAATTGAAATTCAATTTAGTAACAAGATTAGGATACTTCGTAGTGATAAGGGAACTAGATATTATTTTAGTTTATTTAATGAATTTTATAAACAACATGGAATTTTACATGAAATGACTACACCATGCTCTCCTGGAATGAATGGTAAAGAAGAAAGAAAAAATATAACTCTTACTGAACTTCTTGTTGTAATTATGTTGAATTATGGTGTTGCACCTCATTGGTGGGGAGAAACTTTGTTGAATGTTTGTTATGTCCTGAATCGAGTTCCCAAGTCAAAAAGTATGTTGGAACAAGATTGTTCATATACCTTGAGTTTTGATGATAACAAAGTACTTACAAAACAAATGGGTATCCTAACATATGTTCAAGTGTGCAGGATCACAAGCATAGAAATAATTCTAAGTTAATCATGTTGAAAACATATGTTGAGAAGCAATATAACTCTAATTCTGATTTATCAGAATCTGATAACTCTGATTCTGACTTATCAGAATCTGATAACTCTAAATGTGTTTATCAACCTCTAAAGGTTCAGACTCTGGTCATGTGTTCCAGCCTCTGGTGACAACTCAGACTCTGAAAGCTTGAGGAGCCTCTGATTTGTACCATGTACCATAGCAGACCAGTCTTGTAAAAGTGCCAGATTTATGGACAAAGTCAACTAGGGTTTCATTTTGCAAGGCTTAAGGAATGGTGATGTGACCTCTTCAGTCTGTTCTATCTTTTGGTAGATACCTAGTACTTCAAAAGGTGTTGTGAATAATGCCATTATTTTATGGATAATGCTTCTAACTAGATACATTTCCAACGTCTCTCTTGGCATGCTTCTTCACTAAATTTTCTCTTATGCTCAACCCTTTGACGACTCTTTCACTAACTCTATAAAAGGAAGTTGAAGATTTGAAGAAAGGTTACAATAATACAATATAATATCTTAAGCATAACTCGGAGCTTTCATTTGTAACTGTTATTTCATAAGATCTTAATATTTCTTATCTTTGTTTATCTTAGAAATATTAAGAGATTAAGAACCTTTATGGTTGTTGCACAACTACTATACTTATGATTGTATATCTAAGTATAATGGTTATCTTTTCTACAAATTGTTTGTTTAAAGTAGAGGAGGTCTCTTGCCTGCGTGCTTGAGTAGTGAATTAAGAAAAATTGCGATCCAAAATGCAGTGGAAATTAAAAAAATTCCTTTAGTGATCCTTACAAATGGGCATGATTAGTGATATAAACTGTTACCTCTTGTGGTGATTGAAACCTTTGATGCAGATCTAAGGATTGATCACGAGCGTTGAATGGTGATAACGCCTCTACTCAGTCCACACGAACAGATTCCTTCAGTCTCAGTGCTAGCTGCTGCGAATGAAGGCTTTGAGTGTATATGTGTGTGTGTGTGTGTGTGTGTGTGTGTGTGTGTGTGTGTGTGAGAGAGAGAGAGAGAGAGAGAGAGAGAGAGAGAGAGAGAGAGAGAGAGAGAGATAGAGAGATAGAGAGAGAGAGAGAGAAACTAAATTTCATCATGTGAAATGTGTAAGACCCCAATTCTGAACCTAAGATCCCTCATGTTATCTCATCATTTGCATGGGCTTTGGGATCACACCTTGGTATCCTCCTCACCCCTCATTCATTGAGTTTGCATTAAGAGATATCACCAAGAACTTTTTATTGTATCATACTTCATTTTCCTTTGTTTACTAACCAAAATACCAAAAATATGTCTAGTGCAACTTTATTTCTTTTGTAGGTAGTGTGTGTGTGTGTGTGTGTCCACTTGCGCCTCATCAAGCTCACATCTAGGGTTTGAGACCCTCAATGCAAGGGATCAATCAATGAAAGGTTAACAATGGTTATAAACATCATATATGGATCCCTATGTTATTTATTTTTCATTTTGATCAAGAATTCACCAAGAGTTTGAAGCTTGTTTGCCTTTGAAGCCCTAATTCATCTGAGTATCTTGTGTGACTTCCTTAACAAGTTTCTTCATTATTTGGTCAAATATATTAAGGGATACTTCATTATACACAATATTACGCATATATGATCCTCAATGATCCCCAAAGAGCAAGATAGCTTCAAGGTTGCAAGTTGGTTCAAAGAGGTTGACCAGAGAAAGTCAACTGGTCAAATCTAGGGTTCCCTAGACCCTATCTCCTATAATTTTTGTCATACGAAAATGATTCCAAGATAAAGGTTACTATGTATGACATTCCAAACAACTTTCATGTTGGCATCAAGATCTAGTTTTGCTTGGAAAGTCATTTTTTATGGTGAAAGATTATAGGTCATTTTGTTTGTGCCCTAGTTAGGAGGTCAACTTCCAAGGACCATAACTTACTCAATTTTTATGATATTAAGGCCATTTAAGTTTCATGATCAAGTTCAAGATGTATTCTCCAACTTTTATTCTTTGATAAATGGCAAATTCTACTTGCAAGGGCATGTACCAAGAGGAACCATTATAGGTCATTTTGGGCCATTACCATTGAACAAGCAATTTTCCTCAACTTCTAAAATCCATAATTCCCTCATGAAAAATCCAAATGGTTTAAAATTTGTGACCAAATTTAATAGGAATGAAATAGATACAACATTTATGAAGGAACCATTTTCATTTGAAGCTCATAGAAAAAGTTATTCAAGATGGAAGAAGTGGTCATTTGATTTTGTACTTAGAAAATTTTCAACTATGTTTGATTACTCCAACTTCCACATCAAATTTCATCATGATCCAAGTTCTAAATGAAATATTATTCAGCATCAAAGTTGTTCCCCTTCATGCCACCTTTCTAAAAAGTCAAAGATCGCTTCATTTGGACAAGAATTGAGGGACTTGCGCATGGGTTCTTCTCATAACTTGTTTTGACAACTTTTGAACTCAATTTCCAATTACCTTTGCATGGATCCATGTTATGAAATCAATAGAATTTATGCACGAATTTGGACTCAATGCAATCATCATTTTGGGCCTAATGCATGTCCATGCACCCATGCACACCACATTACTATTTTTGGACAAATTATGGAAAGTTGTGGAAAGAAACTCTCATGCTATAAATACATTGCCTTGCTGCTCAGAAAATGTATCCCGCTTGCCCAAGCTTTGCACCATTGCCTCCCTAACCTTCATTAAAGGATAAACTTGAAGATTTCACTTAAAATCGAGTTTCAATTCTCATTCTGCTTTGGAATTGAAACTCCAAGAATCCAAGCCTTTCACTGATCCATTTCACTTTCTGCAAGTTAGTAGAGTTAAGCCAAAGCAAATTGGAAGCAAGATCAAGCTCAATTGAAGCAAACCGAAGGTGAATTTTCAGATTTTTCTCGTCTTCGATTCTCCCTCACTTCTCAACTATTTGGCTTGTTTATTAGCTGTCTGAAGTCCTACCAATGTAGGCAACAAGATTGAGTTGCTTAGAGGTCAAATTGAAGCAACTCAGATCGTGTACCTCAAAATTCAAATCCTCGTATCTTTCAATATACTTGGAATTAGGAGAAATTGAGGCCATATTCGAGCTTTTGAGCTTTTTTCCTTTAAAATAGTGTCCTTAGTTTTCATTTTCTTGATTGTTGGTGGTGGACCAGTCTGGTGAGGTCCACCGGAGAAAATGACCGGAGCCCTAGCTCCGGTGGTGAGTTGGCTTCCTCTCATCCATCTGATCTTGGTCCAAGGATCTAATCTCAGTCTTTGGTTTGCATTACCATAGTTCCCACGTGTTGACTAGAGACCATGGTGGATAACGCGCGTGTGACCATCAGATCTGCCACCTCAATTAATGAGGGAGATTTGATGACCCTTGTTTTTTCTATTTTCTTTTTAATTTCTGATTTTTCTTTTAATCCTTTTATTTTATTTTATTCATAGAAATTTCATTTTTAATCTAAAAAATATGGGACTTTCACCAAAAAGATTTAAATATTTTCCTCTTCCATTTTTTGAATTAAAATTATTTTTTGGATTAAATTTGATATTTTTTGTGAATTAAATTATTTTTTACTTGTTTTTAAATATTTTAAAATACTTATGACTTTCCAAAAATTATGAATTTTTTTGTCTAAGGTCCTTTGACCTTGTTTGACCTAGGATAAATCCCTTGGCCATTTATTTGGTGTTTTGAAGGGTTTTGACCATTTAAAAATGCATTTTAATTCATTTTAAAAATTGATTATTAATTGAATAATTGTTTAAAAACTGTGTTGAGCCATTTAATTGGTCTTGTAATGTTTGAATTTCTGTTTGGCCTCGATCATGGTTGATTTGACTTTTGTTTGACCAATACTATTGGATTTAGGGGATTGATGAAATGTACATTTCATCTCCCAAAATGAATGGATAGTATTGATCAGATGAAATTCCTCCTATGATCAATTTGGGTTTCTATTTCCCCTTCCCTATTCATATTCATCCCTATTCTTCCCCAATCCATCATTGACCAATGAATTCTCTTTATGTCTAAATGCTAGTTGATTCATCAATGACCTTGTGTCATATGAATCAACATGAGCCTAACTGAGATAGGTCATTCCCATTTATTTTAATGTGTGGTATGTTTTAGGAGTTTGGTTCTTTGTACCAATTCTCTAACATGCATTAACACATATTTCTATTGCCCGATCTCAGATAGTTGTGACTTCTACATAGGTCCAATTATGATTGCTTAACATAGAGCTAAATTTGTCCCGCAAGGTATAACATTCTAGTAAGTGAGATTGTAAGTCTCCCATTCTTCATGGCATTGTGTGAAAACTTAACCTTTTTTCCATTCATGAGAGCTAGTGGCATACTTGTGGATTTAACCAAGTTGGAGCTCTTCTCATGGATGATATCTTGGTTCATGGATTCATACTTGTGAATGAATGGTTGGGTGTTCTCCAAAGAATGACTTAAACAATTAAAACTCTTCACTAACATTTGACTAACCATTGACTAGCTTTCATTAATGTTGCTTTACTTTAAAGTCATTTACTTTATGCACTTTAAATTTCAGTACCTTTATCATTCATTGCCATTTATATTTCATGCAACTTGTTTATGTTTCAAGTCCTTTTCACTTTGCTCATTTGAGCCATATCTTATGATTGTATATATTATTTGCTTGTCTTTGTTTTTGTTTGTGGTCTTAGGACCTTAAAACACCTAATATCAACAAACACCCTAAAAAACATTTTGGTGGACTGTTAGACTTGATCTGAACTCTTGGACTTAGGAGCAAACAACATTTCCTATGCTAAAGGACTTGGCCAATGCCACTATACAAGACTGAGTTATCCTTGACAACACCTTTCATCTGATGTAAGACCTTGAGTGCCCTTGATTCATCTGTCACTTCCTCTTTATGCTCAATTGTTATACCGATATTATTGTTGATGTCTGATGATTGCTTCTGAGTTTACCAAGGAATATTTCATCTGATACATTTGAAGACATTTGAAGACTGCTAGCTATTGTAGTTCTTGCTTGAATGTTATGGATATCTTTATTTGATGCCTTGGTTTTCATATGGTTTGCTTGGATATTGCTTATGCTTGTTACTTGCTAAAGTCCAAAGGAAAATAGGTTTCTATATGACATTCTTGTCTATTGGGTTGCATCTCATTGGCCAAATCTTTTCAACTCTTAACTTTTAATTTTGGTCTAGGATAGCCCCTTTATCTCCTCCCACTTCTTAAATTTCAAATTTCTCCCTCCTTTCAAAAACCTTATTTTGCTTGTGATTTCAAACTTAGACATGTTTTAAAGATTAGAAACTTTGGCCTTATACCATTGAATTTTTTAAAAATTTCTTAAAACAAATTTATGAATAAACTTAACCATATTGACTTTAATTTCAAAAGGACAAAAAGAACTAACAACCTCATTCAAATATTTGGCCTTTTATGCCTTTTCTTGTTAAACTTTTGTTAAAATCAATTCACCAATTTCTTTGAAATTTTTACCACGAACTAAGGGGTTTTGATATTCTTATGTTAGTACGTAGGCATAAGATCGAAGGTCTTGTCAAACACAAAAATATAATTAATGCATTCTTTTCTCATCCCCCCATTCTATATTTTATCAAACATCATTTAGACCAAAAACACTTGCACATAAAAAAGGGCACCCTAGGAGTACCTAGGATACTTTGGGTGCTAACACCTTACCTTTGTGTAACCAACCCCCTTACATGTAATCTCTTTATTAGTTTTAATTTGATAACTTCTTATCTTTGGGTTTTGTTCGTGCTTTTCCCTCTTCATTTGGAAACAATAAAAGCTCGGTGGCGACTCTGGTTTTATTGACGTCAAGTTTATCCATAACTTGATGGTCACGAATTTACCACTACAAAATGTTTATGAACAAGGATTCTATTTATAGAACCACTTGTGTGGGCTTCAAGTTAAAAATCCCACTTAAGTGTATGTGGCCCCTATCTTATGGTATACCAAAAATCACTTAAGCGTGTGGTATCTTACTTTATTTCGTATTCTACTTAAGTGCATCGTACCTTACGATATTCTACAATTCACTTAAGTGCACCGTACCTTATGGTGTTCCTTATTTACTCTATCTCTCATCAATTAGTCCTTTTTGTGTGTGACCCTGTAGGTTTTTACGACATTGGCAATTATATTAAATCGCGTATTTAACATAATAAACAGTGAGCGATATCTAGCAACACATCACTGCTACCTAATACACGAAAATATCATGTGATATGACAAATCCCTTTTTGTGATAATACTTGTGTGTACAATTTACCTTTTTGCCCTTATGCCTATATTTAACACAAGGCATAAACCATGTCATCCTTGTCCAGTTCAATATTGGGCCCTTAGACATTTATCCTGTTACGCAGGATGGGAAAGTTCTATCTAGGTCACTCATGTCTCTTAACATACTTTGTGGAGTATCCATCCATTATCTTTATGGTCATCTAGTTACAGACAGTATTTGATTAGCAATAAAGCACTCGACTCTACATATAGGGTCCATAGTGGTTTCAGGTCGAAGGGTGGTATACACCACTATCACCATGAGAATAATTTATGACACTTTGCATAATATTCTATGTAGTATTCTCATAGCAGGTAAATCTAGTATAAATATTACTCCTAATATTCATACCTATGTTTAAGACTTGATAACTCCTTATCCATGATCCATGAGATGTGATCATCAGTCTATATACATAATATTCTTAAAGCTTTAATGTTATCCCACTTCTCAATAAAGCTCGACTACAGACACTTTAAGAATAATGTCCTTATGTTTAATGGGATCTCATGATCAAGTCACACTTGATACATTAGACGAACTAGCTATTCTAAGGACTTTATTAAACAAACATAAGAAAGAAAAATCCTTTTATTATTAATAAATAATTCGATACAAGTACCAAAAGTATTGGCCTCTAGGGCTTACACCAACATTGAAGTCTCTTGTCTATGTACTTGAGCAGTGAAGTCTCTTTCTAGGTTGATTGAGCATAATTCTCTTACAAGGTTGCTTGATTAAAAGTATTTTTCTAGGTTTATTGAGCAAGTGAAGTCTCTTGCAAGTGTGCTTGAGCAAAGTGTAAGCTATTGATTATAGTGAAAAACTCTTGTTGAGGTAAGGGGACTAGACTACTCTCAATTGAGGAGAGGAACCAGGATAATATTTGTGTGTTGCTTTCTTTTACTTCTGGTAATTATTATTCCAGTTGATGTTACTATTTTTGATATCATACTCTGAATATTGTTCAGATTCTGAAGTTGCATTATCAGAAGCAAAACAATTTTTGGCATACGCAATTCAACCCCCCTCCTTATTGTCTATTTCTCTCACCTTCAGTTGGTATCAGGGCCTGGTTTATACTATAATACTTAACCGTGGTACAGAAAAGATCTTGAGAAAATTAATCTTTCAATCATGACTGATAGTTCTGAAGTAACTAGCCTTGCTGGAGGCTATCCTCATGGTACTAAAAACCATGATCAAAGCACATATGGTCAAAACAACTATATTGATAGACCACCAACATTCAGTGGCGGCTCTACTGAATTTGAATGGTGGAATAGCAAGATGTACACTCACATCATTGGTTTGGATGATGAGTTATGGGATATCTTGGAAAATGGCATTGACTTTCAAGTTAATGGTGTTGGAATGGTTTCTGACAGAAAGTGTCTCACTCCTGATCAGAAAAAGATTTATAGAAAATATCATAGAGTGAGAGGAGTTCTTCTTGATGCCTTTCCTCATTCTGAGTATATAAAGATTATTGATAAGTCTACTATTAAGACTAACTTTAAATCTTTATGTGCTACCTACGAAGGTAATCAACAAGTTGAAGAAGCTAAAGAAAATCTTCTGGTTAGCAATACGAGTTATTCAGAATGAAAGATGATGAGAACATTGGATCAATGTTCTCAAGATTTCAATTTTTTGTGTCTGGGCTTCAGGTCCTGAACAAGAGTTATACTACTTTGGATTATGTCAAGAATATTCTTAGGAGCCTTCCTGCCAAATACAGACCCAAAGTAACTATTGTTTAAGAAGCTAAAGGTTTTAACCGATTAAGTCTTGAAGTTCTTGTTATCAATCTCCAAAGCCATCAAATGGAGTTAAATGGCGATGAGCCTGAAAAGCAAGTTAAAATTGTGGCTTTAAATTTTGTTAGGAGATATGAGAAATCCCCTCAAACTAAAAAGCTCAAAGAAGCCACTCATGATAAAGCTTCTGATGAAGAATCTGATGATAATGAATTAGCCTTTATCATTAAAAAAATTCAACACTTGGCTAGGAAGAAAAACAGATTCTCTGGTAGAAGAGATGGCTACAAAGGGTCAAGTTCCGGGAGTAAATATCAGGATGGTTGTTACAACTGTAAGAAGCCTGATTATTTCAAATTGCTGAAGTCCTGATCTTCAAAAAGATAAAAGCAGGAAGGAAAGCTTCCAGAAGAACAACTTTAGAAGCAAGTTCAAGAAAAGTCTCATGGCAACATGGGAAGAACTTGACAAAGAAGGAGAGGATGAAAAATATAATTTTGCTTTGATGGCCTCAACTTTTTCATACTTATAGTCTGAAGCTGGTTCTGACTCAGAGTCAAAAGACAAAGAACATGTACTTTCTGAACTCTCTAAAACTAATTCGAGTACTCTTTGTCATGATCTTATGGAAAATGCCAATAGAAATCCAGATATATGAAAACATTAAAGAAGCAATATGATCTTTTAAAAGACGAGTTAAATATTTCTAAAGAAAAAATTAAAAAACTTGAAAAATAATAAATTGCTTCAATAAAAGATATGCCTGACAAATCTCTGGATAAAAATGAATTAACTCTTCAAGATTTCATTATATTTGGGTTTGAAAGAAGAAAACTTTCTTCGATGATCTATGGAGTAAGTAAGAGCAAAGGAGAAGGTCTTGGTTATCATCAGAAACATCACAATCTAAGGACTGATGTCTTGATGAAACCATCAGACTGTTCTTCTTCAAGCACTGCTCAAAAGGGGGTGAATGCTTACTTTATGCATGCTGCTGAAATGGTAGAATTCTGAACCAATTAGAACATGTGATAGATAACTCACAAGTTCTGATGGATTTAAGATCTCAGACTCAAGGGTCAAAAGTTCTAAGTAAATTAGAACCTAAGGCCCTCAATTCAAAGGTTTTGAAGAACTCAGTACTCAAAGTTGTTATATATAAAGTTCTTAGAAGTTCAGAAGTCAAGGTCAAGACTTATCCTAGACAAAATCTTAATAGACAAAAAGTATTATTTTTGCTGCATAATGATATGATTTGGGAGTGGATTTTATATTTGTGATTTTAAAAAATTACTAATCACAAATACTTTTTTAACTCAATTGTTATATACTAGGTAATAAGTTATTTGTTAACAACTATATGTCTCAAAAATAGATTTTACTAAATATACCTCACAATATTAGTAGGTTTTTATTTTTCTTCTAAAGTTTAAATATTTATTTATTTATTAAATCATATTTAATTGATTTATGATACAACTGT
This sequence comes from Lathyrus oleraceus, assembly GCF_024323335.1. Classification (NCBI taxonomy): domain Eukaryota; kingdom Viridiplantae; phylum Streptophyta; class Magnoliopsida; order Fabales; family Fabaceae; genus Lathyrus; species Lathyrus oleraceus. The sequence goes on along the minus strand of NC_066580.1, from coordinate 491,966,387 downwards.
CAATGAAAATTAGGATAGCTTAAATAGCTATTATAACTATTTTATAATATATATAGTTTTAGTATTTTTTCATTAAAAGAAAAATACTTATTAAAATTTTATTTTTTAACCAATTGAACATAATTTCATTTATATTATAAAACAAATTGATTTAGCCTCTTTAATTGGTGATTTTATATTTAAGATAGAATTTTAAACAAATTACTATTATTGGATATAAGATATATTTTTGTCTTTTTTCTGCTTTTTATGCGTGTATATAATAACTTGGGTTATAGCTAACTATTCATCATTTCGAAACTACAAAAAATGACTAAACATAATAATTTTCTATTCTTTTTATGTGTGTCTATAATTTTTTTGGTTTGTGATGCCACTCAAAGTGGTAATGAATACATTGTATACATGGGCTAACTTCCTAAAGAAGGATCATATTCTCCAACCTTTCATCATTTGAACATGTTGCAACAAGTCTTTGATGGTGGCAATATACAAGATTTCTTAATTAAAATTATAAGAGAAGTTTCAATGGTTTTGTTGCGATACTTAATGATCAACAAAGAGAAAAACTTGTTAGCATGAAAGGTGTTGTCTCAGCTTCCCAAAATCAAAACTTTCACATACAAACGACATGATCCTAGAAATTTATTGGATTACCTCAAACAATCAAAAGAGATCTGATTATTGAGAGTGATTTGATAGTTGTTGTCATAGATAGCGGAATATGACCCTATCTATATACAAGAAATTGGGAGGTGAAATGATAATCAAACCTACGAGTATGACTCTACAAATGGCAGAGAGATCTGTCAAGTTTTTAATCAGGATGCTAGAAGAGTTCTTGTCAAGGTAGTACATATCTATATCCCCATTGATTTCATTGGCATGGACATTAGGGAAGACCCTTATGTGCCTATCATTTTGGGTAGGCCATTCTTATGTAGCACATGTGCAATTATTGATGTTAAGATATGGACTTTGAGTATGGAAGTAGGGATTGAGATATTGGATTTTATAATGACCACCATGAAGGAAGACCCCTACATGGAGGTATCTTGCTATTTGATTGAGGTGGCAAAACAAGAGCCACCAGAGTCAGGAGAAAAAAATTAATTGGGAGGAAAATGTTGGACAAGAGGATTACAAGAGAAGAAGATGGATGGATGAATGAGAAAACGAGTGAGAAGTACTTATCACCTTACACAAGAAAAAGAGAATGGTAGATATGAGAATATGATTGCAAAATAGGCGTGGAGCCCTAAGAAAAAGGATGAACCATCGTGAGTGTCTATACACTCAACTCCGTCGAGCTTAAACGACATTAAACAAAGCGTTGTGTGGGAGGCAACCCACATTTTTATAATTAAGTTATGTTTTATTGTTTTTTGGAGGGTTGAATAAAAGGGAGACTCATGAAAAAGCCATCAGAGGAAGGACCTTTTTAGAATTGATCAAAGTGCAAGTCAAACCAACGAACCATGGCCAGAAAAACAAAGAAAAATGGCCCTCATAGAGAAAACTGAGGCTGACACGGCCTTCCCGTGTCAAAGGGACACGACCTATGTCATCCCAAGAAGTATGCCCCCTCTATAATACCTCGCCCATAGTAAAACCTGGGGCTGACACAACCAACCCGTGTTACCAGACACGACCTGTGTCAACACTCACGTTTGTTCCAAAATTTTTCCTTTTCTTCCCATGGGATCCACCACCCATAAATTAGCCCAATCATCACTTACTACACAACCTCACACGCCCCCATAAGTCTGAATTTTTGACTTTTTTCCACTCATTATCAAAAATAATCATCTCTCTTCATCTTTATCATCTCTCATGTCCAACATAAATCCCTAAAAACTCCATTAAAACCCAACAACAAAGCTTCAAACTTTACCACCTTCCTCTATCCAAATCACCAACTCACTTCAAAAAAACCTTCCCAAAATCATCTTCTAAACCACATACCAAAAACAAACCTCACTTCCAAGTACTTTGAAAAATTATTCAAAAATGTTCAACCATGGCACCCAAAAAGGCAGATAAAGGAAAGAAACTGGAAAGCTCAAGACCCAAAAGAAGAAGGTGAGATTCATTAAACATCAATCCCCATGGCTTCATATTCACCAAAGAAGAGCACCACAAAAGGTATCAATTTCTTTGTCATAGGCGAATAATATCGACCTGGTACATTAATGATGAGACCCTTACAACCAGTATTTTAAAAACCGGACCGGAGATCAAGCCGGTGAAACTTGCAGTTTAAGGTTTAATTTATTCAACCGGTTAAACCTACGGTCGAACCATTTATTAAATAAACTAATATTATGAAACTAAATTTCATAGATATATCACACATAATCATACATTCACAACTTAATAAAATAAATATTTCAAAAATCTATTACAAAGTTAAGACAACAATATCGATAATACATATAATAACATAACATAGTTCTACACTTCATTTCAACCTTTATTTAAGAATAATTTGACCAAATTAAAGAATTACAATAAAATAAGTTAAACTAATTCAAATCAAAATTAAAATAATAGAATATAATAACTAAATAAAGTTCAAACAATTAAGATATAATACCAAAAATAAATAATACAACATACTTCATTAAACAACAAAAAACAAATTTGAGTTGAACTACTGAAGTTAGCGAAAATATACCCGAACGCATCGCACACTCGAACATACAACAAAGTTGGCATCGAACTTTATTTATTCCCGAAGGAAAGGGAAAACATCGATAAAACCCAGGGAAAGAGAAACTGGATAAGGAAGTCAATTATGCAAGAGGAAGGTATTAGCACCCTTTACATCTGTTGTACTTAACCGGAACCGTTTTAATTGTTCTTGCTTGAATGAGTGTTATATCTAAATATTACTCATGAAAGGGGAAAAAGAAAAAGATTAGATAAAGTGCTCGGTGAGGATTGAGACCCTCATGCCTACGTATCCTTATAGTGCAATAAGGAATTCAGAGCTCCGTAGTTCATAGAACTAATGGTGGGAGGTGAAAAGAAATGTGATTAAGGTATGTTCTGAACCAAAGGATTATATGGTTTGAACTCCCAAAAAGTTAGGTATGTCTGAACCAACGGGAAAACTAACATCAAGCCAAAACAAAAGGGGTACCCTAACATCAAGCCAAAAATAAAGGGATATTGATTCAGAAGATGGACACTGGATGGAGCTCAAAGAAATAGTGTATTTGGCTCAAAGAGAGATTATTTTACATGAAGTGAATGAAGGTAGAAGATTATGAATTCGTCATGGAGATGAATGGAGGAATATAGAAAAATAACCAAAGTTCAAGAAATGAGGTATTTGGTGAAAGTGACTGAAAGGTATGGTTCGAAACCAAAGGTAAAAGTGTATTGGAACCCATAGAGGAAATTGCATTTGCAACCTAAGAGTAAAGGTGGTACGACTAGGATGTGGAGGAAATTAGGCATACCCAATTTATTGTCATAACCAAAAACAAGGAATTAAGTGTTTGGCATCAAGGCAAACATCTCTTGGCACAAAGGTGGACAAGTTTCCTAAAAGGGTGTATATGAAATTCCAAAGAAGTTGTATTTGGTTTCAAAGAAATACTATGTCACTGAGGTGAATGGTTTGATGATTGAAGGTAATTGATGAATCATGAAAGATATGGATGGTGCTCTAAGACAGAAGGAATAATTAGGAATGTGCTCGCCAAGGATTCATATCCTCGTGCCTACGTATTCTCATTGTGCAATGAGAAAGTCAGAGCATTCGTAGTTCGTGGATCCACAAAAACAAAGGGAAGAAACAAATATGTGTTTTCCTACGCAACTAGGACTAACTAGACAAACACAACTTCAAGGGAATGACTGTAGTGATGAATAATATAACTTGTACCAACATAATGGTAACATGGGAAACCGTAAAGGCAAGCTGACTTTGAACCAAAGAGTAAAGAGGTATAAACTAAGATATGGAGGAAACTAGGCATACCCATTCTGTTGTCATAACCATAAAACAAGGAATTAAGTGTTTGGCATCAAGGCAAATATCTCTTGGTTCACAAGATGGACAAATGTCCTAAAAGGGTAGGTATGAGACCCACAAGAAAGTGTTGTTTGATACAAGGAACAATATATCACTGTAAGGAGCAATCAATTTCAAACCAAAGAAGAATGGTATATTGGATCCATGAAGGAATAAACTTTGAACCAAAGAGTAAAAGAGGTACAGACTAAGATATGGAGGAAACCAGGCATACCCACTCTATTGTCATAACCAAAAACAAGGAATTAGGTGTTTGACCTTAAGGAAAACATCTCTTGGTTCACAAGGTGGACTTTGACTAGGTCTTCCTAAAAGGATGTACATGGAATCCAGGAAAAATGTATTTAATCTCAAAAGGATATTATTGATTGATGAATGAATAATGATAAATAAGGTAGCTCGCGGAGAATCCGAATCCTCGTGCCTGCGTATTCTCACCATGCAATGAGAAAGTCAGAGCTTTCGTAGTTCAGTCCACTACGATTGAAAACAGCTAGAGACCGAGGAGGCAAGAGGTATGATATTTGATAATGGAAGATGAAGAACACTTGGCTTATTATTCTCATCATAACTTTCAATTTGTTGAATAAGAATCCTTGTTGCTCTTTTTGATGATGAAGATCTTACCAATCATTCAATTTAAATTGCATTAAAGTCTATGAGCAAAGGCGAGTACCTTGAGCATTTGGGTCATTCGTCCCGTACCCAAGGATACCCTAGACAAGGATAGGGTTTCTCCACTCTCATCATTGTTTGTTACTTAAGGCTCATGTCACACAATTTGAATTATGATTGATAATTTGCTGATAGACTCCTCTATTTGTTGCACTGCTGCTTTGTGAAGGGAGACTTGATAATCATTTGATTTGAATCATACTAAAGTCTATGAACAAAGGCGAATACCTTGAGCAACTGGGTCATCCGTCCTGTATCCAAGGATACCCTAGACAAGGATAGGATTTCTTCACTCTCATCATTCTTTGTTACTTAAGGCTCATGTCGCAAAATTTGAATCTTGACTAACAAGTGTCACACCCCGATTTTGACCTTGATTCACCGATCCATTACATTCATCATAGTTGTTGCATCTTTGCATCGCATACATGCATTCCATACCGCATAGTTCCTAGAATATCAATCAAAATATTTTTTCGGATCTACAGGAAAACCGGTTGGATTAATTGAAAGATGTGCGTCAATCAGTGGGTGAAAAATTTTAAAATCAAGCTTGCAGACATCAATTTTATTATTCTACGTTTCGTGTAGTTTAATCCGGTATGCTCAATTTATTTTTCGGCTAGTTTTTCGGTCACTTTTTGACCCGTCTGAGCGTTTTAACCGGGCGTTTTCCATTTCAAAATTTGACAAAAACCTGTATGTTTCCGAGTCGTTTATTTCACACTGATCATTGTGCTACAATCATATTGATTTTTCGAGCACTTTTGCGCCCAATTTTATTCATTTTTTGTCCTTTTATTTTTATTCTTTTAGTCGGAATAACTAGTGTAACTAATTAGGATTTATTGGATATTTAGATTAAATTTATTTTTGAGAAATTGGTTTTATTTTTAATTAGTAAATCTTGTTTCTAATAATTTTAAAATAAAACAAAGTGATAATTTATGCATTGCATCCTTATTCATTTCCAAAAAAGGACGTGTGTCCTAGCCTAGTTGGAAGAAGAAAAATGTTGGAGGCGTCTCATGAAGAAAAATATTGAAGGACTTCCACTAATTGAGAGAGAGGAACATGGCCTTTAGTTGTTAAGGTTTTCTTTTTTCCATTTTTTTCGGTATTGCAATTGGGTGATGAGGACAACTAGCACCAATAGTACAACTGCCCCTTCCCATTAATTTGAATGCGCGTGGATCACTCATAAAAGGGAATATCCTTTCCTCCACCCAAAAAAATTAGCAAATGTACATAAAAAAACAAAAAGAGGAGGAGACACGTTGAAAAAAAATTGAAGAAAGGAAAAAGGATTTTTTTTATAATAACTTATCAACCCATGTTATGCGGCCGACGTTAAAGAAGGGAGATGATAGTATTTCCATTTGGGGGCTTCATCATCATTATCATCTCTTTCTCTCTCCTTAACATTTCTCTCAAAAGAAAAAAAAATCCCTACCTTCACTCATCATCTAAAAACAACAACCTCACCGCACCATATAGTCGGACAAAACCTTCTTCCGCTTTCCTTCTGTGAGAAACTCAAACTGTCACTCATATTTCCCTCAATCCATAAACACACATACCATCCGCTGCAAACTCCTCACAAGCAAAACGCAAAACACCTTGCTTCCTAAAACCCAACAATCTCTTCTCGTTAAGAAACAATATTACGCCACCTTTCGAAACATCACATTCAAGTCGTCGGATCCATCACTCACACTCGCACCACCTTCTGTTGTCGGTGCCGACCACCACGAAACATTGTTGAATCCCTTGGAGTTAAAGAGGACTCCACTGTTTTATTTATTTGTCAAGCACAATAGTCTTATATGCCCTTGAGTTAACAACTGCGCGTTATCCAACAACATCGCAACGACAACTTAAGAAGCTTGGCTCCAAGTAGTAGCATCCGAGGTTAACTCATGTTCGTTTATTTGGTCTTCCCGTTTGCATTTTGCTGCTGTTTTGTTTGTATTATTTGTCTTGGTATTCTTTTCTCCCTTGCATTTTATGGATTTGCATTTTCAATTTGTTTCCATGTGCATTTTCATTGTTTTAACTGTGTTGTATTTTTGCTCGCGATGACTTGCCGAAGATGGTAGAATTTATTTGTTTTGCTGCTACTGTTTCTTTTGATTGTTGTGTTTTGTTTTCATTTGTTTTATGGTTTTCCTATTTTACATATGTTATTATGTTGCATGTTAATATCAACGAGCGATCCTAGTTGAGTCGGTAAGGGTGTGGTCTGGCAAACCCCAGGTTGCGGGTTCAATACCCTATGTCCCTTTTTGATTTCCATTTTATTTTCATGTTTCCGAGATTCATATTACATATTAATAGGGTCATATGGTTTATGACTATTCATCCATGACCTAACGGTAGAGGCATCTGGTGCTTCCTGCTAGGTCATGGGTTTGACCTTTGTACAATTCACATTCTATTTGTTTCAATATTTTTGTTACTATTTTTATTTCCTATTTTTTCATTTAATCTTTTAGGTTTTATTCTCTGCTTTCCGACACTTTTTGTTTTTTTTAATGATAATCTTTGATTTATTTTCATTGATTTAAACATCAAGTTTTAATTTATGGGTTCGGCAATTCCCATGTCGTTTATCCATGATTATTTTCATCGATATATTGATAGTATTTCACTGCATTTTAATTAATCGCATATAACATTCCAATTATTGCCAATATGCACAAACCGGCTTCTGAGCACATTACTTATGTTTTTTCTTGTTCCTTATTTCCCATTCTCCTTGCATGTCTTTGCGTTATGTGATTTTGATTCACATCCTCGCATCCCGATTTTAATCTGTGCACGTCCTGATTTTACTTTTTTTCAATTTAATTTTTGAATATCTCGTAATTTTAACTTGTTGCATTAAATTATTTTTCTTCACGTGGCTTATTCTTGGGCCTTCTTACAATGAGACCATCCTCTCGCACCTACACTCATGCATTGTTTGTTTGTTGATTGGGACCGATTATTTCACTATCTTGAATCCCTATTCGACAAAATGTACCCCATTCCCATGATGTGTAATAATTTTAACGTTTTTATTTCTTTATTTGCTTGATTGTTTAGTTAGTACTAACACAAGAATAAAATCAACCATTTCCAAAATTAAAAAAAATAAAGGCTTGATCCACGTCGAGTATTTTCCCAAAAAACAAATCAATCCATTTCTTCCTTCCATTCCATTTCATTCAAACCACTTCATTCAAATCTTTCTCAATCGTTCATCAATTGCTTGATCCAACGTCAAGACACTTTTACAATAAAAACTCAAAAATACTTAACCATTAATCAACATTCTTTAATAAAGATGGAAATGGAACGGGGTGGATACCACGAGTTCTTGGGACTAATATTTGAGATGGATATCGCATCCATCTTAGCTCTCGCCATCATTCGAAACTGTCAATGCGGTTTCTTCAAACCCTTTCTCAATCAAATAAAAAAACTTAATTCTCATTAAATACTTTTGCAAATAAGATGGAAATGGAACATGGTGGATACCACACACTCCCGAGACTAGGATTTGAGATGGATATCTCGCACGTCCAAGTTCTCTCCATTACTCAAAACACATTCAAATTGATCAAACTCTTTTCTCGTCGTCGTGCGATCGACCCTTAAACCCTTTTTCTCAAACTAAAGGTATTTTGTTTCAAGACAATGCAAATAAATGTTTCGTTCACTTGAACATGTGAGTAAGCCCGCAACATTGCCCACCAATGTTGGTTTGTAAATCCATTCAGTTGTGATGCGAACATCCCATTCTCCACTTGTTTTGGGTAGTCCAACAATGTTTCCATCGATTGACACAAAGTAGATTTCACTAAAATCGACCAACAAATAAACATTTCCTACCCAGAACTACGTAAGCCTCGAGTTCTCTATTGCACCTGGAGATACGTAGCAGCAGGATTTGTAAATCTTGTCAGGCCCATTAATAAAAAACTTAGGTTTAATCCCCTTCATTAAAAGTCCAAAAACATTCTTCTCTCTTCTATTATTTCTTTCCCACTTAATAACTCGAGAAGCCTAACATTTCAAACTAACACTAACGCACACAACTAACCTTACAGTTTCCATTGAGTACAACGGACGTGAGGGGTGTTAATACCTTCCCCTCGCGTAATCGACTCCCGAACCCTGATATTGGTTGTGACGACCATAATCATTGTCGTACTTTCTTGGGTTTCATTGATATTTCCCCTTTCCTTTTAGGAAATAAATAAAGTTCGGTGAAGACTTTGTCCAGTCCATCATTGCGAGCGTGCAATTGCGCTTCGCTAGATCGTGTTCTCTCATTTTTTTTGAGGTGCAACAGATGGAGACTCTGTTGGGGAAACAATTCCCTAAATGGGTCAAGCCTAGTTAGGTCGTTTGTGTGCCTTTGTTTGTTTACTTGTGTGGATTTTCTTTATTGCTTCCATTTATCTTTATTGTCATATTGATAATCTATTCTATTGTTTCCATTATGTTGTGATACTTCGATACTCTGATTGTGACCTTGTTGCAAAGACTCTATACCCGAGTCTAGAGTGAAAAAACATAAGATAGGATGATGGTTGAGTAGTACAGACTCCCGAGGTGAATACCTCGTAAGAGTCGGTATGAGAACCTCACTTAGAGTATATCCTTTTGCAAATATTATCGTCCGAGGTGAATACTTCGTAAGCTTCAACATTTTGAAGGGGTCCATGACTCTAAGGACCTTTTAGAACATTGAACCTTTGGCCAACTGTAACACCTCAAAATTTGCCCTCCTCTCTTGGGACTAGTTTAACATATTGCATATCATTTCTTAGGTCATCAGGCGTTGCATAATTGCATATCATGTGGTAACATTGTGCAAGTCCTCCTCCCAAGTCTTGATCAGAAGATGAAGAGGTTGAAAGATGCAAGCTGAGGGTTTTCATTGAATTGATCATTAATCATCTGAGGATGTGTAATTCAAATTAGGGTTTTGATTCTCAAGGAGATTGAGCTTGATCTTGGTTGCTATGATACATCATCATCATCATGGTTTTGTCATCATCCCAGGGATTCAAGAGATTGATCAGATACCTTGAGATTAGGGTTTTGACCACTGGTCAACCCTAATCATCTGCATAGGGCTAATCAGGGCTTGGCAAGGAGATGGGGTCTACGATGGGTATGGGGATCATCATGTGATTATATTGAGCTTATGGAAGTTAGGGTTTCATCATTGAGCCATTTCATCGGGAGTTTGAAGCTCAACTTGACCAGTGCATGGCCAAATTCATCTATCAGTCAGAAAAGTCAACTGTGGTCAACTGTGCTTGATTTTATGGATTTGGAGGTGGGAGAGAGTTGGATACACTTCATTCATGTTGAAACAAGTTTCATTTGACATTTCAAACATCAAGAATGAAGAAAATAAAGTCAGGAGAAAACTTTCCAAACATGGAAAGTGACTTGTAATTGAAAGTTTCCAAAAATGGAAAGTTTTTCACCTCAAAATTACATGTCCAAGAATGCTTCAAATGAAATTTTGTTCAACATGAAAGTTGTAGATCTTGCTCTCACCTTTCCAAAAAGTCCAAGAACTTGAAATTCTCATGTATGGTTGGCAAGTTGTGATCAAATCATTTTCCAAAAATGCCTAAATTCAAAGTGGCATAACTTTCACATGGAATGGCCAAATTGGATGATCTTTCTTTGAGCAAACCACATTTCACATGTAATTTCATGATGCATGGTCATATTTCATCAAAAATGGTCATGGCAAAAAGTCATTTTTCAAGTGGACTATTTAGCATTTTTGGTGTGGAATAGTGAAATTTCAAAATACAAGGCCTATGCACACAAGACCAATTCCAACACTTCACAAATGCCAAATAGAATTTGCTTGCAATGGTTTTACTGTTCCATTGGATGCATAATGAAAAGACATTTTTGACATTTCACTTAAAACTCATTTTCACTAATCCAATCCAATTTTGCTAATTGTGATTAAGGAATGGATTAAGGCATTGGTATATAACAGTAATTGTAACAGAAAGTGGTAATGAGATTGCACATTTCAAGATTGTAACAACTTTTCCCTCCAAAACCTCCAAATTCTCCAAAATTTTCACACACATTTTTCATCATTTCTCCTTGAATTCTGCATCGATTTGGCTGGTTCTTGATTGGATCCTCTTCTACAATCATCATTGAAGAACTGTTTCATCAATTCAAGGCAAGAACATTGGAGAATCACGACTGTTGCAATCTCCCTCTTCCATGGCAAATTGAAGATTCTTGCATCTGAAGCATTGTTGAGCTGAGGCATGTGTTCCAATCATCTTCCATAGCTTGGATCTTCATCTGTTTCACCTTCTTGCACCTGGAAACTCAAGAATCCATCACTGCCATCTCCAAGAGGTAAATTCTCGAAATCTGTAATTGCTTAAATTATCATGTGGTTTGTGTAGAGATTTCAACGTAGATCATCATGCTGCTTGTGGTTTTTGATTTGGTTGAGTGTAGAGAGAGATATCTTGATTTGAACATTGGATGTTGAAACTTAATTCAATCGATCCCGTTGATATGCTTAGAGTTAGGTTAAACGCTTTGCGTATCCATGATCTAGGTTGAGAGACGGTTCCAATGATATAGAGTTTGCTCATTTTGGTGAGAAAATGTTCATGTCCAATTTCTGGAAATTCGAAGTTGTTCTTGAGCAAGAACACGAAGCCAGGCCATGTTTGATCTTCGTTCGCCTTGGCCTTTGTTTGAATTGTGTTTACCGCCGTTTCCTAGCCAATGAGAGCGCGCCAACGTATTAATGAATACGGCGTCGTTTTGCCATGCTGATGAATAATTACGAATTTGCCATTATTTCATATTATTTTCATGTCATTTCTTTTTCTTTTTTCATTTTTATTTCATTTTGGTTCATGAACTTAGAAAATTCATAGGAGATTCATTATTTGTCCAAATTTTGTGAGGTTTTTTGCATTATTCTCCTTGTGATGTGTAGTTTTTAATGGTGATTTTTATGATTTTTTTGCACGTGTGAAAAAATAAATTGCTTAGGGATTGTTTGGATGTATGCTTCATGTGTATGTTTTGCCATTTCACTCATAAAATGATGATGCCTCCATAGAAATTCATGAAATTTTTTGTGCATGTTCTGGACTCTTTGCTGGTGATTTTGATGTATGTTTTGCACTTTTTGGATCCCTGGTTGATGAGATATGAATTTTTGATTAGAGGTGTGACAATTTGTGTCACACCATGCTTGATGAATTTCATGATTTTATTTGATGTGCTTATGGACATTGGATTGAGTTGAATTTTTGCATGATTGAGCATACGTATGTTGAGAACACATGGGAATGTTTCTGGATTTATTGATGACATTTCCTATTTGATTGGGATTTTATCTCCTGTTTGGTCATTTGGTGATTTTTTGTGACACATGTTTGTATTTGGCTTGTGAAATTCTGGTCATTAATTGGATGGATGTGAAATTTGACATGTGAATTCTAGACACATTATAGGTCATTGTGGCTTTGATCCCATGCATTTATCATATGTTGTCACTGTTTTATGATTTTTGGAAGTTGGTGATTGTTTTGATGCCTTGTGTTGGCTTGCTTGAACTTGTCTGAACTTTATGATTTTCATTCCCATACTTCCTCTGGTCCAAATAGCATGAAATTTAATATGATTCTCATTGAATGTGTTCTGTTTATGTTGGAATTTTTATGGAATTTATTGAGCTGTTTTGATATTGATTTGATGGTGATCATTCTGTTTGGTCCTTTGAGGTTGCAAATGGCATGCTTTGTGATATTTTGTTTATGAAATGATGATAATGAATGATATGAGCATGGGACCAATGGGATTTGTTTCCAATTTGTTTGATTGTGATTTTGATTAATTTTCACTCGCTGTTTTGGATTTTCCATCTCCTTTGGACCCTAGGCTTGTCCTAGTGGTCTTGTTTCTCACTTTTGAGTTGTATTTCAGGTTGAGATGCAAATGCTTTAAGGAGGAAATGCAAGTTGATTAAATTGAATTTGATTAATTGTTGTGAACTAACTTGTGTGTTTTGTAGGATGCTTGGCTCACTTGAGTTGATTGTGCTTTGCACATTGCATTGTCTGAGTATACATTGTCTGTTGGTTCTTAACTTGTCTGTGTTGACTTTGTGACTTGAATACTGACTGTATTAGATTGATTTCAGGTACCATAGTCGCTTTAGTTCTTTAAGAACTTGCTGTGCTGCTGCTTGGTTGTATAAACCAATTGAGGTAGACTCTCTTGTCTCCATGTAGTCTGGAAGACCTGGCTTGTTATTTAGCCAGGCAACTGTCTGAAGTCCTCCTTAAGAGGCGATGTTTGTGATTGTTTAACTTTGTCCCCAAGCAGGAAAAGACCTTGATTAAGGCAATTGGCGGAACCCAAGGGATGTGCAATCCATCCCCCGCTATTCTGTTGAGTCGTCCCTCTGCTCGCACCACTGTGTTGATGCATTGGGACATTAACCCAAGATCTTGTACAGTTGTACAGTTGAGTCAGAGTCATGAGTGTAGAAGGGTTCCCACTTTCTGAACCCACACTCCCTTGTCTGAAGCTCTCCCTGGCCAGGGATAAGAGCTGTGAAGTCTAATCTTCACTCACCTTTCATCAGCTTCACCCTGACTCTCAATGTCAGGGTTAAGAGCTAACACCACCCTTGTACAGATGACTTGCCTTGGCAGTCTAACCCATTGTTTGAGCCCACTTCTGACTGGATATAATGTGTGCTAAATGCGAATGTTTGCTTTATTTTGCTTATGCTTGCATGCTTGCTTTTCCTGGTTAGGATTAGCTTGCTGTTGTGCAAGTAGGTAGAAACCATAACATAGGGCAATGATGCATGATAACACCTAGGCTCGAGTCCAGCTCCCTAGTAGTGTGTCTCCCTTTGTATCTGGTTAGAATTTCTTTCCCGTTCAGGGGAACTACGTCGCCCTGATCCTCATACCAGATGAGGTACGTAGGCAGGAGACCGTGCGAGGTCTCTCCGGGCACTTTTTTTCTTTTTTTTGTGTGTGTTTGCTTGTTAACCCTCTTGTGTGTCAGGATATGGATGTAAGCCCAACGATTGGCTGTCCGTATCCTGATTGTGTTTGTTTGGTTCGGAAGCCGATGTAAGTCCAGCGATTGGCATTCGAGTTCCAAGTTTGCCTGTGTTTGTGTGTGTCCTGTTTGGCGTGCGTGAGCCGAACTACGGCAGCTCTGATTCTCGTTCCAGACGAGATACGTAGGCATAGGATGCGATGTCCTAGCGAGCCCTCTTCCTCTTCCCCCACCTGTGTTGTCTTCGGTGTGTGTGTGTGATGTTTGTTTTAGCAACCTTTTCTTTCTTTTAGAGCGTGGATCCCGTCGAGTACGACGGACGTGAGGGGTGCTAATACCTTCCCCTTGCGTAACCGACTCCCGATCCCATCTCTTTGGTCGCGAGACCATGCTTTTTCCAGGTTTACTCTGAGCGTTTCCTTTCCCTCTTTTGGGATAAATAACGCACGGTGGCGGCTCTGTGTTGTTTTGTTTTAGCCCGCCGGTTATTTTTCGCGGATGCGACAGCTGGCGACTCTGCTGGGGACTTGAGATGTTGACCTGTGCTGGTCCATCTTCCCTAAGCGAGTCTCTCCTAGCGTTTTAGGATAGTTTAGGTTGCTTGTGCTGTTATTTATTGCATTTATTATTCTGACTGTGTATATATTTGCATAAATATTTGCATGCATCATACTATCATGTTACCGTCCTCTGTGCAGGTGGTTCCTCTGTTTTGGGGTGGGTGTTCTGAGTGGGGCTAAAACCCAGGCCCGAGTATACACCTAGGATTAGTGTGGTCTCACGTTCCTCACATGCTGGTTGGGCATGCTGTTGCGACGTGACATACCACAAGCCGGACGAGGTTCATCTGAGAGTGCTCTTCCTCAGTGGGGTTTTCCACTTTGGTTGGGTTACCTCTTTTGGATTATTGACTCTGGTGACCGATCATTTCCCGGATCTTTAGTTTAGACGGTCTTAAGGGAGCTACAATGGCACACCCGAAAGGGCAAACCCATTGAGTATCTCTGCCCGATTGTCGAGACTATTATCCGCCTTAGGATGACCTGATTAGAATTTACCTGTGAGGGGAGGGTGATTCTTTCAGATGCATGTTCAGATGGTGACTTTTGGTTCCGTGGATCAGAGTCATATTTATAAGTCGGATTTATGGCCGTTTGTTTCTGTGACGCCGAAGTGCTGTCCGAGTTATTTATCAGTGGGGATCCGTTTATTTCAGGATTCCCCGGGCCGATTCAGAGATGGTTATGGGTATCTGCTCAGAGGTTGTCTGATGATGATGGTGATGTATCTTCTGTTTATTTCGGAACCCTTGAGTTGGATTTGTGGTTACATATTCCCTCAGATGGTTGTGATCAGTTCAGAGATCAGGGCTGTGACTCAGAGCAACAGATGATCAAATGACTTGAAGGATGGCAATGCATTGCATTCATTCATCAGCATCATTACATTCTGCATTTATCTGCATCTAACACATGTTTATCCATATGCAGGGACCCTTTTGATCGAGATCCTGGTTGAGAGACTTTATGCTCAAATATGAGAAGGCCCGGTTTGAAGGACGATGTCGTTTACAGTTTCTTTGACCCCGAGATCAGTGCGCTGAAGGATATGATAGCATTGATTGCACCCGATCATGTGGGGATGTTTCGTGAGATGTATGGGGGTATTCTGAAGATGGTTTTCAGACTCACTGACAGAGATAGGAGCGCCATTCATACTCTTCTCCAGTTCTATGATCCTGGTTTGAGGTGTTTTGTCTTCCCAGATTACTTACTCGGGCCTTTGATGGAGGATTATGCTGATATGTTGGGCATCCAGATCAGAAATCAGGTTCCTTTCTATGCTACTAAGGAAGAACCCGATATTGGAGGGATTTCCCGTGCTCTTTATTTGAGTCCGGAGGTGGTGAAGGGAAGTCTGAAAGAGAAGGGGAAGTTGCCTGGTTTTCATTTGAGTTTCCTAGAGGCTAAGGCTAAGGAGCATGCTGAGTTGGGTAACTGGAAAGCTGTCTGTGCTTTGATTGCTGCGGGCATTTATGGGATCATTCTGTTTCCTAACCAGAAGAGCTTCGTGGATATTAACGCCATTCACTTGTTTGTTCAGAGGAATCCTATCCCTACCTTGACCGGAGATGTCTATTACTCGGTCCACAATCGGAACGAGAAGAGGCGTGGGGGGTTGATTCGATGTTGCGCTCAATTGCTATACAAGTGGTTTATGGGTTATTTGCCTTCCAAGGGTGCTTTTGTTCTGCTTGGCCAAAATGTTAATTGGGCAACCAAGCTGATGGGTTTTAGGGCCAAAGACATAGCTTGGACTCACAATAGTGGGGTTGGACAGGATTTCATCTGCAGTTGTGGGGGCTTTCCCAATGTGCCACTTATAGGAGTTCAGGGTTGCATTAATTATAACCCGACACTTCTTAAGAGACAAATGGGATTCGCTATGGAGCTTCCTCCGTTCAAGAGTGAGGTTCAGGAGACTTTGCACTTCCCAGCTGAGGGCAATCAGGCCAGGTTAAAGCAGGTATCTGAGGCATGGCGCAACATTCAAAGGAAAGGCAAGGTTTCTTGGGGTAGAGCTAATAACAGATCTTTTCCTCCGTTCGATGACTGGCTCAGTAAGAGAGTGGAGCTTACTTGTCTACCATTTCCTATGGTCGATCCTTGGTATCCGTTGGTTGAGGAATCTCCTTCTTCTGTTGGTATGGATGAGTTCCTAGAGATGAAGCGGGGGAGAGATCAGTTGCTTGCAGAGAAAGAGGAATTGGAGATGACTGTTGCTCGGGTTCAGATGGCTAACCAGGAGATCAAAGGGAAGATGGAAGATCAAGACAAGCGACATGCCCTGGAAGCAAAGCGCTTTGAGATGGATATTGCCTACTATGGGAAGGTCAGTCAGGCTTTGGCATCTTCAACAAAGGAGCACGACGTCACCAAAGAGAGATTGGCTAGAGCTTCAAAGGTCATTGAAGATGAGAAGAGGAGGCAAATCCTCGTGAGAGATCAGAGAGACGCCAGAGCCAGAGTCCTCGCTGCAGAGTGGGAAGTGGAGAAAGCAAAGATCATCGCCGAGAGAGATCATTACATTGCTGAGAGAGATCATTACTTCAGGCAGATGAAGATTCACCAGAAAGAGGTGGGGAGATTACAGCAGGAGAACACCGAGCTCAGGTTTGCCGCGGAGTTTGCGAAGATGGTTGATGAGATCGGACCTTCTGTGGGACCCTCATCAGACTAGCTTTGTCATTTGTGTGGATTACCGTCAGGCTTGTTGACGGAATTCATTTGCTTGTATTTCTTTCCCGATTCTGGAAATCTGTATCTGATTTGATGTATGACTATGGCACTTATTGTGCATTTTGTTATGTGATGGTTATTTTCATTCAGTGATTGATCTTCAAGCTTTATTTGCTTTACCATATGCACTCACACAAGCACACACATGGTTGGGGGTATTTTGCTAAATTATATATCTCTGGTCTGTATGATGAAATCGAATGACGAATATCAGAATATTGCTGCCGGGTTATTATTATCTGTCTCGATGAAGCCAGGATCAAGAGACAAAGTGTTCCGCATATGGATAAACACTGCATTCATGCATGATCATAATAACTTGTGTTTTATTTTGCAGGTATCAGTTCTAACGTGCTTGATTGTTTCAGGAATCATTGCTCGTGCTCGCAGAATTGTACCTTTGCACTCAACACGCCCTCACGGATACTTCACCAGGCGCAATACTCCCAGACTGATGGATCTCCCAAATTCAGATATCCTCGAGTTGAAGGATAAGATGATCGAGCTGATCAACATCATGCAAGGTTTTGCAGTTGGTCAGAAGGCTCTAGCTGATAAAGTTGAGAAGCTCGAGCGGGCTTCAGCGGAAAACAGTGGTGTGAACCTGGATGGTGTCTCCAACCAGGGGCTGGGTGGTTCCAGAGATGGTGGTAAGAGGACAACAGTGGGTATAGTAAATAACGCCGCTGGTTTTGGTGGTGCCGGTGGTCAACCTGGGCCGATGGGTCAGAACTTGAAAGATAGTCTTTTCCCTCCTTTCTTCGGGGTTGATGACGACACAGAGGAAGATAGGGAGGCCGATCAGTTCTCGATGCACAATGAACCTTTTGGTCAGTATGGTGCCCCACCACAGAACAAAGAGATCCAGCTGCTGGCTGAGAAGATCCGGGCTTTGGAGAGTTATGCCACTCCTGGGGTGGTCAACATGTCAAACATGGGGTTAGTGGAGGGGATTGTGATCCCGCAGAAATTTAAAGCGGCCACATTTGATCGGTATAATGGGAGTTCCTGCCTTGAGACTCACCTACAGGCGTTTGTCCGTAAGATCTCTGCATACACCATGGACCAAAAGCTGTGGATGTACTTCTTCCAGGACAGTCTGTCCGGAGGCTCACTGGAGTGGTACACCAAGCTCAAGTCCTCAGATGTCAAGAATTGGCAAGATCTTGGGGACGCATTCTTTAAACAGTATCAGTTCAATGCTGATATGACCCCGAGTCGTACCCAGCTGCAGGGTATGTCTCAAAAGAGTAGTGAAGGGTTTAAGGAATACGCTCAGAGATGGAGGGAGTTGGCTGCCAGAGTGCAACCTCCACTTGTTGACAGAGAGATGTCTGATCTCTTCATGGGGACCCTGCAGGGGGCATATGCTGAAAGGATGGTTGGTTGTCCGGTGACCAACTTTTCAGATATAGTGGTGGCTGGTGAAAGAATAGAGAGCTGGCTGAAGCTCGGAAAGATTCAGGGGGGTAATGCTTCTTCTTCAGGGTCTAAGAAGCCCTTCAGTAACGGCCAGAGGAAGAAGGAAGGTGACACGAGCGCGGTCTACGCTCAGAGAGGACCCAGTAGGGATCGTTACTTTCAGCACACTGCTGTGGTAACTATTCCTGTTGAGAATCAGCCTGCACAGCAGCAGCAACAGCAACAACCTCAACAACAAAGACAACCATTTCAACAGAGGCCTCAGAGGGCTGGTTACCAGGTGCGGGGGAGGATGAATGATCGGCATTTTGACAGGCCTCCTGTAACCTATTCCTTTTTGCTGAAGAAGTTGATGGACTTGGGGTTGGTACAGCTAAGAACTTTGGCACCTTTGAGACCTGATCAAAGGCCGGCCAATTATGATGAAAATACCAAATGCGAATTCCATTCGGGTGCTCCCGGACATAATATAGAGAACTGTAAAGCTTTTAAGCACACGGTTCAAGACCTGGTGGATTCGAAAGCTATCAACTTCGCACCATCTCCCAATGTCAATGCTAATCCCATGCCTGTGCATGGTCAAAGGGGGGTGAATGCTATTTCTGAGGAGAGTAGGGTTGGGCTGTCTACTATTGATCAGTTGAAGACTCCTCTGGCTGAGGTCAAGGGGCAGTTGTTGTTAAATGGGGTTCACCCGGGCTGCGGTGTTGATTGTGCTGAGTGCACTGTTGTTCAGAATGGGTGTGAATTATTGAGGAGGATTGTCCAGGGTTTGATGGACGATGGAAGTATTCTGATTGAGAGGGCTGATATGGGAAAGATGAAGTCTCCACCATAACAATTTATTTTGATCCGGTGGATTTGTCTACTCTGGCGGAGGCGGCTCCAGTTACCATCACGGTACCTGGGCCAATTCCATATGACGAAGATGATGCCGTGCCTTGGCATTATGGTGGGGAGGTATATTGCAATGGGGAGAAAGTGGAAGAGCAGACTGCGGATGAAACCACCGTTTCAAAGGTGGATAATGCCGGTCCTAGCGGTTTCACTCGCAGTGGCAGACTGTTTGCACCAGATGCCTTGAGGGGAGGAGAAGGAGAAAAAGAGAAAAAAGAAAAGGCCGAGGCTTTAGCCAGGGCAAAAGGGAAAGCATTGGTGAGTGATGGTACTCCAGTGGTGACACCGGCGCCGGTGGGGTCGGAAGAAAAGCTTGATGATGATGCAGAAGAATTCTTGAGGATCATCAAGAAGTATGAGTACAAGTTGGTTGACCATCTACAGCAAACTCCTTCCAAGATATCGATCTTATCGTTGCTGTTAAGCTCTGAGGGGCATAGGGAGGCTTTGTTGAAAATCTTGAAGAAAGCCTATGTTCCTCAAGAGATTACCATAAATCAGTTGGAAACGGTCGTGTCTAATGTGCATGCCAGCCATGGGCTAGGTTTTACAGACATGGACCTGACTGTGGATGGGAGGAATCATAACCGGGCGTTACACATCGCAATGGAATGTAAAGGAGTCGTGCTTTCGCATGTGCTGGTTGATACCGGCTCCTCATTAAATGTGTTGCCAAAGAAGGCTCTGGCTAAGCTGAATTGTGATGGGTTGATTCTGACTCCGACTGATTTGATAGTGAGGGCGTTCGATGGGTCGAAGCGGGCCGTGTTCGGAGAGGTTGAGCTTCCTGTGAAGATAGGCCCGAAGGTGTTTAAGTCGACTTTCTATGTCATGGATATCCAGCCGGCATACAGTTGCTTGTTAGGTAGGCCGTGGATCCATGCTGCTGGGGCAGTGACCTCGACTTTGCACCAAAAGTTGAAATATATCTGGGAAGGACAGGTTGTCACTGTGTGCGGAGAAGAGGATATATTTGTCAGCCACCTATCCTCATTCAAGTACGTTGAAATGGACGGCGAAATATGGGAGACGCCCAGTCAAGCATTTGAAACCGTTAAGGTGGAGAATGCTCTGTTTGCAAAAGAGGAGGAGAAACCGTCCATTGCTTTGTACAAGCAGGCCGCTGAGGTGGTAAAGAATGGAGAGGCTCCTGGCTGGGGCAGGATGATGGATATCTCTGCAAAGAAAGACCGCTTCGGAGTGGGGTATCAGCCGAACAGAGGCTCGGGACAAGGCAGAGGACGCCGTACGTCGGTCACCTTCACTAGCGCCGGAATGCTGGATCCGGATCACATCTGCATGATAAGTGATGAAGCTGACAGCGATTGCGAGATGGATCGGTGGATAAAGCCGTGCGCACCAGGGATGGGAATCCAGAACTGGAAGGCTGAAAAGATCATCCGGGTCACTCTGCTGGAAGAGTAATATTTTTCCTGTTTTGATTTTATATGCATGAAAGCCATACATGTTGCCCGACACGTAATGGTCCATTGTAAGGGCCACCTCATGTTTAAAATTTGCAAATTTTGCATCATCGAATAAAAGGATGGTTTTTCAGTTAAAAGCGGTGTTCCCTGTTTTTCACTTATTTTTGCAGTTTAAAAATAAAAACAAAATAAAAATGGCAATGCTTTCATTTTTCTTTTTCAATTTGTCTCACACCGGTTCTAAAGCAATGCATGAATCCACATTCATGCAGATGCGATCATTCTCCGGATCTCATTGATAACAATTCTGTTACACCCTCATATGACTTCGACAATCCAATCTATCTTGCTGAAGAAGAAGACGAAGAAGATTATGAACTGCCAGGGGAATTAGCCAGGTTGTTGAAACAAGAGGAGAAGGTGATTCAGCCGCATGAAGAACAAATTGAGGTTGTGAATCTGGGTACCGGCGAGGTCAAGAAAGAGGTGAAAATCGGGGCTGCTTTGGAGGAAAGTGTCAAGAGCAGGATGGTGGCCTTGTTGAAAGAGTATGTCGACATCTTTGCCTGGTCTTATCAAGATATGCCAGGGTTGGATACCGATATTGTTATGCACAAGCTACCGTTGAGAGCAGATTGTCCTCCAGTGAAGTAGAAATTGCGCAGAACTCGACCTGACATGGCGATGAAAATCAAAGAAGAGGTGCAGAAGCAGTGGGATGCTGGTTTCCTTGCTGTCACTAATTATCCACCATGGGTCGCGAACATTGTGCCAGTCCCGAAGAAAGATGGGAAGGTGAGAATGTGTGTGGATTACCGAGATCTGAATAGAGCTAGCCCGAAGGATGATTTTCCACTACCTCACATTGACGTGTTGGTAGACAATACAGCTCAATTCTCGGTGTTTTCCTTCATGGATGGCTTTTCTGGTTATAATCAAATTAAAATGTCGCCAGATGATATGGAGAAAACAACGTTCATTACACCATGGGGCACCTTTTGTTACAAGGTGATGCCATTCGGTCTCAAGAACGCCGGTGCTACTTATCAGAGAGCCATGGTGACTTTGTTTCATGATATGATTCATCATGAAATCGAATGCTATGTTGATGACATGATAGCAAAGTCCCAAATAGAAGAGGGGCATTTGGTAGATCTGGCCAAGTTGTTCGACCAGCTGAGACAGTTCAGACTGAGGTTGAATCCGAATAAGTGCACTTTCGGAGTGCGGTCCGGTAAATTGCTGGGGTTCATTGTAAGTGAGAAAGGAATCGAGGTTGATCCTGCGAAAGTAAAAGCAATAAGAGAAATGCCTGAACCGAGAACAGAGAAGGAGGTTCGTGGTTTCTTAGGTAGATTGAACTACATTTCACGGTTCATATCTCATCTAACAGCCACGTGTGAACCTATATTCAAGTTGTTGAAGAAAGATCAAACGGTCAGGTGGAATAATGATTGCCAAGCGGCATTTGAAAAGATAAAAGAATATTTGCAGGAGCCTCCGATTCTGATGCCTCCTGTGGAAGGAAGACCGTTAATTCTGTACCTGACGGTCCTCGAGGGGTCTATGGGGTGTGTATTGGGGCAGCATGACGAGTCTGGTCGAAAAGAGCATGCCATATACTACCTTAGCAAAAAGTTTACCGACTGTGAAATAAGATATTCACTGCTCGAGAAAACTTGCTGTGCTTTGGTCTGGGCTGCTCGCCGACTAAGGCAGTACATGCTGGTTCATACCACTTTATTGATTTCCAAGATGGATCCAATCAAGTACATTTTTGAAAAGCCAGCATTGACCGGACGGGTTGCGAGGTGGCAAATGATTTTGACTGAATATGATATACAATATACCTCTCAGAAGGCGATCAAGGGGAGTGTATTGTCTGACTACCTTGCTCAGCAACCCATTGATGATTATCAACCGATGAAGTTTGAATTCCCTGATGAGGACATCATGTTTCTCCAATCGAAAGATTGCGAGGAACCAATCCCGGAGGAGGGGCCTGACCCTGAATCCGAATGGATTTTGATGTTTGATGGGGCCGTTAACGTGAATGGAAGCGGTGTTGGTGCTGTTTTGGTTACGCCGAGAGGATCCCATATTCCTTTTGCTGCCCGGCTAACATTTGAGTGCACCAACAACGTGGCTGAATACGAAGCTTGCATATTGGGGATTGAAGAGGCGATTGATTTGAGGATCAAGAACCTTGTCATATATGGAGATTCAGCTCTGGTGGTAAATCAAGTTAACGGAAAATGGTATACGCATCAATCTCATTTAGTTCCATACCGGGATTATACGAGGAGATTGTTGACGTTTTTCACCAAGGTGAAGATGCATCATGTGCCCAGAGAAGAGAATCCTTTGGCAGATGCTTTGGCTACTCTGGCTGCCTTGATTAAAGTACAATGGTGGAATCAGTTCCCCAGTGTTGAAGTAGGTCGTCTGGATAGACCGACTTATGTGTTTGCTGTTGATACAGCGCCTGATGATGAGAAGCCGTGGTATTACGATATCAAGCGCTATCTGGAGACTCAAGAGTATCCTGAGGGAGCATCTAAGAAGGACCGAAAGACTCTGCGGAGGTTGGCCATAGTGTTCTACCTGAATAAGGATGGGGTTTTGTACAAGAGGAATTTTGATTGGGTCTTGCTCAGTGTGTTGATGATAAAGAAGCAAGCCAATTGATGAAAGAGGTTCATGAAGGATCGTTCGGTACCCATGCTAGTGGGAATGCAATGGTAAAGAAGCTGCTGAGGGCAGGTTATTACTGGATGACAATGGAGGCCCAATGTTTCAATTTCGTGCGGAAGTGTCATAAATGCCAGATTTATGCTGACAAGGTGCACGTGCCTCCAAATCCGTTGAGCTTAATGTCGTCTCCATGGCCGTTTGCTATGTGGGGCATTGATATGATCGGAAAGATTGAGCCTACTGCGTCGAATGGGCACAGGTTCATATTAGTGGCTATTGACTACTTCACCAAATGGGTGGAAGCAGCCTCTTATACGAACGTGACAAAGCAGGTCGTTGCCAGGTTTCTCAAGAGAGACATCATTTGCAGATACGGGGTTCCCGAGAGAATCATTACTGATAATGGTTCTAATTTGAATAACAAGATGATGACAGAATTGTGCCGGGAATTCAAGATTGAACATCACAATTCTTCTCCCTATCGTCCGAAGATGAATGGGGCGGTTGAGGCAGCCAACAAGAATATAAAGAAGATTGTGCAAAAGATGATGGTGACCTATAAGGACTGGCATGAGATGTTGTCGTTTGCATTGCTTGGGTATCGAACGTCGGTGCGTACATCTACTGGGGCAACACCTTTCTCCTTGGTATATGGAATGGAAGCGGTGCTGCCGGTTGAGGTTCAGATTCCCTCTTTGAGAGTCCTGATGGACGTGAAATTGCAAGAGGCAGAATGGGTAAGGACCCGGTACGAGGAGTTGAGCCTGATTGAAGAGAAGAGGCTGGCAGCCATCTGTCATGGGCAGTTATACCAGCAAAGGATGAAGCGTGCTTTTGACAGAAAGGTGCGACCTCGGGTATATCACGTAGGTGATATGGTGCTGAAAAGGATCCTTCCTCCTCAAAACGATCGAAGGGGCAAATGGACACCGAATTATGAAGGTCCATTCGTGGTTAAGAAGGTCTTCTCTGGCGGAGCCTTGTTGTTGACGGCCATGGATGGCGAAGATTTTCCATCCCCTGTGAATGCGGCCATCCTATTACGCAGTTAAAAAATACTTCGTGTTAAATTGACCCGCTGGACGAAAAGAATAAAATAGTCCAGGCAAAAATGGGCATCCCGGGGAACCAAAAACAGAAAGCTCAAGGTTCGGGCAAAAATTAGGGATATAAGAAGAAAAATTATACACCCGGCAAGTCGAAGACCTGAAAAGGCGACTTGGGCAAAAAAGGGTATCCTGGTGGACTGAAAACCCGAAAGGGCGGACCAGGCAAAAGAGGGATTGAGATGGATACTGCCTACTATGGGAAGGTCAGTCAGGCTTTGGCATCTTCAACAAAGGAGCACGACGTCACCAAAGAGAGATTGGCTAGAGCTTCAAAGGTCATTGAAGATGAGAAGAGGAGGCAAATCCTCGTGAGAGATCAGAGAGACGCCAGAGCCAGAGTCCTCGCTGCAGAGTGGGAAGTGGAGAAAGCAAAGATCATCGCCGAGAGAGATCATTACATTGCTGAGAGAGATCATTACTTCAGGCAGATGAAGATTCACCAGAAAGAGGTGGGGAGATTACAGCAGGAGAACACCGAGCTCAGGTTTGCCGCGGAGTTTGCGAAGATGGTTGATGAGATCGGACCTTCTGTGGGACCCTCATCAGACTAGCTTTGTCATTTGTGTGGATTACCGTCAGGCTTGTTGACGGAATTCATTTGCTTGTATTTCTTTCCCGATTCTGGAAATCTGTATCTGATTTGATGTATGACTATGGCACTTATTGTGCATTTTGTCATGTGATGGTTATTTTCATTCAGTGATTGATCTTCAAGCTTTATTTGCTTTACCATATGCACTCACACAAGCACACACATGGTTGGGGGTATTTTGCTAAATTATATATCTCTGGTCTGTATGATGAAATCGAATGACGAATATCAGAATATTGCTGCCGGGTTATTATTATCTGTCTCGATGAAGCCAGGATCAAGAGACAAAGTGTTCCGCATATGGATAAACACTGCATTCATGCATGATCATAATAACTTGTGTTTTATTTTGCAGGTATCAGTTCTAACGTGCTTGATTGTTTCAGGAATCATTGCTCGTGCTCGCAGAATTGTACCTTTGCACTCAACACGCCCTCACGGATACTTCACCAGGCGCAATACTCCCAGACTGATGGATCTCCCAAATTCAGATATCCTCGAGTTGAAGGATAAGATGACCGAGCTGATCAACATCATGCAAGGTTTTGCAGTTGGTCAGAAGGCTCTAGCTGATAAAGTTGAGAAGCTCGAGCGGGCTTCAGCGGCAAACAGTGGTGTGAACCTGGATGGTGTCTCCAACCAGGGGCTGGGTGGTTCCAGAGATGGTGGTAAGAGGACAACAGTGGGTATAGTAAATAACGCCGCTGGTTTTGGTGGTGCCGGTGGTCAACCTGGGCCGATGGGTCAGAACTTGAAAGATAGTCTTTTCCCTCCTTTCTTCGGGGTTGATGACGACAGAGAGGAAGATAGGGAGGCCGATCAGTTCTCGATGCACAATGAACCTTTTGGTCAGTATGGTGCCCAACCACAGAACAAAGAGATCCAGCTGCTGGCTGAGAAGATCCGGGCTTTGGAGAGTTATGCCACTCCTGGGGTGGTCAACATGTCAAACATGGGGTTAGTGGAGGGGATTGTGATCCCGCAGAAATTTAAAGCGCCCACATTTGATCGGTACAATGGGAGTTCCTGCCCTGAGACTCACCTACAGGCGTTTGTCCGTAAGATCTCTGCATACACCATGGACCAAAAGCTGTGGATGTACTTCTTCCAGGACAGTCTGTCGGAGGCTCACTGGAGTGGTACACCAAGCTCAAGTCCTCAGATGTCAAGAATTGGCAAGATCTTGGGGACGCATTCTTTAAACAGTATCAGTTCAATGCTGATATGGCCCCGAGTCGTACCCAGCTGCAGGGTATGTCTCAAAAGAGTAGTGAAGGGTTTAAGGAATACGCTCAGAGATGGAGGGAGTTGGCTGCCAGAGTGCAACCTCCACTTGTTGACAGAGAGATGTCTGATCTCTTCATGGGGACCCTGCAGGGGGCATATGCTGAAAGGATGGTTGGTTGTCCGGTGACCAACTTTTCAGATATAGTGGTGGCTGGTGAAAGAATAGAGAGCTGGCTGAAGCTCGGAAAGATTCAGGGGGGTAATGCTTCTTCTTCAGGGTCTAAGAAGCCCTTCAGTAACGGCCAGAGGAAGAAGGAAGGTGACACGAGCGCGGTCTACGCTCAGAGAGGACCCAGTAGGGATCGTTACTTTCAGCACACTGCTGCGGTAACTATTCCTGCTGAGAATCAGCCTGCACAGCAGCAGCAACAGCAACAACCTCAACAACAAAGACAACCATTTCAACAGAGGCCTCAGAGGGCTGGTTACCAGGTGCGGGGGAGGATGAATGATCGGCATTTTGACAGGCCTCCTGTAACCTATTCCTTTTTGCTGAAGAAGTTGATGGACTTGGGGTTGGTACAGCTAAGAACTTTGGCACCTTTGAGACCTGATCAAAGGCCGGCCAATTATGATGAAAATGCCAAATGCGAATTCCATTCGGGTGCTCCCGGACATAATATAGAGAACTGTAAAGCTTTTAAGCACACGGTTCAAGACCTGGTGGATTCGAAAGCTATCAACTTCGCACCATCTCCCAATGTCAATGCTAATCCCATGCCTGCGCATGGTCAAAGGGGGGTGAATGCTATTTCTGAGGAGAGTAGGGTTGGGCTATCTACTATTGATCAGTTGAAGACTCCTCTGGCTGAGGTCAAGGGGCAGTTGTTGTTAAATGGGGTTCACCCGGGCTGCGGTGTTGATTGTGCTGAGTGCACTGTTGTTCAGAATGGGTGTGAATTATTGAGGAGGATTGTCCAGGGTTTGATGGACGATGGAAGTATTCTGATTGAGAGGGCTGATATGGGAAAAGATGAAGTCTCCACCATAACAATTTATTTTGATCCGGTGGATTTGTCTACTCTGGCGGAGGCGGCTCCAGTTACCATCACGGTACCTGGGCCAATTCCATATGACAAAGATGATGCCGTGCCTTGGCATTATGGTGGGGAGGTATATTGCAATGGGGAGAAAGTGGAAGAGCAGACTGCGGATGAAACCACCGTTTCAAAGGTGGATAATGCCGGTCCTAGCGGTTTCACTCGCAGTGGCAGACTGTTTGCACCAGATGCCTTGAGGGGAGGAGAAGGAGAAAAAGAGAAAAAAGAAAAGGCCGAGGCTTTAGCCAGGGCAAAAGGGAAAGCAGTGGTGAGTGATGGTACTCCAGTGGTGACACCGGCGCCGGTGGGGTCGGAAGAAAAGCTTGATGATGATGCAGAAGAATTCTTGAGGATCATCAAGAAGTCTGAGTACAAGTTGGTTGACCATCTACAGCAAACTCCTTCCAAGATATCGATCTTATCGTTGCTGTTAAGCTCTGAGGGGCATAGGGAGGCTTTGTTGAAAATCTTGAAGAAAGCCTATGTTCCTCAAGAGATTACCATAAATCAGTTGGAAACGGTCGTGTCTAATGTGCATGCCAGCCATGGGCTAGGTTTTACAGACATGGACCTGACTGTGGATGGGAGGAATCATAACCGGGCGTTACACATCGCAATGGAATGTAAAGGAGCCGTGCTTTCGCATGTGCTGGTTGATACCGGCTCCTCATTAAATGTGTTGCCAAAGAGGGCTCTGGCTAAGCTGAATTGTGATGGGCTGATTCTGACTCCGACTGATTTGATAGTGAGGGCGTTCGATGGGTCGAAGCGGGCCGTGTTCGGAGAGGTTGAGCTTCCTGTGAAGATAGGCCCAGAGGTGTTTAAGTCGACTTTCTATGTCATGGATATCCAGCCGGCATACAGTTGCTTGTTGGGTAGGCCGTGGATCCATGCTGCTGGGGCAGTGACCTCGACTTTGCACCAAAAGTTGAAATATATCTGGGAAGGACAGGTTGTCACTGTGTGCGTAGAAGAGGATATTTTGTCAGCCACCTATCCTCATTCAAGTACGTTGAAATGGACGGCGAAATATGGGAGACGCCCAGTCAAGCATTTGAAACCGTTAAGGTGGAGAATCCTCTGTTTGCAAAAGAGGAGGAGAAACCGTCCATTGCTTCGTACAAGCAGGCCGCTGAGGTGGTAAAGAATGGAGAGGCTCCTGGCTGGGGCAGGATGATGGATATCTCTGCAAAGAAAGACCGCTTCGGAGTGGGGTATCATCCGAACAGAGGCTCGGGACAAGGCAGAGGACGTCGTACGTCGGTCACCTTCACTAGCGTCGGAATGCTGGATCCGGATCACATCTGCATGATAAGTGATGAAGCTGACAGCGACTGCGAGATGGATCGGTGGATAAAGCCGTGCGCACCAGGGATGGGAATCCAGAACTGGAAGGCTGAAAAGATCATCCGGGTCACTCTGCTGGAAGAGTAATATTTTTCCTGTTTTGATTTTATATGCATGAAAGCCATACGTGTTGCCCGACACGTAATGGTCCATTGTAAGGGCCACCTCATGTTTAAAATTTGCAAATTTTGCATCATCGAATAAAAGGATGGTTTTTCAGTTAAAAGCGGTGTTCCCTGTTTTTCACTTATTTTTGCAGTTTAAAAATAAAAACAAAATAAAAATGGCAATGCTTTCATTTTTCTTTTTCAATTTGTCTCACACCGGTTCTAAAGCAATGCATGAATCCACATTCATGCAGATGCGATCATTCTCCGGATCTCATTGATAACAATTCTGTTACACCCTCATATGACTTCGACAATCCAATCTATCTTGCTGAAGAAGAAGACGAAGAAGATTATGAACTGCCAGGGGAATTAGCCAGGTTGTTGAAACAAGAGGAGAAGGTGATTCAGCCGCATGAAGAACAAATTGAGGTTGTGAATCTGGGTACCGGCGAGGTCAAGAAAGAGGTGAAAATCGGGGCTGCTTTGGAGGAAAGTGTCAAGAGCAGGATGGTGGCCTTGTTGAAAGAGTATGTCGACATCTTTGCCTGGTCTTATCAAGATATGCCAGGGTTGGATACCGATATTGTTATGCACAAGCTACCGTTGAGAGCAGATTGTCCTCCAGTGAAGTAGAAATTGCGCAGAACTCGACCTGACATGGCGATGAAAATCAAAGAAGAGGTGCAGAAGCAGTGGGATGCTGGTTTCCTTGCTGTCACTAATTATCCACCATGGGTCGCGAACATTGTGCCAGTCCCGAAGAAAGATGGGAAGGTGAGAATGTGTGTGGATTACCGAGATCTGAATAGAGCTAGCCCGAAGGATGATTTTCCACTACCTCACATTGACGTGTTGGTAGACAATACAGCTCAATTCTCGGTGTTTTCCTTCATGGATGGCTTTTCTGGTTATAATCAAATTAAAATGTCGCCAGATGATATGGAGAAAACAACGTTCATTACACCATGGGGCACCTTTTGTTACAAGGTGATGCCATTCGGTCTCAAGAACGCCGGTGCTACTTATCAGAGAGCCATGGTGACTTTGTTTCATGATATGATTCATCATGAAATCGAATGCTATGTTGATGACATGATAGCAAAGTCCCAAATAGAAGAGGGGCATTTGGTAGATCTGGCCAAGTTGTTCGACCAGCTGAGACAGTTCAGACTGAGGTTGAATCCGAATAAGTGCACTTTCGGAGTGCGGTCCGGTAAATTGCTGGGGTTCATTGTAAGTGAGAAAGGAATCGAGGTTGATCCTGCGAAAGTAAAAGCAATAAGAGAAATGCCTGAACCGAGAACAGAGAAGGAGGTTCGTGGTTTCTTAGGTAGATTGAACTACATTTCACGGTTCATATCTCATCTAACAGCCACGTGTGAACCTATATTCAAGTTGTTGAAGAAAGATCAAACGGTCAGGTGGAATAATGATTGCCAAGCGGCATTTGAAAAGATAAAAGAATATTTGCAGGAGCCTCCGATTCTGATGCCTCCTGTGGAAGGAAGACCGTTAATTCTGTACCTGACGGTCCTCGAGGGGTCTATGGGGTGTGTATTGGGGCAGCATGACGAGTCTGGTCGAAAAGAGCATGCCATATACTACCTTAGCAAAAAGTTTACCGACTGTGAAATAAGATATTCACTGCTCGAGAAAACTTGCTGTGCTTTGGTCTGGGCTGCTCGCCGACTAAGGCAGTACATGCTGGTTCATACCACTTTATTGATTTCCAAGATGGATCCAATCAAGTACATTTTTGAAAAGCCAGCATTGACCGGACGGGTTGCGAGGTGGCAAATGATTTTGACTGAATATGATATACAATATACCTCTCAGAAGGCGATCAAGGGGAGTGTATTGTCTGACTACCTTGCTCAGCAACCCATTGATGATTATCAACCGATGAAGTTTGAATTCCCTGATGAGGACATCATGTTTCTCCAATCGAAAGATTGCGAGGAACCAATCCCGGAGGAGGGGCCTGACCCTGAATCCGAATGGATTTTGATGTTTGATGGGGCCGTTAACGTGAATGGAAGCGGTGTTGGTGCTGTTTTGGTTACGCCGAGAGGATCCCATATTCCTTTTGCTGCCCGGCTAACATTTGAGTGCACCAACAACGTGGCTGAATACGAAGCTTGCATATTGGGGATTGAAGAGGCGATTGATTTGAGGATCAAGAACCTTGTCATATATGGAGATTC
This sequence comes from Lathyrus oleraceus, assembly GCF_024323335.1. Classification (NCBI taxonomy): domain Eukaryota; kingdom Viridiplantae; phylum Streptophyta; class Magnoliopsida; order Fabales; family Fabaceae; genus Lathyrus; species Lathyrus oleraceus. Next base: position 491,935,149 of record NC_066580.1, on the reverse strand, counting down.
AGCTCTGGTGGTAAATCAAGTTAACGGAAAATGGTATACGCATCAATCTCATTTAGTTCCATACCGGGATTATACGAGGAGATTGTTGACGTTTTTCACCAAGGTGAAGATGCATCATGTGCCCAGAGAAGAGAATCCTTTGGCAGATGCTTTGGCTACTCTGGCTGCCTTGATTAAAGTACAATGGTGGAATCAGTTCCCCAGTGTTGAAGTAGGTCGTCTGGATAGACCGACTTATGTGTTTGCTGTTGATACAGCGCCTGATGATGAGAAGCCGTGGTATTACGATATCAAGCGCTATCTGGAGACTCAAGAGTATCCTGAGGGAGCATCTAAGAAGGACCGAAAGACTCTGCGGAGGTTGGCCATAGTGTTCTACCTGAATAAGGATGGGGTTTTGTACAAGAGGAATTTTGATTGGGTCTTGCTCAGGTGTGTTGATGATAAAGAAGCAAGCCAATTGATGAAAGAGGTTCATGAAGGATCGTTCGGTACCCATGCTAGTGGGAATGCAATGGTAAAGAAGCTGCTGAGGGCAGGTTATTACTGGATGACAATGGAGGCCCAATGTTTCAATTTCGTGCGGAAGTGTCATAAATGCCAGATTTATGCTGACAAGGTGCACGTGCCTCCAAATCCGTTGAGCTTAATGTCGTCTCCATGGCCGTTTGCTATGTGGGGCATTGATATGATCGGAAAGATTGAGCCTACTGCGTCGAATGGGCACAGGTTCATATTAGTGGCTATTGACTACTTCACCAAATGGGTGGAAGCAGCCTCTTATACGAACGTGACAAAGCAGGTCGTTGCCAGGTTTCTCAAGAGAGACATCATTTGCAGATACGGGGTTCCCGAGAGAATCATTACTGATAATGGTTCTAATTTGAATAACAAGATGATGACAGAATTGTGCCGGGAATTCAAGATTGAACATCACAATTCTTCTCCCTATCGTCCGAAGATGAATGGGGCGGTTGAGGCAGCCAACAAGAATATAAAGAAGATTGTGCAAAAGATGATGGTGACCTATAAGGACTGGCATGAGATGTTGTCGTTTGCATTGCTTGGGTATCGAACGTCGGTGCGTACATCTACTGGGGCAACACCTTTCTCCTTGGTATATGGAATGGAAGCGGTGCTGCCGGTTGAGGTTCAGATTCCCTCTTTGAGAGTCCTGATGGACGTGAAATTGCAAGAGGCAGAATGGGTAAGGACCCGGTACGAGGAGTTGAGCCTGATTGAAGAGAAGAGGCTGGCAGCCATCTGTCATGGGCAGTTATACCAGCAAAGGATGAAGCGTGCTTTTGACAGAAAGGTGCGACCTCGGGTATATCACGTAGGTGATATGGTGCTGAAAAGGATCCTTCCTCCTCAAAACGATCGAAGGGGCAAATGGACACCGAATTATGAAGGTCCATTCGTGGTTAAGAAGGTCTTCTCTGGCGGAGCCTTGTTGTTGACGGCCATGGATGGCGAAGATTTTCCATCCCCTGTGAATGCGGACGCAGTTAAAAAATACTTCGTGTAAATTGACCCGCTGGACGAAAAGAATAAAATAGTCCAGGCAAAAATGGGCATCCCGGCGAACCAAAAAACAGAAAGCAAAGGTTCGGGCAAAAATTAGGGATATAAGAAGAAAAATTATACACCCGGCAAGTCGAAGACCTGAAAAGGCGACTTGGGCAAAAAAGGGTATCCTGGTGGACTGAAAACCCGAAAGGGCGGACCAGGCAAAAGAGGGATTGAAACGAACAACTGCGTCCGGCATGATCGTTTGCGCTTTGGTTAAAGCACATGGATAATACCCGGTAGGGATCAATCAGAATCGTCTTGTTCAGAAGGCGGAAAGCACGGAGAGTCTGAGGACATATGGGGTGTAACCGAGTTGGAACTCGATGAGATCACGGGTTTCACATTGCCATTAGGATAGATTTTTCCTTTTGTGCGCAATTACCTCTTTTCAGGAATTGCATCCTTTGTATTGCTCAATTTGAGCCACACTTTTCAATCAATAAAATGCATATTCAGTCAAATAATTTTGTTTTTGTTTTTCATTACCGCTTTGATTGCAAAAACATCCGATTATTTCGATACAGAATCTTTGCATTTTAAGACATACAGGTCCCTTCCAATGCATGTTTATAAGATTGAAAGCTTGAAATCTTATTCGGAAGGTTGAGTGACCCAAGTGTTGAAATCTTGACACGCCTGGGGCACGTTTTTATCTAACGATCTCTTTTGCAGGAACTGTTAGGTATCTTCATTCACTTGCAGGTTGTGATGTGGAAGCTGTTGACGGAACAAATCCCCACGGAGTCCAATCAGGGACGAATGAATGGAAAAACGGTGAAAAGACGGCGAGACGTACGACGATCCTGGATATTAATCAAGAAGACTCTTCAAAGTCGGAAGATTGAAAAGTCTGTATATATCCCAGGGGTTCGCTCTCTGTCGAGCGCGGAGCGGTTTGGAATACAAGATGATGGAGCAGAAAAGGTCCAGACAAGTCGGGATGTATATCCCCAAGCAGAGTCGTGAGGACTAATTCCCCAGCAGATCCAAGGTCTGTGGCTTCCCTAGCAGGGTCAGAATGGTTATCCCCAGCAGGTGTCAGATCGATGTTTCCCCAGTCGCCAGGCCTGAAGGTGACTGTTTCCCAGCGGAGGTATCTGTGAGGGTTCCCCAAAGCAGAGTCGGGATTGATATCCCCAGCAAGTCAGAGACTGGTGTATCCCCACAGAGCGTTGGTGGTTCTATCCCCATCAATTCCCCAAGTGGATCGGGTGCGAAGGAGGTTTTTCCCCAGCAAGGGTTGCCTTTTCCCAGCAGCAGTGATATTTCCCGGCAGGGTGGAATTGGAGTGTTGGCGAGTTCCTCAGCAGAGTGTCTCGAGCTCCTCAGAAGAGTCCCTTGAGGGGGATGTTTTTTATACATTCATCATGTAGAATATAGCATAGCATGTTGCATAATAAATCGCGTAGCATTTCCATGTTTATGGAGCATTACGCAGATAAAGTCATGCATCATATTGCAAGCATGAGCTAGTCTCAGACCGTGGTTACCGTTTGAGAAGTGGTTGCCTGAGGGTGAAGGTGTTGCTCCGAGGAGTTTGGCACCGTTTTTTATCAACAGTACTTCCCCAGTAGTGCGATACTGGAGGAAACTTTTCCGTCGGACGGAGATGGGAATGTTACGCGATCAGCGTGACTCAAGCTGTGGTTATCGCTTGAGGTTTGGTTTCGCCGGATGGTGAAGGTGTTACTCTGAGGAGTTTAGCATCATGATGTCAGATTAGCAGTATTCCCCCAGTAGTGCGATACTGGAGGAAATTTTTTCCGTCGAACGGAGATGGAAATAAAATCAAGGGACGTTACGCGATCAGCGCGACAATCGGGGTTCAATTGGAGAAAGGGAAATGTTAAGGCATTTTCTGGAGATCGGGGTTCAATCGGAGAAAAGGAAATGTTGAGACATTTTCTGGAGATCGGGGTTCAAATGGAGATTGGAGTTGAAGATTAATATTCGGGATGAGGTCCTCAGGATTATCTTCTGTTCATGTGTCACCTTAGACTTTGGCTGGGGCCAACAGAGGTCGTTATGGGTGTCTTCTGAAGAAGAGATGCACATGTTACCTTCCTTTTGTGAAGGTATACCCTCTGATATGTCGCCCTCAGAGTGGTGTTTGGTGTTATTTCCGACGTTGCCAGCGGAATTATCACGAGAAATTGGAGATCGGGGTTCAAATGGAGAAAGGGAAATGTTGAGGCATTTTCTGGAGAGCGGGGTTCAAATGGATAAAAGGAGACACGAGGTGTTTTCTGGAGAATGGGGTTCACAATGGCGATCACAAGTTATCGTCAGGCGACTGGGGTTCAAAGGGAGAATGGGGTTCATTATGTTGGCAAACAAGGTGTCGGGGTTCAAATGCAGTGATCTGGGCTCATTTGCGCGAAAGAAAATTTCGGGGTTCAAGAAAATGAAAAAAGGAGAGCAATCAGAAAAATTTCGGGGTTCAAGAAAAGCAAAGAAAGAAATAATAATCCCCAGCGGATATGTGGTGTTCAGGCCATGGCTATCCCTATGTTACCATTTATTTTGGTATCCAGGTCGACGTGTCTGTTTCGGTATTCAGGCCGACTTTCTCCATGCCAGATGGATTTTTCTTCGAGATTGTTTCTTTGCCGATTCTGACAGGCATTGTTAATTATTTCCCATCAGAGTGCAAATTGTTCGTCTGTTCTTGGTATTCAATCACTCTTCACCCTGATCATCTGAAAGCCGAGGCTATTCATATCGACAGGTTCACAGTGGATTGAATAGGGGCAGCTGTAACACCTCAAAATTTGCCCTCCTCTCTTGGGACTAGTTTAACATATTGCATATCATTTCTTAGGTCATTAGGCATTGCATAATTGCATATCATGTGGTAACATTGTGCAAGTCCTCCTCCCAAGTCTTGATCAGAAGATGAAGAGGTTGAAAGATGCAAGCTGAGGGTTTTCATTGAATTGATCATTAATCATCTGAGGATGTGTAATTCAAATTAGGGTTTTGATTCTCAAGGAGATTGAGCTTGATCTTGGTTGCTATGATACATCATCATCATCATGGTTTTGTCATCATCCCAGGGATTCAAGAGATTGATCAGATACCTTGAGATTAGGGTTTTGACCACTGGTCAACCCTAATCATCTGCATAGGGCTAATCAGGGCTTGGCAAGGAGATGGGGTCTACAATGGGTATGGGGATCATCATGTGATTATATTGAGCTTATGGAAGTTAGGGTTTCATCATTGAGCCATTTCATCGGGAGTTTGAAGCTCAACTTGACCATCGCGAGGTTTAGACGGTCTTAAGGGAGCTACAATGGCACACCCGAAAGGGCAAACCCATTGAGTATCTCTGCCCGATTGTCGAGACTATTATCCGCCTTAGGATGACCTGATTAGAATTTACCTGTGAGGGGAGGGTGATTCTTTCAGATGCATGTTCAGATGGTGACTTTGATGGTGACTTTTGGTTCCGTGGATCAGAGTCATATTTATAAGTCGGATTTATGGCCGTTTGTTTCTGTGACGCCGAAGTGCTGTCCGAGTTATTTATCAGTGGGGATCCGTTTATTTCAGGATTCCCCGGGCCGATTCAGAGATAGTTATGGGTATCTGCTCAGAGGTTGTCTGATGATGATGGTGATGTATCTTCTGTTTATTTCGGAACCCTTGAGTTGGATTTGTGGTTACATATTCCCTCAGATGGTTGTGATCAGTTCAGAGATCAGGGCTGTGACTCAGAGCAACAGATGATCAAATGACTTGAAGGATGGCAATGCATTGCATTCATTCATCAGCATCATTACATTCTGCATTTATCTGCATCTAACACATGTTTATCCATATGCAGGGACCCTTTTGATCGAGATCCTGGTTGAGAGACTTTCTGCTCAAATATGAGAAGGCCCGGTTTGAAGGACGATGTCGTTTACAGTTTCTTTGACCCCGAGATCAGTGCGCTGAAGGATATGATAGCATTGATTGCACTCGACCATGTGGGGATGTTTCGTGAGATGTATGGGGGTATTCTGAAGATGGTTTTCAGACTCACTGACAGAGATAGGAGCGCCATTCATACTCTTCTCCAGTTCTATGATCCTGGTTTGAGGTGTTTTGTCTTCCCAGATTACTTACTCGGGCCTTTGATGGAGGATTATGCTGATATGTTGGGCATCCAGATCAGAAATCAGGTTCCTTTCTATGCTACTAAGGAAGAACCCGATATTGGAGGGATTTCCCGTGCTCTTTATTTGAGTCCGGAGGTGGTGAAGGGAAGTCTGAAAGAGAAGGGGAAGTTGCCTGGTTTTCATTTGAGTTTCATAAAGGCTAAGGCTAAGGAGCATGCTGAGTTGGGTAACTGGAAAGTTGTCTGTGCTTTGATTGCTGCGGGCATTTATGGGATCATTCTGTTTCCTAACCAGAAGAGCTTCGTGGATATTAACGCCATTCGCTTGTTTGTTCAGAGGAATCCTATCCCTACCTTGACCGGAGATGTCTATTACTCGGTCCACAATCGGAACGAGAAGAGGCGTGGGGGGTTGATTCGATGTTGCGCTCAATTGCTATACAAGTGGTTTATGGGTTATTTGCCTTCCAAGGGTGCTTTTGTTCTGCTTGGCCAAAATGTTAATTGGGCAACCAAGCTGATGGGTTTGAGGGCCAAAGACATAGCTTGGACTCACAATAGTGGGGTTGGACAGGATTTCATCTGCAGTTGTGGGGGATTTCCCTATGTGCCACTTATAGGAGTTCAGGGTTGCATTAATTATAACCCGACACTTCTTAAGAGACAAATGGGATTCGCTATGGAGCTTCCTCCATTCAAGAGTGAGGTTCATGAGACTTTGTACTTCCCAGCTGAGGGCAATCAGGCCAGGTTAAAGCAGGTATCTGAGGCATGGCGCAACATTCAAAGGAAAGGCAAGGTTTCTTGGGGTAGAGCTAATAACATATCTTTTCCTCCGTTCGATGACTGGCTCAGTAAGAGAGTGGAGCTTACTTGTCTACCATTTCCTATGGTCGATCCTTGGTATCCGTTGGTTGAGGAATCTCCTTCTTCTGTTGGTATGGATGAGTTCCTAGAGATGAAGCGGGAGAGAGATCAGTTGCTTGCAGAGAAAGCGGAATTGGAGATGACTGTTGCTCGGGTTCAGATGGCTAACCAGGAGATCAAAGGGAAGATGGAAGATCAAGACAAGAGACATGCCCTGGAAGCAAAGCGCTTTGAGATGGATACTGCCTACTATGGGAAGGTCAGTCAGGCTTTGGCATCTTCAACAAAGGAGCACGACGTCACCAAAGAGAGATTGGCTAGAGCTTCAAAGGTCATTGAAGATGAGAAGAGGAGGCAAATCCTCGTGAGAGATCAGAGAGACGCCAGAGCCAGAGTCCTCGCTGCAGAGTGGGAAGTGGAGAAAGCAAAGATCATCGCCGAGAGAGATCATTACATTGCTGAGAGAGATCATTACTTCAGGCAGATGAAGATTCACCAGAAAGAGGTGGGGAGATTACAGCAGGAGAACACCGAGCTCAGGTTTGCCGCGGAGTTTGCGAAGATGGTTGATGAGATCGGACCTTCTGTGGGACCCTCATCAGACTAGCTTTGTCATTTGTGTGGATTACCGTCAGGCTTGTTGACGGAATTCATTTGCTTGTATTTCTTTCCCGATTCTGGAAATCTGTATCTGATTTGATGTATGACTATGGCACTTATTGTGCATTTTGTCATGTGATGGTTATTTTCATTCAGTGATTGATCTTCAAGCTTTATTTGCTTTACCATATGCACTCACACAAGCACACACATGGTTGGGGGTATTTTGCTAAATTATATATCTCTGGTCTGTATGATGAAATCGAATGACGAATATCAGAATATTGCTGCCGGGTTATTATTATCTGTCTCGATGAAGCCAGGATCAAGAGACAAAGTGTTCCGCATATGGATAAACACTGCATTCATGCATGATCATAATAACTTGTGTTTTATTTTGCAGGTATCAGTTCTAACGTGCTTGATTGTTTCAGGAATCATTGCTCGTGCTCGCAGAATTGTACCTTTGCACTCAACACGCCCTCACGGATACTTCACCAGGCGCAATACTCCCAGACTGATGGATCTCCCAAATTCAGATATCCTCGAGTTGAAGGATAAGATGACCGAGCTGATCAACATCATGCAAGGTTTTGCAGTTGGTCAGAAGGCTCTAGCTGATAAAGTTGAGAAGCTCGAGCGGGCTTCAGCGGCAAACAGTGGTGTGAACCTGGATGGTGTCTCCAACCAGGGGCTGGGTGGTTCCAGAGATGGTGGTAAGAGGACAACAGTGGGTATAGTAAATAACGCCGCTGGTTTTGGTGGTGCCGGTGGTCAACCTGGGCCGATGGGTCAGAACTTGAAAGATAGTCTTTTCCCTCCTTTCTTCGGGGTTGATGACGACAGAGAGGAAGATAGGGAGGCCGATCAGTTCTCGATGCACAATGAACCTTTTGGTCAGTATGGTGCCCAACCACAGAACAAAGAGATCCAGCTGCTGGCTGAGAAGATCCGGGCTTTGGAGAGTTATGCCACTCCTGGGGTGGTCAACATGTCAAACATGGGGTTAGTGGAGGGGATTGTGATCCCGCAGAAATTTAAAGCGCCCACATTTGATCGGTACAATGGGAGTTCCTGCCCTGAGACTCACCTACAGGCGTTTGTCCGTAAGATCTCTGCATACACCATGGACCAAAAGCTGTGGATGTACTTCTTCCAGGACAGTCTGTTCGGAGGCTCACTGGAGTGGTACACCAAGCTCAAGTCCTCAGATGTCAAGAATTGGCAAGATCTTGGGGACGCATTCTTTAAACAGTATCAGTTCAATGCTGATATGGCCCCGAGTCGTACCCAGCTGCAGGGTATGTCTCAAAAGAGTAGTGAAGGGTTTAAGGAATACGCTCAGAGATGGAGGGAGTTGGCTGCCAGAGTGCAACCTCCACTTGTTGACAGAGAGATGTCTGATCTCTTCATGGGGACCCTGCAGGGGGCATATGCTGAAAGGATGGTTGGTTGTCCGGTGACCAACTTTTCAGATATAGTGGTGGCTGGTGAAAGAATAGAGAGCTGGCTGAAGCTCGGAAAGATTCAGGGGGGTAATGCTTCTTCTTCAGGGTCTAAGAAGCCCTTCAGTAACGGCCAGAGGAAGAAGGAAGGTGACACGAGCGCGGTCTACGCTCAGAGAGGACCCAGTAGGGATCGTTACTTTCAGCACACTGCTGCGGTAACTATTCCTGCTGAGAATCAGCCTGCACAGCAGCAGCAACAGCAACAACCTCAACAACAAAGACAACCATTTCAACAGAGGCCTCAGAAGGCTGGTTACCAGGTGCGGGGGAGGATGAATGATCGGCATTTTGACAGGCCTCCTGTAACCTATTCCTTTTTGCTGAAGAAGTTGATGGACTTGGGGTTGGTACAGCTAAGAACTTTGGCACCTTTGAGACCTGATCAAAGGCCGGCCAATTATGATGAAAATGCCAAATGCGAATTCCATTCGGGTGCTCCCGGACATAATATAGAGAACTGTAAAGCTTTTAAGCACACGGTTCAAGACCTGGTGGATTCGAAAGCTATCAACTTCGCACCATCTCCCAATGTCAATGCTAATCCCATGCCTGCGCATGGTCAAAGGGGGGTGAATGCTATTTCTGAGGAGAGTAGGGTTGGGCTATCTACTATTGATCAGTTGAAGACTCCTCTGGCTGAGGTCAAGGGGCAGTTGTTGTTAAATGGGGTTCACCCGGGCTGCGGTGTTGATTGTGCTGAGTGCACTGTTGTTCAGAATGGGTGTGAATTATTGAGGAGGATTGTCCAGGGTTTGATGGACGATGGAAGTATTCTGATTGAGAGGGCTGATATGGGAAAAGATGAAGTCTCCACCATAACAATTTATTTTGATCCGGTGGATTTGTCTACTCTGGCGGAGGCGGCTCCAGTTACCATCACGGTACCTGGGCCAATTCCATATGACAAAGATGATGCCGTGCCTTGGCATTATGGTGGGGAGGTATATTGCAATGGGGAGAAAGTGGAAGAGCAGACTGCGGATGAAACCACCGTTTCAAAGGTGGATAATGCCGGTCCTAGCGGTTTCACTCGCAGTGGCAGACTGTTTGCACCAGATGCCTTGAGGGGAGGAGAAGGAGAAAAAGAGAAAAAAGAAAAGGCCGAGGCTTTAGCCAGGGCAAAAGGGAAAGCAGTGGTGAGTGATGGTACTCCAGTGGTGACACCGGCGCCGGTGGGGTCGGAAGAAAAGCTTGATGATGATGCAGAAGAATTCTTGAGGATCATCAAGAAGTCTGAGTACAAGTTGGTTGACCATCTACAGCAAACTCCTTCCAAGATATCGATCTTATCGTTGCTGTTAAGCTCTGAGGGGCATAGGGAGGCTTTGTTGAAAATCTTGAAGAAAGCCTATGTTCCTCAAGAGATTACCATAAATCAGTTGGAAACGGTCGTGTCTAATGTGCATGCCAGCCATGGGCTAGGTTTTACAGACATGGACCTGACTGTGGATGGGAGGAATCATAACCGGGCGTTACACATCGCAATGGAATGTAAAGGAGCCGTGCTTTCGCATGTGCTGGTTGATACCGGCTCCTCATTAAATGTGTTGCCAAAGAGGGCTCTGGCTAAGCTGAATTGTGATGGGCTGATTCTGACTCCGACTGATTTGATAGTGAGGGCGTTCGATGGGTCGAAGCGGGCCGTGTTCGGAGAGGTTGAGCTTCCTGTGAAGATAGGCCCAGAGGTGTTTAAGTCGACTTTCTATGTCATGGATATCCAGCCGGCATACAGTTGCTTGTTGGGTAGGCCGTGGATCCATGCTGCTGGGGCAGTGACCTCGACTTTGCACCAAAAGTTGAAATATATCTGGGAAGGACAGGTTGTCACTGTGTGCGTAGAAGAGGATATTTTGTCAGCCACCTATCCTCATTCAAGTACGTTGAAATGGACGGCGAAATATGGGAGACGCCCAGTCAAGCATTTGAAACCGTTAAGGTGGAGAATCCTCTGTTTGCAAAAGAGGAGGAGAAACCGTCCATTGCTTCGTACAAGCAGGCCGCTGAGGTGGTAAAGAATGGAGAGGCTCCTGGCTGGGGCAGGATGATGGATATCTCTGCAAAGAAAGACCGCTTCGGAGTGGGGTATCATCCGAACAGAGGCTCGGGACAAGGCAGAGGACGTCGTACGTCGGTCACCTTCACTAGCGTCGGAATGCTGGATCCGGATCACATCTGCATGATAAGTGATGAAGCTGACAGCGACTGCGAGATGGATCGGTGGATAAAGCCGTGCGCACCAGGGATGGGAATCCAGAACTGGAAGGCTGAAAAGATCATCCGGGTCACTCTGCTGGAAGAGTAATATTTTTCCTGTTTTGATTTTATATGCATGAAAGCCATACGTGTTGCCCGACACGTAATGGTCCATTGTAAGGGCCACCTCATGTTTAAAATTTGCAAATTTTGCATCATCGAATAAAAGGATGGTTTTTCAGTTAAAAGCGGTGTTCCCTGTTTTTCACTTATTTTTGCAGTTTAAAAATAAAAACAAAATAAAAATGGCAATGCTTTCATTTTTCTTTTTCAATTTGTCTCACACCGGTTCTAAAGCAATGCATGAATCCACATTCATGCAGATGCGATCATTCTCCGGATCTCATTGATAACAATTCTGTTACACCCTCATATGACTTCGACAATCCAATCTATCTTGCTGAAGAAGAAGACGAAGAAGATTGTGAACTGCCAGGGGAATTAGCCAGGTTGTTGAAACAAGAGGAGAAGGTGATTCAGCCGCATGAAGAACAGATTGAGGTTGTGAATCTGGGTACCGACGAGGTCAAGAAAGAGGTGAAAATCGGGGCTGCTTTGGAGGACCGAAAAGCCTTTTCTGTAAGCGTCAAACAGTCATGTGAGTTTGTGACTCCGGGGGTCCTTTATAACAAAAGCCCTAGATCATACCTGGTGAGAACCCCTTTTTGGAAAGCAATCAGATTCATCTGTACCTCGGACCTTTAAACTTGTACCAAAAAACATTGCATCCACCCATTCATTGGATACGCATAAAAAGAAAAACACTTAGTTTATTTCTTATTGTTTCAGGAATTCAAGACTTGTTAGCAAAATGAATCCTGAGAGAAGAAGCACTTTCCAGTTCAAATACAAGAAAGTGGACCTTGTCACCCTGCATAAGTTTAGTGCCAAAGTGACGCCGGTCAAACTCACCAACTTCATGGAAGACTATGGAAGAATTCTGAACATCTTGGATGAAAAGATGGACATGATAACTACGGTGACTATTTCTCAGTTCTATGGTCCTCCTCTACGTTGTTTCACATTTTTTTATTTCCAATTAGCTCCCACCTTGAAGGAATTCAAGAGGATTGTAGGCCGAAATTTGAGGGATCATAATCCATTTCCTAAGTTTGATGAAGGTATTCCTCCAAAAAGGATAACTTTATCTTTGGGTTTAAAGGTTTCTGAAGTTGTAGCAAATTGGAATGTGAAAGGAATCTTCAATGGTTTTTCTAGAAAGTTCTTGAAAGATCAAGCTTTGAAGATGGAGAAAGATGGGAATTGGAAAGCTTTCTATGCCATGTTAGCTATGTTGGTATATGGGATAGTTCTCTTCCAAATATTTACCATTTTGTCGACCATCTGGATGTGAGGATCTTTTTCTCTGTTACCCTGTATCATTTCTCCTAGCTGACCTTCATTATGCTCTCCATGAGCGTCATGAGAAAAAGGGAGGAACTATCTTGTGTTGCGTGCAGTTGTTACACGCCTGGTTTAGATCTCATATGCCCGAGGAAGGCACATTTGTCTCAAAAGAACTCAATCCCTCTTAGAAGTTATCTTCTCTCACCTCCAGTCATGTTAAGTGGTATATCAGGGATTGAGAAACCGAAGATGTTATTGTCAGCATTGGGGACTTCCCCAATGTACCTTTAATAGGAACCAGGGGTTGTATCAACTACAACCCCGTGTTATCCTTGAGGCAACACGATAACCCCATGAGTGGTCCTCAAGAGCTTAAGCTTTAGAGCCTTTTATCTTGCACAACATTGAAGCAGATCACCCCATGGTGAAGAAGATCAAGAGATCATGGCAAGAAATTGTCAAAAAGGGTATAGAATTGGGAAAAAGAAATGTCATTGCTCGAGAGCCTTATACCTGTTGTCATTGTAACAACCCAATTTTAGTAATTATTTCTTATATTATTATTATTATATTTTATTTTATTTATTTGGAGTGTTAAGTAATTAATTGGTTGTTAGGTAGTATAATAATTGATTAAATTAATTGATTTGGTGTGTTAATTAATTATTTAGTTGATATGAGATATAATTGAATAATTGATTATATTAATTAACTTGGTGTGTATATTGTGTTGGTTTAATTTATTTGAATTAAATAGATATATTATAATACTAGGTATTATTGGGCCTAATAATTAAATTAGAGGTATCATTCTTTAAGCCCAAATATAATACTAGGATATAAGAGGTGAGGAGTAAGATTATTTTGATCATTTGACGGCAACAGAGAAAGAAAAGAGGAAAAGTAAGGAGAAGAGGGGAAGAACAAGAGAGAAGCTAAGGTTTCCAAAAAATTGAAGAGGTAAGGGGGAGAATCCTTATTATTATGGGTTAGTATGATTGGGTCGATGGGTAGAAGTATGTTTAGGTTAAAATCCCTAATTTTGTATGGTTGTTTGAAATTGTTAGATTTTGATGAGTATTTGTGATTTGTGGTGATTTAATTGTGTTAAAACTGTAAATTAACTTTATACACTTAGAGTATTGTATGAGTTATAATTTTCTGAGCTTTGGCTTTTTACGGAATCGAAATCGGAGGTCCGAAAGTCCTCCAACGATGAAAAACACAGAAAATTCTGCATTTTGTTTTGTGTTAACCGGTTACCCTCTGAGTGTTAACCGGTTACTTGCTAAAAACCTGCCCAAAAATTTTGCATTCTGTTTTGTGTTAACTGGTTACCCTCCGAGCGTTAACCGGTTACTTGCTAAAAACCTGCCCAGAAGTTGATTCTGTTTTGTGTTAACCGGTTACCCTCCCAGCGTTAACCGGTTACTTGCTGTTGAAAAATGAAAATTTGAGATTTTAAAAGTTGTATTCATTTTGAAGGAAATCTAAGTGTGCGTATTTGATAATTAGCCTATATTTGTGAATGATATATTGTTACGAATGTGTATATGTATGTAACACCTCAAAATTTGCCCTCCTCTTCTTGAGACTAGTTTGACACATTTCATTTCATGCTTAGAGATTTAGGCATTGCATTTTGCATATCTTATGAAAATAAGAAGGTCATCCTCCAAAGTCTTTTCAGAAGATGAGAAGTTACATGATTCAAGCCTGAGGGTCTCTGTGAATTGGTCATTAACTATCTGAGGGTTTGCACTTCAATTAGGGTTTCTTGATTATTCAAAGGTCTTGAGCATTATCTTGTTTGCAAGGATATATTACCATCATCATGGTTCTATCATCATCAAGAGTTTCATTGTTCATTCTCAAGTTCCTTTGGATTAGGGTTATGACCTCTAGTCAACATTAATCAATGCCACTCTTCCAACTAGGGTTGCTCAAAGAGATGAGGTATTTTCTTGGGATGAGGATCACATGATTGTCATAAGGAGCTTACATGAGCTAGGGTTTCAGTTTTGAGCAATTTCCCCAAGTGGTGGAGGCTCAAGCTGGTCAGGGCATTTCAAGGGCATCTGAGGACCAAAAAGTCAACTGTGCAGTCAACTGAGGGCTATGAGGTGGGGAAATGAGTTGAGACACCTCAATCATGTTCAAAAGAGGTCCATTTGTCATTCTAAACATCTATCTTGAAGTTTTTGAAGTCATGGCCAAAGTTTCCAAAAATGGAAAATGACCTGTAATTTCAAGTTTCCAAAAATGGCAAGTTTTTGGTCCATTTTCAACTTGACTTTTCAACATCAAAGAGGTTTCAAATGGATTTCTGGTGAACATGAAAGTTGTAGATCTTTGTCTCCCCTTTTCAAAAAGCCCTAATTCATGTCCATATGATGAATGGTTGAGAAGTTATGGCCAAATAATCACAAGGTGTGCATGGGAATTCAAAATGGCCTAACTTTTGATACAAAGCTCCAATTTGGTCCATTCTTTTTACAAAATGCTCCCCATGTTCAAGACATTTCAAACAAGCCTTTCCATGCATGGAAAAAGTGTGTAGGATCATCATTCCTCAAGAGGTCATTTTGGAGGGAATTGTCACAATTTAAAATTTGCTTATGATACAAGCAAGACAACCATTCCATCATGACCATTGGATGTCCATGAGTAATTTCCAGCCCTTGCATGAGAATTTGGACATGCATTATGGCCATGAGGTGTCAATGTGCATTTTGGCAATTTGATCCACATCTCACTAATCATGTTTAACCAATGCCTAATTTGGATTTCAGTGAGATTAGTGAACCATATAAAAGCCAAACCCTAATCCATAACCTCCATAACAGAATTCAGATCTCAAATTTTCCAAATTCCCTCCAAATTCTCTCTCTTCGAAATTCAAATTTCTTCATGCAAACCTTCAATCTCTTTGCATATTCATGATCCTTGTGGAATTCTGAGCAAGAATCATTATCTGGATTGTTCAATTGAGCTGGATTTCGAGCAGATCAAGTGCATGAACATGGAAATGGAAGCTTGAAATTGAAGTGGATCTAGTTGTTTTCATCCACTTCCTTTTGCACAAACCTTCAAGAGGAGTAAAGTGGAGTAGATCTGGAGATCTTGAGAGCCTGAGGACACGAATTTAGAGCACTGCATTTCAAGTAAGTGAAAAATTCATCATCTCCTTTTGCCAATTTCTTGCCATAAATGTGTAGATCTCTTTGTGTTGAGCATGCTGATATGTTTATATTTGAAATTGGCTGAGAAATGAACATGTATGATGAGTTGAAAGTTTTGATGTTGATAATGTTTTTGCTCGATCCGTGCATGTTAGGAAGAATTAGGATGTTTTGATTATAGATTTGGAATGTATGTTGAAAGATCTTTCGAATGGTACCGGTTTCATACATTTCTGGAAAAAAATTGTTGGAGCTCCGCCGGAGAAGATGACCGGCTCCGCCGTCTGCAACTTCTTAGGGTTTTAGTCCTTGTTGGCATCCACATAAGTCTTGCGTGTCTAATTGATTGGCTGTACTCTGTTTGACCGTGCCACATTTGCTTTGACCGATGAATGTGCTAGTGACTAGGATTAATGAAACGCTTCGTTTCATTTGGCTGATGTGTGCTTCCACGTGTTTGCTTATGTGTGATATTGATTGGTTATCATGCTTTGACTGTGCCATGTGTTATTGACCTGCTGATGTGTGCACGCCAGCTCAATTAATGAAGCTGTGCGTTTTGAGCTTCAAATCTGAGCCATAGATGCTCTTTTCGCGCCTGATCCAATGGATGAGAATATTCTGAGTTTAATTCAAACATTTCTTTTCCCTCCATTTCTTTTTAATATGTCAATTATTTTGTGCATCTTTAAAAAATTATTAAAAATAGAAAAATGATCCAATTTGAGTCCAATTTTTTTTTAGAGTCTTGTTTTAATGTCTAGTCTTTTATAGCATTATTTTCATGAATTGTTGTTTGATGGATTTTTAATTGTGAATTTTTTATTGAACCTTATGCGAAATTGATATGTTACGTTCAATGCATTATGAAATCTTCATCTTTGATCCAATTGATCTGATTTTTTGCATGCTTG
Source organism: Lathyrus oleraceus (assembly GCF_024323335.1). Lineage (NCBI taxonomy): Eukaryota > Viridiplantae > Streptophyta > Magnoliopsida > Fabales > Fabaceae > Lathyrus > Lathyrus oleraceus. Next base: position 491,918,801 of record NC_066580.1, on the reverse strand, counting down.
ATCTTCACATGTTATATGAATTTTTGAGAACTGGTTTGAATTTTTTCTCATATGCTATCATTGTTTTTGACACATGAAGATGTAGTGTGACAATTTGTGTCACATTTTGATATTGCATTTGTGCATTTTTGTTCATGCATCATTTGAACTCTTCTGGATTTTATTTTTTGCATATTGCTTATTCATAACATGTGAAACTTGTATAAAAAATTTCATGATCATTGCATACATTTCTGTTTTGATTTGGATTTTCTAATTTGGATGTCCAATTGGCGCACATTTGCTTGCCTTTGCTTTACATTTATCATCTGATGCATTTGCTTTGTGAATTGATGTTGGTCCTTTTGAGGACATTTTATTGATTGTTTGAATGTGCAATATGTGAAAGATTGGTTTCTGTTTTGATCATTTAGTTTGGTTTTGAACTTGGTCTTTGTACTAGTGTTTTGTACATGAACTAACCTTGACTTGTGTTTCAGGATTGGACACTTAGCATTAATGGTTGAGTTGCTCACCTTTTGAGATGAAAATTGGATTGTGTTCTGACTTCTTGGTGTTTTGTAGGGATTTAAATTGATATGTTGAGCTCATTGCCTCATTTGATTGCTTGAACATTGCTCATTGAATTGTGTAACAGTTGGATGGTTTCACTGTTTGTTTTCTGATTGGTTGTCTGAGATACTAACTGGTTAGCTTTTGTACAGGTACATTAGTTGCTTGCTTTTAGCTTTTGCTTAAGCTTTGGAGTATGGTTGATACACCACTTAGGTAGTTAGCCTCTTACTCCATGTTGTCTGGAAGTCCTGTCACCTTTTTGGCAGGCATTTGGATGGAAGTCCTCCTTAAGAGGCTCTGTTTGTGTTTGTTTATATTTGTGCCAAAGACCTCAAAGATGAGGCATGTGTTACTTGATAAGTCCTCCTAAGTGAAGAGGCAATTGACGGATAGAAGGGATTAGTAGCCAATCCCCCGTTATTCAGTGAGTCGTTCTTTATGCTCGCACTACGTGCTGATGCTCTAGAACATGTACCCAAGATCTTTGTACAGAGTCTGTCAAGTGGAATAGGGTCCCTCTTTCTGGATCCCCACGCTTTCATTGTCATGAGCTCACCCTGGCCAGGGTTAAGAGCTATGAGGTCTCATCCTCATTACCATTTTGATCTGCTCACCCTGACGGTCAATGTCAGTGGTTAAGAGCCCAGTTGATTACCCTTACAGTTTGGCTTGTTTGTCGAGGTTGATATGACCCCTCTTGACTAAAGCACACCCATTGTTTGGGCCTCTTGTATGGATATAGTGAGTGATGCTTGTTCACTTGTGTTGATGTTTATTTGCTGTGTGAGTTGAATCGCTTCCAGATCGAGTTAGGTGCATGTTAGAGACCTCAACTTAGGGATATTGTTTGCATGACAACTATTAGGCTCGAGCTCTAGTCTCCCTATTTAGTTTGTTGTCTCCCTGGTCTCTGGTTAGGAGAGTGTTGTACCCCTGTTAAGGGGAACTACGTCGCCCTGATTCTCATACCAGATGAGATACGTAGGCAGGAGGTTGTGCGAAATCTCTCCGGGCGCCCTTTTTCCTTTTTTGTGTGTTTTGGGGTTCATCCTTTTCTTTGTTTTTGTATGACAACTGGTAGGCTCGAGTCTTAATCTCCCTATTAGTTTGTTGTTTCCCCTGTTAAAGGGAACTATGTCGCCCTGATTCTCATACTAGATGAGATACGTAGGCAGGAGGTTGTGAGCAATCTCTCCGGGCAACCTTTTTCTTTTTTGGTGTGTGTTTTGCATGGCAACTATTAGGCTCGAGCTCTAGTCTCCCTTTTAGTTTGTGTGTTCATCCTTTCCCCTGTTAAGGGGAACTACGTCGCCCTGATTCTCATACCAGATGAGATACGTAGGCAGGAGGTTGTGAGCAATCTCTCCGGGCAACCTTTTTCTTTTTTGGTGTGTGTTTTGCATGACAACTAGTAGGCTCGAGTCTTAGTCTCCCTATTAGTTTGTTGTTTCCCCTGTTAAGGGGAACTACGTCGCCCTGATTCTCATACCAGATGAGATATGTAGGCAGAAGGTTGCAAGCAATCTCTCCGGGCACCCTTTTCCTTTTTTGAGTCTTTGTTTGTCTCAACTTAGGGATATTGTTTGCATGGCAACTATTAGGCTCGAGCTCTAGTCTCCCTATTAGTTTGTTTGTTCATCCTTTCCCCTGTTAAGGGGAACTACGTCGCCCTGATTCTCATACCAGATGAGATACGTAGGCAGGAGGTTGTGAGCAATCTCTCCGGGCGCCCTTTTTCTTTTTTGTGTGTCTTTAGGGTTCACCCTTTTTATTTGTTGGCATGACAACTATTAGGCTCGAGCTCTAGTCTCCCTATTAGTTTGTTTGTTCATCCTTTCCCCTATTAAGGGGAACTACGTCGCCCTGATTCTCAGACCAGATGAGTTACGTAGGCAAGAGGTTGTGAGCAATCTCTCCGGGCACTCTTTTCTTTTTTGCGTGTGTTCATCCTTTCCCCTATTGAGGGGAACTACGTCGCCCTGATTCTCATACCAGATAAGATACGTAGGCAGGAGGTTGCAAGAAATCTCTCCGGGCACCCTTTTCTTTTCGTGAGTCTATGTTTGTCCAACCCTTTGTTTGTTTGTGTGTGTGTTCACCCTTGGTGTGTTGGCTTTGGTGTGAGTACCCGTTTGTTCAGCGTGTGTGTGTGGTATGGTCATACCATGGGGTTTTCTTCTGATATTACTTGGGGTTCACTTGTGATGATGGTTATCATCTTTGGGGTTCATTTGTGACGGTTGTCACTCACTTGGGGTTCATTTGTGATGATGGTTATCATCTTTGGGGGTTCATTTGTGACGGTTGTCACTCACTTGGGGTTCATTTGTGATGATGGTTATCATCTTTGGGGTTCATTTGTGGTAACTGGCTGGATAGTTAGTTACCTTGTTGGGGTTCGCACGGAGAACCTTTTTCTTTGGTGTTCGCTGGTTAGCGTTTGTTTGTCAGGAGTCAGATGTAAGTCCATGTATTGGCATTCTGTTTCCTCGTTTGTTGTTGTTAGGAGTCGGATATAAGTCCATGTATTGGCATTCTATTTCCTTTTTGTTGTCAGGAGTTGGGTGTAAGTCCATGTATTGGCATTCTGTTTCCTGTTGAGTGTTTCTTTTGACGTCTCAGCGTCCCTGTTTGGTGTTTTGTTTCGGCGTGCGTTAGCCGAGCTACGAGTGCTCTGATTCTTCCTCTGAACAGAGAAGATACGTAAGCATAGGATGCGATGTCCTAACGAGCATGTTCCCCATTTCCCCGAACTACGTTGACTCTGATGTTTATTTCTTACAAACTACGTAGGCCCAGGATGCGACATCCTGCCGAGTCCCCTTCCTCCATCTCCTTTCACCTGTTTTATCGTTCCAGTTTGTGCAATTTCTTTGAGCAGTTTATTAGCAACCTTTTCCTATTCTTTTGAGCGTGGATCCCGTCGAGTACGGCGGACGTGAGGGGTGCTAATACCTTCCCCTTGCGTAACCGACTCCCGTACCTTGCAATCTCTGGTCGTAAGACCGTTCCTTTCCCTTTCTTAGGTTAGTCCTGCGCTTCCTTTGCGTCATAGGATGAATAACGTCGGTGGCGGCTCTGTATTTTTTTTCTGCCGGTTGTTTTTCGCGTTGCGACAGCTGGCGACTCTGCTGGGGACTTGAAGTTGACCTCTTGCTGGTCCATCTTCCCTAAGCGAGTCAATCCTAGCGCTCTTTAGGGTAGTTTTGGTTGCTTTCACTGCTTATTTATTGCATTGGTGATTATTATACTGTGATTGTATATATTTGCATATATGTTTGCATGCATCATATTATCACTGTGCTGGATTTTGGACAGGTGAGGTTCCTCTGATTTGGGGTGGGTGTTCTGAGTGGGGCTAAAACCCAGGTCCGAGTATACACCTATGATTAGCGTGGTCTCATGTTGTCTCACATGTTGGATCAACATGATCGTTGCGACATGACATACCACAGCCGGACGAGGTTCTTCTGAGAGAGCTCTTCCTTGTGGAGTTTCCACTATGGTTGGGCTTATCTCTTTTGAGCTGTTGACTTCGGTGACCGCTCTATCCCGAATCTTTGGTTTAGATGATCTTATGAGAGCTGCACAACACACACGAAAGGGCAAACCAGTTGAGTATCTTGTCCGATTGTCGAGGGGAGGGTTTGATTCCTACAGGTACAGGTTCTGTCGGTGATTCTGTGATGGTGACTTTGGTTCGGTTGGATTTATGGATATTTATTTCTGACATGCCGGAGTTCTGTCTGTGGTATTTATCAGCGGGTTCCGTTTATTTCGGATCCCCGGGTTGAATTTGAGGGTACTTGTTCAGAGGATCTTGTTGCTTATCCGTTCGGTGAATTTTCTATGATGATGGTGGTGTATCCTTCGGTTCCGTTTATTTCGGACCCCCCGAGTTGAATTTGTGGTTACTCGGTCCCTCAGATGGTTGTGATCAGTTCAGAGACCGGAACTTCCGTACAGTTGGTGTTCAGACGACTTGGAGGATGGCACAGTGACTTGCACTCATGCATCTGCATCATTCCCATTTTGCATTCATCTGCATCTAACTCATGTCTATCCATACTCTGGGTACATTCTCGATTGAGATTCTGGTTGAGAGACATCCTGATGTCAGAATGTTATTGTCAAATTATTATCCATCTCGGATGAAGCCAGAATCAAAGGACATAATTTTCCTCATACGGATAGACATTGCATTCATGCGTGAGTCATAATAACCTGTCTTCTGTTTTGTAGGTGTCGGTCTCTAACGTGTTTGATTGACTTAGGAATCATTGCTCACGCACGCCGAGTCATTCCTCTGCACGTAGCTCGTCCGCACAGATACTTTACCAGACGCAACAAACCCAGACTGATGGATTCACTCAACGCTGACATTCTCGAGCTGAAAGAGAAGATGAGTGAGTTGATCAACGTCGTGCAAGGGTTCGCCCTGGGGAAGAAAGCACTCGCCGATAAAGAGGAGAGGCTCCAGGTTGGGGAAGAATGATAGACATTGCAGCGAAAGAGGACAGGTTTAGGATTGGTTATCAGTCAAACCCAGGCTCGTCTGGACTGAATAGAGGACGTCGTCAACCGTTCACGTTCACCAGTGCTGGAATGCTAGATCCAGATCGCGTCTGTGCGGTGGGTGAAGAAATTGACAGTGACTGCGAGCTCGACTCGTGGATAAAACCGTGCGTACCAGGAATGGAGATCCAGAACTGGAAGGCCGAAAAGATCATCACTGTCACTCTGCGTGAAGAGTAATATTTCTGTTTTTCAATTCTATTTGCATGAAAGCCATACGTTTGTGCCCGAAGTGTAATGGTTCATTGTAAGGGCCACCTCATGTGTTTCATTTTGCAACATTTGCATCATTAATAAAAGGATGTGAAATTCTGGCTTAGTCAGAATTCATATGTTCTACTCCAAGTCATTACATCTGATCTAACCTTGTAGTTAATACAGCAAGACAGTTATTAACCCCTGTACTAATATGCACACGTTCACAGATGTCACGACATCTCATTCTATTTCACCCTAGAATGGATGAACACCTGGTTCTGTGCATCAGGAAGAAGGACTCAACAGAGATCTATCCTAGTTCTCACTTCTGTTGTTTTCTTACACAGTTATCAGCATGATGTCTTACAGTTGATTTTGGACATCATCTATTACATTGTTCCAGTGTGTTTGTCTTTTACATGTATTTCCTGAATGAACACGTTAATCTAATTACCACTTATTAGATTGCTAACACCTAGGCTATTTGTTAGGTTCATTAATTGTAGGTTAGTATTTGGTTTCCTGGATTTTGGCTCAGCTGTTGAATCTCTGAAGAATAGCCTGAGAAAAATACTGAAACAGAAAACCAATTAACCTACACTTTAGCACATGCTGTTGGGAATGAATGTCACAACATTCAGTTCAACAGCCAGAACATATGCTGGTTCTGTTATGTTCCTGGAAACGTACTGTGCTAAGTTTGCAGTACTGTAAACGATCAACCAGTCTCTACTTCAGTGTCAGCTTTCAGTATCAACTGTCAACACATCCAGTGTGACAGTTTCACAATGATCCTTCGGCCAGGTCTGTTATCCTTGAAAAGAACAGACTTAAATAAATACTGAACTGAAATCAACCTGCTTATTATTCAGTATACGCTGTCACTGATGAATGTTACAACATGCTGATTGACATTCAAACAAAAGGCTATATACCAGATCTGTTATCATCTTGATAAGCTGACTGGAATACCAGCTGAGTTATGACAGTAATAAACACATGCAGAAGGAAAACAAACACAGGAAATTGTTAACCCAGTTCAGTCCAACATGACCTACATCTGGGGGCTACCAAGCCAGGAAGAAGATCCACTATTAGCAGTATTAATTCAGAGTTAAACTCCCCCGTTTACAACTCTTCACTTAATCCCTACCCAATGCAATCTATACCTAGGAACTCCTAGATAGAAACCTCCAGTTTCCATTCCTATCACTACAAATACAATGTAATGTTACCACACCTTGAACTTGCTTCACAGCTTCATTCAAGAACAAAATCACTCTTGCCTACAGGCTTTGAGTTACAAATACTCTCAGCTTTTACCACTGAGAAACACATGGTAACCTTCCCACAGACTGGGAGGTTTACCTCACACACACCCCTAAATTTTCATTCTAAGAGGCTTACAAAGACTAGATTACAATCAGCTATTTATAACCTAATCACCCAACTGGATTTGGGCCTTCAGAAGTCGCAGCAGACTTGTTCTTTGCTGTTACAACTTCAGCAGAAAAATTCTGCTACAAACAAGGTCTTCAAGTTCCTAAACTCTCTCCATATAAATCTCCATATTTAGAGCCTATATATATTCTGATTGAGTCTTCAAGACCTCCACATGGGAGTTAGGATATTCACCAGATATCCTTGCTGATCCCAGAATATATACTGAATTAATTAATTCAGTTTTCTACACAAGTGCGATGTCACAGACCTGATGTCGTGACATCGTACATGACATGTTGGTCCAGATGTTGAATTTCTTCAACCCAACATATTAAAACAACAGAGGTGATTACATTATTTGTTTTGCTAAAATTAATGCCAATCCTAAGGTATTAACAGGATATTTTTCGCATTAAAAGCGGTGTTCCCTGTTTTTCATTTATTTTTGCAGTTTAAAAGAAAAAACAATAAAAATGGCAATGTTTGTTTTCATTTTCCTTCTTTTTAATTTGCCTCGTCCCGACTCTAAAGCAATGCATGAATCAACATTCATGCAGATGCGATCATTCTCCGGATCTCATTGATAACAATTATGTTACACCCTTATATGACTTCGACAATCCGATCTATCATGCCGAAGAAGAAGGCGAAGAAGATTGTGAACTGTTGGAAGGGTTAGCCAGGTTGTTGAAACAAGAGGAGAAGATGATTCAACCGCACGAGGAGCAAGTCGAGATTGTTAATTTGGGTACCGAGGAGGTCAGAAAGGAAGTGAAAATTGGGGCCGCTTTGGAGGTAAATGGCAAGAGCAGAATGGTAGCGCTGTTGAAAGAGTATGTTGATATCTTCGCATGGTCTTATCAAGATATGTCAGGGTTGGATACCAATATTGTTGTGCACAAGTTACCATTGAGAGAAGACTGTCCTCCAGTGAAGCAGAAGTTGCGCAGAACTCGACCCGAGATGGCCATGAAAATCAAAGAGGAAGTACAAAAGCAGTTGGATGTTGGTTTCCTAGCTGTCACTAATTATCCGCCTTGGGTCGCGAACATTGTGCCGGTTCCGAAGAAGGATGGAAAGGTGAGAATGTGTGTGGACTACTGGGATTTGAACAGAGCTAGCCCGAAGGATGATTTCCCATTACCTCACATCGATGTGTTGGTAGATAATACAGCTCAATTCTCGGTGTTTTCCTTCATGGATGGCTTTTCTGGCTATAATAAAATTAAAATGTTGCCAGGTGATATGGAGAAAACAACGTTCATCACACCATGGGGAATTTTTTGCTATAAGGTGATGCCATTCGGTCTCAAGAACGCCGGTGCCACGTATCAAAGAGCTATGGTGACTTTGTTTCATGATATGATTCATCATGAGATCGAATGCTATGTTGATGACATGATAGCAAAGTCCCAAACAGAAGAGGGGCATTTGGTAGACTTGGCCAAGCTGTTTGACCGGTTGAGACAATTCAAATTGAGGTCGAATCCGAATAAGTGCACTTTCGGAGTGCGGTCCGATAAGTTGCTAGGGTTTATTGTGAGCGAAAGAGGAATCGAGGTTGATCCTGCTAAAGTAAAAGCGATGCAAGAAATGCCTGAACCGAGAACAGAAAAGGAGTGTCGCACCTCGAAAAATGGGGATACGACTTCAAAGAGAAGCGCGATCGCACGCTCGCAATGATGGACTGAACAGAGTCGCCACCGAACTTTATTTATTCCTAAAAAGGAAAGGGGAAATATCGATAAAACTCAAGACAAAAGAAAGGATAAGATATGGTCATCGCAACCAATATCAGGGTTCGGGAGTCGATTACGCAAGGGGAAGGTATTAGCACCCCTCACGTCCATTGTACTCAACGGGAACCATTAGGTCAGTTGTGTGCATTAATGTTAGTTTGAAATGTTAGGCTTTTCAAGTTATTAAGTGGGAAAGAAAGAAATATAAGAGAGAAGAAATGTTTTTGGATTTTTTAACGAAGGACTAAACCTAAGTTTTTTTATTAGTGGGCCTGACAAGATTTAAAAATCCTCCTCCTACGTATCTCAAAAGAGAAATCAAGGCTTACGTAGTTATGGGTAGAAAAATGTTTGTTTGTTGGTCGATTTTAGCGAAAGCTATATTGTATTAATCGACAAAAACATTGTCTTACCCAAAACAGATGAGGAGTGGACGCATACCACACATCGAACGGATTTATAAATCTACATTTGGAAAAGCGTCACTTATCTCGACTCAACAATCGTGGCCGAAACATTGTTTTGTATCACTTAAGACAATATATCTTTCATTTATGAAAAAGGGTCTTGATTAATCGCACGGCGGCGAGAAAAGAATTTGATTGGTTGGATGTATTTTGAGTGATGGCGAAAACTTGGATGAGCGAGATATACATCTCGAATCCTAGCCTCAGGAGTGCATGGTATACACCATGTTCCATTTCCATATTTATTGAAAGAGGTTAAGATAGGAATTAAGTACTTTGGAATTTGATTGAGAAAGAGTTTGAAGAAACCGCATTGACAATTTTAGATGATGGCGAGAACTTGGATGAGCGAGATATACATCTCGAATCCTAGCCTCAGGAGTGCACGGTATACACCATGTTCCATTTCCATCTTTATTGAAAAGTGTTAAATAAGAATTAGGTATTTTGAGTTTTGTTATGAAAATGACTTGACCTAGATCAAGTATTGATGAACGTTCAAGAGGGATTCGAATGAGTGTTTGAGAGAAAACAAAGTGGATGAATTTGGATGATGGCGAGAGCTAGGATTGGCGAGATATACATCTATAATCCTAGTCTCAGGAGTGCGCGATATACACCACGTTCCACTTCCATCTTTATTGAAAAGGTCTTAACTATGAATTAATATTTTTTGAGTTTTTATTAGAAAAAATGGCTTGACGTTGAATCAAGCGTTTGGTGAAAGTTTGAAAGAAATGGAATAGAATGGGAGGGAGAAATGAATTGATTTGTTTATTGAGAAAATACTCGATGTTGGATCGAGTCATTATTTTTGTATTTTTGGAAATGGTTGATTTTATTCTTGTGTTAGTATCTAACTAAACAGTCAAACAAATAAAGGAATAAAACAGTACAAAATTATTACACATCGGGGGAGTGGGGTACATTTTGTCAAATGGGGATTCAAAAACATGAAATAATTAAATCGGGCCCAAACAACAAATAATGCAAAGCATGAGTGTAAGTACAAGAGAACCGGCTCATTGTAAGAAAGCCCAAGAGTAAGCTATGTGAGGTTGATGGCGATGCTTAAAAAGCAATTGACTTACAAGGGTGTGAAAATGGGCTCGATATTGAATCGAGAAAAGTGTGATTTTAACAGTTTAAAATGGTTTTGAATGGATGATGCAATTAAAAGAAAACAAATCTATGTTATGATAATGAAACTATGAATATAATAAAGCATAAACATAAAAAAATGTTAAAAGAAATAAAAATACTACACATAGTATCGAACCCACTCCACTAAAGACCATAGAAACCACCCCTCTCCACCAGACCGTTTATCATTAGTTGTCCTTTAAATAACAGCTTAAACATATAAACCAGACTAGATTGGAATAAAAATAAAAAGGAACTAAAATAACAATAATGAAGGTCTGTTAGTTTACCAACAAAAAGCCCAGCCGCCTGGCTGTTGGGTTTCTCAATGGCATATGAATTGAAAATGAGAAAATATTTATTAAACTTAGGAAGTTAAAAAATGAAAACTTAGGAAGTTTAAAAACATAAAAAAAATTTTATGGTTTCAATGCTTATCTTTGTTTAAAAATAAATTAAAAAAAGAAAAAGAAATGGAAACAAAGAACAGACCCTCGTCTTCGTTCTCTCCCAAACTCGTACTCGCTCTCAATCTCTCTTCTTTCAATCTCTCGACGAAATCGCGGTATCTCCCAACCCCACGTTCCTCTCACCAAAACCCTCTCTCACATACAAAAGATCAATGGCTGAAACAAAAACAGGGAGCTCACCTTCAGACCTTCGACGGCGACGACAGCTCAGGTAACGATCGACCCTTTTCGCTTCGCCTCCCTCAATCGATTTCTTTTTTGATTTCCGGATTAAGGTTCTTGGTGGAGTTTTTTTTTTCCTCTTAATTCTTTAGGGTTTCGTTTTTGACCTTTTTCTCCGCCTCTTAATCGCCTCCCTCACTGATTCCTTTCTTGTCTATTTATCTATCAGCTTTAGGGTTTTTTGATTTGGTCTCTGGTGACCCAGAAGGGGCGTCCCTACAAACTCCTTTCGTGATCCTCAGATTTGGATTGCCTTGTTTATTGTTGAATTCGAAAAAAGGTAAACAGACCTACACTTTCTCTTTGAATTTTGTCTTCATTCCATTTTGGGATATTTTTCTGAATTTTAACACTTGGTAATTATTTTGTGTTTTACTGCAGTGAGATTTGGAGCACAAGCTTCTTCATTCAATGACTGTTACGTTTTTTTCGTTATGCAGGTCTTGGAAGGAAACCTTAGATGTTCCATCGCAAACCAATGGTATAACTGGCACATTCTGGTTGTCAGTAAGTTCATTTGCAGCCCTTCCGTATTGTACATCAGCACCAGACTCAATAGATGAGTTTACAAATTCGTGGGGTATTGCTACATTATCATTGGGAGTAACATTTATTTCATTTACAGTGCAATCAAGACCATTTGGCATGATGTTCAATGAAAGCGGTTGAACAGACATAGGCTCGTTAGTGTGCAGGCTTTCTTCACATGTATCTTGACGTTATTCAGCTTCCTCTCCCACTCTTCCCTTGGAATCACTCTCTTTGATGCCGTCATTGCCTCAATTTCTGCTAGCTGACGAAGGTAAGCTTTTTCTTCTTGATGATTTTACTGAGTTTTGATCCAAACTGCAGACGGCTTTCAATTTCTACAGCTGCAGCCTTGGCTTCATATGATGAGACAAATGATCGTGCTTTGGTTTTGGAATTCAGGGGCATATTGATGATCTATCTACTGGTATCTATGGTATGGACTTTCAAAAGAAATCGTATGGCTGCTTCTGTTAAAGACAGAATCAAACTCAACAGGATTAACCTTCCTTTCTATACTTGTTCTAGAAGCTCTCTCAAATCGCATTTGCACATGTGCCCGAATTTTGCTTTTTCTTGTTGCAATTTGTACCTTGTTGCATTGTGTATTTGATTTAACTCCCTTGGGCCTGCATTTGATTGCTTTTTCACATGTATGATGCTTGCATTAATCACACTTAATCTAGATGGCTTGGCTTGGAAATTTTCATGGTTTGCTCGAGCTTGATTGGAAGATGATAATGATGTTGTTGTTGTTGTGGATTTGGAGAAACCAAACTAGTTCAAGAGGTCAATGCGAGTTTTTTCGGATCCCGTTATGTTCTTCTCAATTTCTGCTATGGCTTTTGTAACCGGAACAAGGACTGCTGTGATGTGCTGGAAAACAAAACAGGGTTGTAATAAAATGACCATTTTTGTGTGTATTATGCAGGTTCAACATTCTTAAATTGGGCAAAGCTAAAACCTTTAAACTGGCCAGAACCAACGGTAGCCATTTTGCATAAACAGGATGTGTAATCGTAGAAAAAGTGTCATACGAAGCCTTGGAATCAAATGCCTTGTCCAAATTCTTCATAAAATACTTGCGTTCGGAGCGGGAATGATATCCGAAGGTGCCAGCACAGTCTGTTGAACCTGATTCTTTGGTCTTGAGAATTATAGATGCAATAAGGTTAGCATGAGCAGCATTCGACTCTGCATTTGTACTTGATAGGGTCGCACATGGCAGCATCAAAAGCAACACCCGATCAAGCGGAAACCAAATTAATTCTAAGCACCAACAGCGATGTTATCAGCAAGACCGACTATTAACTCAGTGCTTAAATTCATTGCAGTAGCTTCAACAGGTTGGTTTTAACTTGTTGAATGGTCCTTTTTTGTTTTGCAACAGCTTAGAGCGAAATCGCAACAGGTTCAAAGATATACTTAAATATTATGTCTTTTTGTAACTCCATGAGTTTTCTTGTAACACAGATATTTAAGCATGTTTTGCCTTGCAATATACAACATTGTCCTTGTGCTGCAGGTTTACGGTTTGTTACGTTTTGCAGCATGACTTGGACTGCTGAAGGATTGTGGTTGTCGGTTTCTTGACTTGTTTTGCCTTACGGGTCTTATTCTGTGTGCTGATCTGCTGGCCTGATGCAGGATGCTGTGTATAGTGTGAGTCATGTTGTCCTTTTTCATGAAAGATGAAGAATAGTTTCTTGTTTAAGTTGAAGATGGTTCCAAGTTTGGTTGTGTGGTTTGGTGAGTTGAAGGATTTAAGTTGATGGTTTTATGGTGATGTAGATTGAAGTCGTGTGAGGCGGGTGTTATAGTAATAGTGAAGGATGTATTATGATGCTTTTTTTTGTGTGTATGATGCAATGTATTTTAGTGGAGAAGATGAAGATATATTTTTTCACTCTTGGTTGTTGTTTGTTTTTTGGAAAAGAAGATATGATAGTTATGTTTTTCGTGAATGTGGTATATAAATGAGGGAGTCTTCCATGAAAAGTGCAATATTGGTATGGTTATGAGGAAAAGTTGCAGAGATATCCCATATGCCTTTTTTACTGAAGGTTTGTTGTTGCTTTTTCAAATGGAAAATTGAGAGGGATGGATTTTTTTGAAATAATCTAAAACTCATCTAAACGTCAATTTAAAATCCAAAAAACCAATAAAACCAAATAAAATCATATTAGTCTATAATTTGTTAAAATTACTTTGATATCAATTCTAACATTTATTCGAAAATAAAAATCAATTAGAGTTTGAATCATTAGTAAAAGAAAACAATTAAGATTAATTCGAAATTTGGAATTAGATTTACTTTGAAACTAAATTGAAATTGGAAATTAAAAAGAGTCAAATAACTAAGATCCATCTTGTAATCAAAAAACACCATGATCAAAAATTAGATAATGACCAATGTTTATCAAAAAAATGGATTTGGGGATGGATGGTTGCCTTTGGTCATGAATGTATGCAAATGAATTTTTAGGCCAAGTGCCAAATAAAAAATAAAAAAATGAAAAAAATTCAGGACCAAAATCGGGGTATGACAGTTGCCCCTATTTAAGTATCTTCAACTAGAGAATATGAAGCAGGACACTCTTCATATGATCATAGTGGGAGATGGTTAAATACTAAGAAGACCCGGATTTTGATCCTGAATCCCCATGACATGATGTGATATGGTATGATATGATATGATATGATATGCATGGATGCATGATTCTTTTTTTTGTAATTTTATATCTGCTAGGGATATGGTGAACCCTTAATAGGAGATGCTACTAGGCAGACCAAACTGTGGGGAATGCTGATGGTCCACAGGGAGACAGACAAATGGTAAAAAAAACAAACTTGCTGGGGAAACAGTCCTGCTGGAGAATCATACACACACTGGGGAGTAACCGAAGTGAAAGTTGATAAACAACATTCAGAGTACAAGAGATTTCGGTAGTAAGTTCACATATGACTTACTAACCCGAATAAAGGAAAAGATGCTACAACCAGTTCACATATGACCTGACAACGCTGGGGAATCTCAAGAAGTTCTGACAGCAGGTTCAGGTAAACTCAGAAAAATTCAAGAAGAGTGTATCAACATGTTCATATATGACCTGATAATATTGGAACAATCATAGAGAAAGACTCTTCAGAACAGGTTCATATATGAACTGACACCGGAATAAAAGTTCAACAACAGGTTCATATATGACCTGAATAGTATTGAACAAAAATTGGAAAAACTCTTCAGAGCAGGTTCAAGTATGACCTGACACCGGAATAAAAGCTCAACAACAGGTTCATATATGACCTGAATAGTATTGAACAAAAATTGGAAAAACTCTTCAGAGCAAGTTCAAGTATGACCTGACCCGGAATAAAAGCTCAACAACAGGTTCATATATGACCTGAATAGTATTGAACAAAAAGAAAAAAAACTTCAGAGCAGGTTCAAGTATGACCTGACCCCGGAATAAAAGCTCAACAACAGGTTCATATATGACCTGAATAGTATTGAACAAAAATTGGAAAAACTCTTCAGAGCAAGTTCAAGTATGACCTGACCCGGAATAAAAGCTCAACAACAGGTTCATATATGACCTGAATAGTATTGAACAAAAAGAAAAAAACTTCAGAGCAGGTTCAAGTATGACCTGACCCCGGAATAAAAGCTCAACAACAGGTTCATATATGACCTGAATAGTATTGAACAAAAATTGGAAAAAAAACTCTTCAGAGCAGGTTCAAGTATGACCTGACCCCGGAATAAAAGCTCAACAACAAGTTCATATATGACCTGAATAGTATTGAACAAAAATTGGAAAAACCTCTTCAGAGCAGGTTCAAGTATGACCTGACCCCGGAATAAAAGCTCAACAACAGGTTCATATATGACCTGAATAGTATTGAACAAAAATTGGATTTGAAAATGACTGCGAAAACCGGATGTGGGTTTAAGGGCACCAAATACAAACTGGAATCAAAGGTCAAAGGATCTAGGATCGACAACAAGACCTGGGTCAATGCAAAATGAGCACGAAGTACATTTCGGCTATGCATGATTTGAATTTCCTTTTATGCATGATATATGAATGATCATGATTATGAGAATGCTGACACTGGGCAGACTGGGAGTTCGTAAAGGCTTTTTATGGAAGCTCATGATTCCTTAACACCGAGAACTCAACCAAATATTTTATGATAGATGTTGTCAAAGGAGGATTCTATCCAGTTTGATAGCCACAACTTAGCCAATGGATCCTTTTGGAGGATTAATGAATCGTGCTAGCATAATTTTCGGGCACTCGTCTTAAACTCGATAGTTGTTGACGTATGGCAGAATTTGTTTGAGCAGTTTAAAAGCACGAAGAAAAAGGTTCTGCCCCTCTGTGGCTCATCTTGCCCCAGTTTGTTGGGTCTTTGGAAATGTTCACCTTGAAAGTGGGTTTGGAAACAACTTTCCATGAGACTACCTCGAGAGGGCTTGCCCCAAGTGCTTGAAACTTGCAATGGTCCGAACTTGACTAACCAAATGCTGGAATGGTAGACTCTTGATTGATTGTCCTTTGGATAGCTGGACTCATTGAGCTCTGAGGTGGCTTGCCCCGGTCTAAGTCTTAAAGCAAATTACTCTTGGCAAGATGACCCTTAGGGTGATTAGCTCGAATTAGCTGATGCTCAAAGTGATTTGCCCCTGACTAGACTTCTTTCACTTCATCAAGTTCCTCAACTGTATTTGGAATTTCTTTGATGCTAAGTGTTGACTCGCAAATAGGATTGTTCATTCAAAAATGGTAATTTTAATTCCATGCTTATGCAAAATTTTGAAATCAAAGTTTATTGATATGAAGGGGTGAATTACAGTGAACGAGTCATTGATAAGAACACAATGGTGATCAAGTCATTCATAGTATACAAGTTGGTGCCATCAAATGATTAACAAAAATCGTTTGGAGTCAAGTTAACACAACCTTGTTATGGTATGCTTTCAAAATAAACCATGTCTCAATTAGGTCTTTTAAGGGTTGTAACGTGGTCTGGTTCACGGTTTTTTTGAAACAAAAGGATATAAGGCTCAAAATTTATTTTTTTACCCACCCCTCCTTCTTGATGATCTCCAGTTCCTACGTTCAGTTAATTCGGTACACGCATCCGACTTCCAAGATGGTTCGAAGGTGTGATGAGGGTTCAAGACGAATTTTCTTGAAATGGCAGTCACCTTATTTTGTTTTTTGTCGAGGATTTAATGACCTCTTTTGATTGATTTATTTTATCCCTAATTTTTCCTGGACCGCTTTTTTTGAAGCTTTCGGTCCATCGGGATGCCCTAACTTTTGCCTAAGTCATCTTGTGGTATTTGACCTAGTGGGCTTCTTTTTTTTTCTTTAAAGGTATTGACTGCCACATTATTGTTGGATAAGGATCAACCAACACTAATTTTAGCTTTTCTTAACTTCTTCGACACTTCAACATGTGCGCGAAGGATAACATGTGGTTGAACCTAATTGGAGGGTGTACATATGGACGATTTTTTTTTTGAAAGATCGAATGCATGATCAAACTATCTGAACACAACTACCCTGCCCCAGGTTAAGATTAAGGGTTTTAGATCCGAAATAAACACCAACTTCTAGGCTCAAAGTGGTTGTCTAGGGATTAACTCCTTATCACTCCAGTGTTTGGGGATTTGAAACAATGCCTTACATCATCGACAAGGTTTTACTCAAAAGCATACCACAACAATTTCAGGTGTTTCGTTTTCATCATCCTCCTTCCAATCTTTGTTAACACAACGGTTTGATAAACAAAAGTGAATGAGAGGAGTATTTTTGTTTTTAACATAAATGGAAAACGAGTGAATACGAATGGATTAATTCAAAAGATGCATAAACATTTCATTAATCTTACCAATTCAAAGAAAACAACAATGCTTAAAAGCAATTAACAATCAACATGTAAGGAAACTACAAAAGAAATGCTGAAATAGCCAGATGATTGCCAGCTCTAGGGAATTGACTTCTTCAAACTTGAAGGTTTGGATCAACAAGCTTTTCGACATTGGCATGATGATCTTCAAATTCTTTTCCTTCATTCTCATCGTTGAACGCAACCCTCTTGGATCCACTACTCACTTCTCCTTTTCTTTCATTGGTATGGGTCGTGACATTGGAAATCCAAGACGGTATCTCAATGCTCTTACCAGGAAATAATGATAGCTCATTAGCCACATCCCTGACATCTTCCTTGTGGTACAAAACCTTGAGGGGTTTCAAGGGTCCTTTCCCTTTCCCATTACCTGGCTCAGAAATCAAGGCATATGTACCTGAGCCTTCCTCCTTGAGTGTGGGTGACCTTATGTCAATCAATCCTTGCAGCTTGAGCGTAAAACCCTTGCATTCCTCGATGGAGTGCCCCATTGTTCCAGTATGGTATCCGCACTTGATCTTCGGGTGATCTTCTTCAAAAACTAAGCTCTTTTTGTTAATCAGTCCTCGTACCAAGGCTTTCAGCGCTAAGCAAGAATCCAGGTCATGTCCCAATGCCCCTTTATGGAATTCACATGTTGCATTTGGATTGTACCATGGCAAGTATGGTGACACAGGTGTGAGAGCTCGAGGGGTCACCAAAGCATTTTGGATCAGTTGCGGGTAGAGCTTGCTATATGGCACCGGAATCGAGTCATTGTGATCCTTGTTCCTCTTGCTCTGATTCTGATTTTTGTTCTGAACCTGGCTTTGGTGACTTTGAGGATCAATAGCCAGAGGATGTTGATGATGACGTCTTAAGGGAGGTCCATATACTGGTAAATGAGGAGTTGCCACATAGAAATTCCCTTGACTTGGGGTAACACCAGATGGATGTGGGGTAGTAACTCTCTTTGTTGCAGCGGTGTATATTGGGTGACCCTCTTTTCTCAACAAGACTTGCAGGGTTTCCAAGACCCATCTCATTTGGCTCTTCAAAAGATTAAGTTCCTCCTTCAATGCTTCTTGGCTTTTCCTTAGCTCGTCCATCATCTCCTGAGACATGGTTCTTTGCTCTAAACGCGTGTTGAGAATCACTTTGCAATCACGGACAAAGGATGGATGAGTTTTTTTTGTATTTTGTCTGGAAAATGACATGCATTATGATGCGATGTAAATGCAATGGAATGCGAATGAATGCAATGCAAGCCATGCATATTTGTTTTTTTCATACACGGGTTCAAAAGTATGAGGTACTGATGAATCAGATTATTTTTCCAAAACAGGGTTCTCACCGAGTATGATCTAGGGCTTTGTTACAAAGGATCCCCAGAGTCATTGATTTACAAGAATGTTTGACGCTTACGGGAAATACTTTCCGGTCGTCAACTCCATCAAGGAAATCTATTCTGGGTGAGGTTCTCGTACCGACCCTTACGAAGTATTCACCTCGGGAGTCCGTACTACACAACCATCGACTGGGTTCTAGACGGGGTACTCAGAGTCATGGATTCAAAAGACTGTTTAACGCTTACGGAAAATACTTTCCGGTCATCAACTCCATCTAGGGAATCTATTCTGAGCGAGGTTCTCGTATCGATTCTTACGAAGTATTCACCTCGGGAATCCATACTACGCAACCATCATTTCTAGTTGGCCAAAGGTTCATTGTTCTAAAAGGTTCTTAGAGTCATGGACCCCTTTGAAACATCGAAGCTTACGAGGTATACACCTCGGGCGATAATATTTGCAAACTGATCTACTCTAAGTGAGGTTCTCGTACCGACTCTTACGAAGTATCCACCTCGGGAGTCCGTACTACTCAACCATCGTCCTATCTTATGTTTTTTTCTAGACTCGGGTGTAGAGCCTTTCCCACATGGTTTGCAATCAAATACCCAAATACCAACAATCATAGTAGAACCAATATTAAACAGATATAACAATAAAGATAATAAAAACAATAAAGAAAAGCCACACAATTAAACAAACAAAGGCACACAGACGTCCTAACTAGGCTTGACTCACTTAGGGATGTCTGAAGTCCCCAGCAGAGTCGCCATCTGTCGCACCTCGAAAAATGGGGATACGACTTCAAAGCGAAGCGCGGTCGCACGCTCGCAATGATGGACTGAACAGAGTCGCCACCGAACTTTATTTATTCCTAAAAAGGAAAGGGGAAATATCAATAAAACCCAAGACAAAAGAAAGGATAAGATATGGTCATCGCAACCAATATCAGGGTTCGGGAGTCGATTATGCAAGGGGAAGGTATTAGCACCCCTCACGTCCGTTGTACTCAACGGGAACCATTAGGTCAGTTGTGTGCGTTAATGTTAGTTTGAAATGTTAGGCATTTCAAGTTACTAAGTGGGAAAGAAAGAAATATAAGAGAGAAGAAATGTTTTTGGATTTTTTAGCGAAGGACTAAACCTAAGTTTTTTTATTAGTGGGCCTGACAAGATTTAAAAATCCTGCTCCTACGTATCTCAAAAGAGAAATCAAGGCTTACATAGTTCTGGGTAGAAAAATGTTTGTTTGTTGGTCGATTTTAGCGAAAGCTATATTGTATTAATCGACAAAAACATTGTCTTACCCAAAACAGATGAGGAGTGGACGCATACCACACATCGAACGGATTTATAAATCTACATTCGGAAAAGCGTCACTTATCTCGACTCAACAATCGTGGCCGAAACATTGTTTTGTATCACTTAAGACAATATATCTTTCATTTATGAAAAAGGGTCTTGATTAATCGCACGGCGGCAAGAAAAGAGTTTGATTGGTTGGATGTATTTTGAGTGATGGCGAAAACTTGGATGAGCGAGATATACATCTCGAATCCTAGCCTCAGGAGTGCATGGTATACACCATGTTCCATTTCCATCTTTATTGAAAGAGGTTAAGATAGGAATTAAGTACTTTGGAATTTGATTGAGAAAGGGTTTGAAGAAACCGCATTGACAATTTTAGATGATGGCGAGAACTTGGATGAGCGAGATATACATCTCGAATCCTAGCCTCAGGAGTGCACGGTATACACCATGTTCCATTTCCATCTTTATTGAAAAGTGTTAAATAAGAATTAGGTGAGATATACATCTTTGAATTAGGTGAGATATACATCTTTAGAGAAAACAAAGTGGATGAATTTGGAGAAAACATGGTGTATACCGTGCAAATGGAACACTTTTCAATAAAGATGGAAATGGAACATGGTGTATACCGTGCACTCCTGAGGCTAGGATTCGAGATGTATATCTCGCTCATCCAAGTTCTCGCCATCATCTAAAATTGTCAATGCGGTTTCTTCAAACCCTTTCTCAATCAAATTCCAAAGTACTTAATTCCTATCTTAACGTCTTTCAATAAAGATGGAAATGGAACATGGTGTATACCATGCACTCCTGAGGCTAGGATTCGAGATGTATATCTCGCTCATCCAAGTTTTCGCCATCACTCAAAATACATCCAACCAATCAAACTCTTTTCTTGCCGCCGTGCGATTAATCAAGACCCTTTTTCATAAATGAAAGATATATTGTCTTAAGTGATACAAAACAATGTTTCGGCCACGATTGTTGAGTCGAGATAAGTGACGCTTTTCCGAATGTAGATTTATAAATCCGTTCGATGTGTGGTATGCGTCCACTCCTCATCTGTTTTGGGTAAGACAATGTTTTTGTCGATTAATACAATATAGCTTTCGCTAAAATCGACCAACAAACAAACATTTTTCTACCCAGAACTACGTAAGCCTTGATTTCTCTTTTGAGATACGTAGGAGCAGGATTTTTAAATCTTGTCAGGCCCACTAATAAAAAAACTCAGGTTTAGTCCTTCGCTAAAAAATCCAAAAACATTTCTTCTCTCTTATATTTCTTTCTTTCCCACTTAATAACTTGAAAAGCCTAACATTTCAAACTAACATTAACGCACACAACTGACCTAATGGTTCCCGTTGAGTACAACGGACGTGAGGGGTGCTAATACCTTCCCCTTGCATAATCGACTCCCGAACCCTGATATTGGTTGCGATGACCATATCTTATCCTTTCTTTTGTCTTGGGTTTTATCGATATTTCCCCTTTCCTTTTTAGGAATAAATAAAGTTCGGTGGCGACTATGTTCAGTCCATCATTGCGAGCGTGCGATCGCGCTTCGCTTTGAAGTCGTATCCCCATTTTTCGAGGTGCGACAAGGAGGTTCGTGGTTTCTTAGGTAGATTGATCTACATTTCACGGTTCATATCTCATTTAACAACCACGTGTGAACCCATATTCAAGTTGTTGAGAAAAAATCAAACGGTCAGGTGGAATGATGATTGCCAAGCGGCATTTGAAAAAATAAAAGAATATTTGCAGGAGCCTCCGATTCTGATGCCTTTTATGGAGAGGCGACCTTTAATTCTATACTTGACAGTCCTCGAGGGGTCTATGGGGTGTGTACTGGGGTAGCATGACGAGTCTGGTTGAAAAGAGCATGCAATTTACTACCTTAGCAAAAAGTTTACCGACTGTGAAACAAGATATTCACTGCTCGAGAAAACTTGTTGTGCTTTGGCATGGGCTGCTCGCCGACTGAGACAGTATATGCTGGTTCATACCACTTTGTTGATTTCCAAGATGGATTCGATCAAGTATATATTTGAGAAGCCAGCATTGACCGGACGGGTTGCGAGATGGAAAATGATTTTGACTGAATACGATATACAATATACCTCTCAAAAGGCAATAAAGGGGAGTGTATTGTCTGATTACCTCGCCCAGCAACCCATTGAGGATTATCAACCAATAAAGTTTGAGTTCCCTGATGAGGACATCATGTTTCTCAAATCGAAAGATTGTGAGGAACCGATCCCGCAGGAGGGGCCTGACCCTGAATCCGAATGGGTTTTGATGTTTGATGGGGCCGTTAACGTGAATGGTAGTGGAGTGGGTGTTGTTTTGGTTACGCCGAAGGGATCCCACGTTCCTTTTGCTGCTCGGATAACATTTGAATGCACCAACAATGTGGCTGAATACGAAGCTTGTATCCTGGGTATCGAACCTCAGTGCGTACATCTACTGGGGCAACGCCATTCTCGTTGGTGTATGGAACGGAAGCTGTGCTACCAGTTGAGGTCTAGAATCCATCATTGAGAGTCCTGATGGATGTGAAATTGGAAGAGGCTGACTGGGTAAGGACTCGGTATGAAGAGTTGAGCCTGATTGAGGAAAAGAGGCTGGCAGCCATTTGTCATGGGCAGTTGTACCAGCAGCGAATGAAGCGTGATTTTGACCGAAAGGTGCGACCTCGTGTATATCATGTGGGAGATATGGTGTTGAAAAGGATCCTTCCTCCTCCGAACGATCGTCGGGGCAAGTGGACACCCAATTATGAGGGTTCATTCGTGGTCAAGAAGGTTTTCTCTGGCGGAGCCTTGTTGTTGACGACCATGGATGGCGAGGATTTTCCATCCCCTGGGAATGCAGACGCAGTTAAAAAATACTTCATATAAGAGACCCGCTGGACGAAAATAATAAAATAGTCCAGGCAAAAATGGGCATCCCGGTGAACCAAAAAAATGAAAATGAAAAGGTTCGGGCAAAAATTAGGGATAAAAAGAAAAAAAATGTACACCCGGCAAGTCGAAAACCCCACAAGGGCGGCTTGGGCAAAAAAGGGTATCCCGGTGGACTGAAAACCCGAAAGGGCGGTCCAGGCAAAAGAGGGAATGAAACGAACAACTGCGTCTGGCATGGTCGTTTGTACTTTAGATATGGCACATGGATAATTCCCGGCAGTGATCGGTCGGAAGCGCCTTGTTTCGGAAGGCAGAAAGTGCGAAGAGTCTTGAGGACATATGAGTTGTAACCGAGTTGGAACTCAATGAGATCACGGGTTCACATTGCCATTAGGATAGATTTTCCTTTTGTGCACAATTACCTCTTTTCAGGGATTGCTTCCTGTGTATTGCTCAGTTATGAGCCACCTTTTTCAATCAATAAAATGCATATTCAGTCAAATAATTTTGTTTTTGTTTTCATTACCGCTTTGATTGCAAATACATCAGTTTATTTTGATAAAGAATCTTTGCATTTTGAGACATAGGGGTCCCTTCCAATCCATGTTTATAGGATTGAAAACTTGAAATCTTACTCGGAAGGTTGAGTGACCTGGGTGTTGAAATTTTGGCATGCCTGGGGCACGTTTTATCTAACGATCTCTTTTGCAGGTGCTGTTGGTTATTTTCACTCACTTGCAGGTTGTGATATGAAGCGTTTCTTTTGACAAAGGATTCCTGTGAAGTCTGATCAGGGACGAAAAACTGAAGAATGGTGAAAAGACGGCGAAAGAATTGCGACGATCCTAGAGGATTAATCAAGAAGACTCTTCAAAGTCTGAGGACTAAAGAGTTGGCCTGAATCTGAGGAGATCGATTGTCTCGGAGAAGGAAGAAGTCGAGAATACAAGGTGATGAATCAGAAGAGACCAGATGAGTCTGGGAGCTCTCAAAAGTGGAAAACTGACACTGTGATTAGATGGTGAATACCAGTGTCCGACGAGTCGACGGGCGTTCCGTGTCAAATATGCCGTATCTCCCCAGCAGGTTCGAGATCGGTATTCCCTCAGCAGCCAGGCCTGAAGGTTGCTATTTCCCCAGCGGAGGTTTGCGTTGGTAGTTTTTTTCCCCAGGGAAGTCCCCAAGCGGATCAAGTTCAGTGGAGATCATCCCCAGTGAGGATTATCCTCTCCCCAGCAGCAGTGTTATTCCCAAGCAGGGTTGGAGATTGGAGTGATATCGAGTTCCTCAGCAGAGCTGCTCGTGTCGTCCCCGAGGGGGATACCTTTTTATGCATTCATCATTTAGAGAAGCATAGAATATTGAATAGCAAATTGCGTAGCATTTCCATGGTTATGGAGCATTACGCTGTAAAATTCATGCATCAATATTGCAAGCATAAACTAGTCTCGAGCCGTGGTTACCGTTTGAGAATTGGTTTAGCTGGTTGGTGAAGATGTTACTCTGAGGAGTTTAGCATCGTGACGTTGGATCAACAATATTCCCCAGTAGTGCGATATTGGAGGAAGAAATTCCGTCGGGCGGAGATGGAATTGAATATTGTATCCGGGATGAGGTCCTCAGGATTGTCTTCTGATCATGTGTCACCTTTGACTTTGGCGAGGCCAACAGAAGTCGTTATGGGTGTCTTCTGAGGAAGAAATGCACATGTTACCTTCCTGTCGTGAAGGTGTACCCTCTGGTATGTCGCCATCAGAGTGGTGTTTGGTGTTATTTCCGACGTTGCCGGCGGAATTAGCACGGGAAAATGGAGAACGGGGTTCAAATGGAGAAAAGGAGACACGGGGTGTTTTCTGGAGAATGGGGTTCACAATGACGATCGAGAGCTATCGTCAGGCGACTGGGGTTCAAATGGAGAATGGGGTTCATTGTTTGGCAGCAGAGTGACATGAAGTTGTCGGGGTTCAAATGCGGTGATCAGGGATCATCCGCGCGGAAGAAAAATATTTGTTTTGGGGGTTCAAAAAAAAATATAATGAAGAGATAATCCCCAGCGGAGCACAAATTGTTCGTTTGGTCTTGGTATTCAACCATTCTTCACCCTGATCATATGAAGGCCGAGGTCGTTCATATCGACAGGTTCATAGTGGATTGAATAGGGATAGCATGTTCATGACTTATTATCCCCAGCATAGGTCGTTGGCCCGCGTTCCGCCTCAATTATCATTTTCCCTATTTTCTGCCGATGCTGACAGGCATGAAAAGTTTTTCCGATATTCAGACCGAAGTGGCATTCAGGCCAGTTTTTTGGTATTCAGATCGAAGTGGCACTCAGGCCAGTTTTCCCGATGTTCAGATCAAAGAAGTTTCTGACGTTCAGGTCGACGCAACTTGTGGCATTCAGGTCAGCTTTTCGGTATTCAGACCGAAGTGGCATTCAGGCCAGTTTCCCGGTGTTCAGACCGATATTAATAATCTCATATCTTCCGATGCTCAGATCGAAGTCATTTTCCAGTATTCAGACTGATGAGCGGCATTCAGGCCATGGTTATTCCTGTGTTACCATTTATTTTGGTATCCAGGTTAACATTCTTTTTCGGTGTTCAGACCGACTCTCACCGTACCAGACGGATTTTCCTTTCAAGATCACATTTTTGCCGATTCTGACAGGCATTGTTACTTAATTCCCAGCGGAGCGCAAATTGTTCGTTTGTTCTTGGTATTCAACCACTCTTCACCCTGATCATCTGAAAGCCGAGGCTGTTCATATCGACAGGTTCACAGTGGATTGAATAGGGGCAGCTGTAACACCTCAAAATTTGCCCTCCTCTTCTTGAGACTAGTTTGACACATTGCATTTCATGCTTAGAGCTTTAGGCATTGCATTTTGCATATCTTATGAAAATAAGAAGGTCATCCTCCAAAGTCTTTTCAGAAGATGGGAAGTTACATGATTCAAGCCTGAGGGTCTCTGTGAATTGGTCATTAACTATCTGAGGGTTTGCACTTCAATTAGGGTTTCTTGATTCTTCAAAGGTCTTGTGCAGGGCATTTCAAGGGCATCTGAGGACCAAAAAGTCAACTGTGCAGTCAACTGAGGGCTATGAGGTGGGGAAATGAGTTGAGACACCTCAATCATGTTAAAAAGGGGTCCATTTGTCATTCTAAACATCTATCTTGAAGATTTTGAAGTCATAGCCAAAGTTTCCAAAAATGGAAAATGACCTGTAATTTCAAGTTTCCAAAAATGGCAAGTTTTTGGTCCATTCTCAACTTGACTTTTCAACATCAAAGAGGTTTCAAATGGATTTTTGGTGAACATGAAAGTTATATATCTTTGTCTCCCCTTTTCAAAAAGCCCTAATTCATGTCCATATGATGAATGGTTGAGAAGTTATGGCCAAATAATGACAAGGTGTGCATGGGAATTCAAAATGGCCTAACTTTTGATACAAAGCTCCAATTTGGTCCATTCTTTTTACAAAATGCTCCCCATGTTCAAGACATTTCAAACAAGCCTTGCCATGCATGGAAAAAGTGTGTAGGATCATCATTCCTCAAGAGGTCATTTTGGAGGGAATTTTTACAATTTAAAATTGGCTTATGATACAAGCAAGACAACCATTCCATCATGACCATTGGATGTCCATGAGTAATTTCCAGCCCTTGCATGGGAATTTGGACGTGCATTATGGCCATGAGGTGTCAATGTGCATTTTGGCAATTTGATCCACATCTCACTAATCATGTTTAACCAATGCCTAATTTGGATTTCAGTGAGATTAGTGAACCATATAAAAGCCAAACCCTAATCCATAACCTCCATAACAGAATTCAGATCTCAAATTTTCCAAATTCCCTCCAAATTCTCTCTCTTCGAAATTCAAATTTCTTCACGCAAACCTTCAATCTCTTTGCATATTCATGATCCTTGTGGAATTCTGAGCAAGAATCATTATCTGGATTGTTCAATTGAGCTGGATTTCGAGCAGATCAAGTGCATGAACATGGAAATGGAAGCTTGAAATTGAAGTGGATCTAGTTGTTTTCATCCAATTCCTTTTGCACAAAGCTTCAAGAGGAGTAAAGTGGAGTAGATCTGGAGATCTTGAGAGCCTGAGGACACGAATTTAGAGCACTGCATTTCAAGTAAGTGAAAAATTCATCATCTCCTTTTGCCAATTTCTTGCCATAAATGTGTAGATCTCTTTGTGTTGAGCATGCTGATATGTTTATATTTGAAATTGGCTGAGAAATGAACATGTATGATGAGTTGAAAGTTTTGATGTTGATAATGTTTTTGCTCGATCCGTGCATGTTAGGAAGAATTAGGATGTTTTGATTATAGATTTGGAATGTATGTTGAAAGATCTTTCGAATGGTACCGGTTTCATGCATTTCTGGAAAAAAATTGTTGGAGCTCCGCCGGAGACGGCCGGAGAAGATGACCGGCTCCGCCGTCTGCAACTTCTTAGGGTTTTAGTCCTTGTTGGCATCCACATAAGTCTTGCGTGTCTAATTGATTGGCTGTACTCTGTTTGACCGTGCCACATTTGCTTTGACCGATGAATGTGCTAGTGACTAGGATTAATGAAACGCTTCGTTTCATTTGGCTGATGTGTGCTTCCACGTGTTTGCTTATGTGTGATATTGATTGGTTATCATGCTTTGACTGTGCCATGTGTTATTGACCTGCTGATGTGTGCACGCCAGCTCAATTAATGAAGCTGTGCGTTTTGAGCTTCAAATCTGAGCCATAGATGCTCTTTTCGCGCCTGATCCAATGGATGAGAATATTCTGAGTTTAATTCAAACATTTCTTTTCCCTCCATTTCTTTTTAATATGTCAATTATTTTGTGCATCTTTAAAAAATTATTAAAAATAGAAAAATGATCCAATTTGAGTCCAATTTTTTTTTAGAGTCTTGTTTTAATGTCTAGTCTTTTATAGCATTATTTTCATGAATTGTTGTTTGATGGATTTTTAATTGTGAATTTTTTATTGAACCTTATGCCAAATTGATATGTTACGTTCAATGCATTGTGAAATCTTCATCTTTGATCCAATTGATCTGATTTTTTGCATGCTTGATCTTCACATGTGATATGAATTTTTGAGAACTGGTTTGAATTTTTTCTCATATGCTATCATTGTTTTTGACACATGAAGATGTAGTGTGACAATTTGTGTCACATTTTGATATTGCATTTGTGCATTTTTGTTCATGCATCATTTTAACTCTTCTGGATTTTATTTTTTGCATATTGCTTATTCATAACATGAGAAACTTGTATAAAAAATTTCATGATCATTGCATACATTTCTGTTTTGATTTGGATTTTCTAATTTGGATGTCCAATTGGCGCACATTTGCTTGCCTTTGCTTTACATTTATCATATGATGCATTTGCTTTGTGAATTGATATTGGTCCTTTTGAGGACATTTTATTGATTGTTTGAATGTGCAATATGTGAAAGATTGGTTTCTGTTTTGATCATTTAGTTTGGTTTTGAACTTGGTCTTTGTACTAGTGTTTTGTACATGAACTAACCTTGACTTGTGTTTCAGGATTGGACACTTAGCATTAATGGTTGAGTTGCTCACCTTTTGAGATGAAAATTGGATTGTGTTCTGACTTCTTGGTGTTTTGTAGGGATTTAAATTGATATGTTGAGCTCATTGCCTCATTTGATTGCTTGAACATTGCTCATTGAATTGTGTAACAGTTGGATGGTTTCACTGTTTGTTTTCTGATTGGTTGTCTGAGATACTAACTGGTTAGCTTTTGTACAGGTACATTAGTTGCTTGCTTTTAGCTTTTGCTTAAGCTTTGGAGTATGGTTGATACACCACTTAGGTAGTTAGCCTCTTACTCCATGTAGTCTGGAAGTCCTGTCACCTTTTTGGCAGGCATTTGGATGGAAGTCCTCCTTAAGAGGCTCTGTTTGTGTTTGTTTATATTTGTGCCAAAGACCTCAAAGATGAGGCATGTGTTACTTGATAAGTCCTCCTAAGTGAAGAGGCAATTGACGGATAGAAGGGATTAGTAGCCAATCCCCCGTTATTCAGTGAGTCGTTCTTTATGCTCGCACTACGTGCTGATGCTCTAGAACATGTACCCAAGATCTTTGTACAGAGTCTGTCAAGTGGAATAGGGTCCCTCTTTCTGGATCCCCACGCTTTCATTGTCACGAGCTCACCCTGGCCAGGGTTAAGAGCTATGAGGTCTCATCCTCATTACCATTTTGATCTGCTCACCCTGACGGTCAATGTCAGTGGTTAAGAGCCCAGTTGATTACCCTTACAGTTTGGCTTGTTTGTCGAGGTTGATATGACCCCTCTTGACTAAAGCACACCCATTGTTTGGGCCTCTTGTATGGATATAGTGAGTGATGCTTGTTCACTTGTGTTGATGTTTATTTGCTGTGTGAGTTGAATCGCTTCCAGAGCGAGTTAGGTGCATGTTAGAGACCTCAACTTAGGGATATTGTTTGCATGACAACTATTAGGCTCGAGCTCTAGTCTCCCTATTTAGTTTGTTGTCTCCCTAGTCTCTGGTTAGGAGAGTGTTGTACCCCTGTTAAGGGGAACTACGTCGCCCTGATTCTCATACCAGATGAGATACGTAGGCAGGAGGTTGTGCGAAATCTCTCCGGGTGCCCTTTTTCCTTTTTTGTGTGTTTTGGGGTTCATCCTTTTCTTTGTTTTTGTATACAACTGGTAGGCTCGAGTCTTAATCTCCCTATTAGTTTGTTGTTTCCCCTGTTAAGGGGAACTACGTCGCCCTGATTCTCATACCAGATGAGATACGTAGGCAGGAGGTTGTGAGCAATCTCTCTGGGCAACCTTTTTCTTTTTTGGTGTGTGTTTTGCATGGCAACTATTAGGCTCGAGCTCTAGTCTCCCTTTTAGTTTGTGTGTTCATCCTTTCCCCTGTTAAGGGGAACTACGTCGTCCTGATTCTCATACCAGATGAGATACGTAGGCAGGAGGTTGTGAGCAATCTCTCTGGGCAACCTTTTTCTTTTTTGGTGTGTGTTTTGCATGACAACTAGTAGGCTCGAGTCTTAGTCTCCCTATTAGTTTGTTGTTTCCCCTGTTAAGGGGAACTACGTCACCCTGATTCTCATACCAGATGAGATACGTAGGCAGAAGGTTGCGAGCAATCTCTCCGGGCACCCTTTTCCTTTTTTGAGTCTTTGTTTGTCTCAACTTAGGGATATTGTTTGCATGGCAACTATTAGGCTCGAGCTCTAGTCTCCCTATTAGTTTGTTTGTTCATCCTTTCCCCTGTTAAGGGGAACTACGTCGCCCTGATTCTCATACCAGATGAGATACGTAGGCAGGAGGTTGTGAGCAATCTCTTCGGGCGCCCTTTTTCTTTTTTTTGTGTCTTTGGGGTTCGCCCTTTTTATTTGTTGGCATGACAACTATTAGGCTCGAGCTCTAGTCTCCCTATTAGTTTGTTTGTTCATACTTTCCCCTGTTAAGGGGAACTACGTCGCCCTGATTCTCATACCAGATGAGATACGTAGGCAGGAGGTTGCGAGCAATCTCTCCGGGCACTCTTTTCTTTTTTACGTGTGTTCATCCTTTCCCCTGTTGAGGGGAACTACGTCGCCCTGATTCTCATACCAGATGAGATACGTAGGCAGGAGGTTGCAAGCAATCTCTCCGGGCACCCTTTTCTTTTCGTGAGTCTATGTTTGTCCAACCCTTTGTTTGTTTGTGTGTGTGTTCACCCTTGGTTTGTTGGCTTTGGTGTGAGTACCCGTTTGTTCAACGTGTGTGTGTGGTATGGTCATACCATGGGGTTTTCTTCTGATATTACTTGGGGTTCACTTGTGATGATGGTTATCATCTTTGTGGTTCATTTGTGACGGTTGTCACTCATTTGGGGTTCATTTGTGATGATGGTTATCATCTTTGGGGGTTCATTTGTGACGGTTGTCACTCACTTGGGGTTCATTTGTGATGATGGTTATCATCTTTGGGGTTCATTTGTGGTAACTGGCTGGATAGTTAGTTACCTTGTTGGGGTTCACACGGAGAACCTTTTTCTTTGGTGTTCGCTGGTTAGCGTTTGTTTGTCAGGAGTCGGATGTAAGTCCATGTATTGGCATTATGTTTCCTCGTTTGTTATTGTTAGGAGTCGGATATAAGTCCATGTATTGGAATTCTGTTTCCTTTTTGTTGTCAGGAGTTCGGTGTAAGTCTATGTATTGGCATTCTGTTTCCTGTTGAGTGTTTCTTTTGACGTCTCAGCGTCCCTGTTTGGTGTTTTGTTTCGGCGTGCGTTAGCCGAGCTACGAGTGCTCTGATTCTTCCTCTGGATAGAGAAGATACGTAGGCATAGGATGCGATGTCCTAGCGAGCATGTTCCCCATTTCCCCGAACTACGTTGACTCTGATGTTTGTTTCTGACAAACTACGTAGGCCCAGGATGCGACATCCTGCCGAGTCCCCTTCCTCCATCTCCTTTATCGTTCCAGTTTGTGCAGTTTCTTTGAGCAATTTATTAGCAACCTTTTCCTATTCTTTTGAGCGTGGATCCCGTCGAGTACGGCGGACGTGAGGGGTGCTAATACCTTCCCCTTGCGTAACTGACTCCCGTACCTTGCAATCTCTGGTTGTAAGACCGTTCCTTTCCCTTTCTTAGGTTAGTCCTGCGCTTCCTTTCCGTCATAGGATGAATAGCGTCGGTGGCGGCTCTGTATTTTTTTCCGCCGGTTGTTTTTCGCGTTGCGACAATGTGCCATTGGTGGATAATTCATCGAGTTGAATTATGGTGATATGTGGAATGTTAAGATGGTAGAGATGATCTTAATCGCATATGTGTTGGTATTTGTACATTCATTCATGGCATGGTCGGCTTCATGGTGGAAGCGGTGAAACTGTGGGTTCACATGGTATTAGACGTTGATCCTTGAATGGAAATAGGCGTAGCAGACGTTTATCCTTAATTGGAAATAGACGTAGTGGCTTTGATCTTGTCCGGATCGGAAGCGTGGCTTGGATTCTAGATATTGAATCGGAAAGCGGTGAAACGTTGGGTTCACATTGCGGTACCACATGTATAGAGTCACATGTCTTGCATTGAGTCACATTAGAGTTATGTGATAACTGAATGTATGCATTGACGTGATTGTGAGGTGTGTATGAGATATGGTAATTGAATTTGGAGATGTTTGGATACATAATTTGGCAAAGTATGTGCTTATGTGATAGTTGCAGTTGTGTATATATTTGGGAATATAATATTGGATTTGAATATTATACTCCTTGAGTTTTGATGTATGCTTGAAACCTGTGAAATAAATATTGGTTAGTATTATTTACATGGTTATACAAGGTGTGATGAATTCCGTTAATTGTTGATTTAATCATTGTGCCTTATTATACTTCTTCATAATGATTTGAATTCTCACCCTTCTATTTGAATGTTGCTTTACATGGCATCGTGCAGATACTTCAGAGTAGTATTGCTGAAGTAAGTGGACGGTAGCTCACTCGAGATTAGCTGGAGAGCTTCGGTGCTTTGTTTTAGATACTAAGTAGTGAGTCAATGCTCTGGTCATGTAACACGGGGTAGATTAGTAGTATTGAACTCATATCTGATTTGGATACGTATTATGTTATTACTTGTGAACATGTTTATTTGAAATTCGCTGTTTGGGAGGCCCCAATGCCAAATATCCTGGATATGGTTTTAGTTTATCTTGAAGAGATTATTGAGAGATGATCATGGTATGGGACATGAATCATTTTATGAAATGCATGGTGTCATACGGTGAACTGGACTTTTGTGTTTTGCTTTGAAACGCAATGTCGCGGATAGCAAGAGTCGCCACCGACTTTTCTTTTATCCAATAAGGAAAGGCGGAAAAGAACAGGAAAGACCTTGATTAGATTTTGGGTTCGGGAGGTACATTATACAAAGGGAAGGTGTTAGCACCCTTTGTATCCATGGTTATCCATGGGCTCTTAACTGCTGAATCACTTATGTTTTTCTTGTCTGAAAAAGTGTTTGAGAATTACTTAGAAAATGTTTTGAAAAGAGAGTTTAACTTTGCAATGATTCTTGTACGAATGTATACAAAGTATTTATCTCGTTTAATTTTGAAAGTTGTTTAGAAAAATATAACTGGGTAATGATTCTAGTACGAATGTATACCAAGTGGTGATTTTCTAATAGATGTTTTGTAAAGTATGAGGTGTGAAAGGTATTTTTAGTTGTGAGTCAGCATTTAAGAGTTGTACCTACCCAAGGTCTTTATGGATATTTCCTATCCTTATGAGGGTAAAATTGTCCTTACTATTGAGAAGTAAGTAGTCTTATCCTTTGGATGTAAAGGGACATCGTAGGGTCGTCGATTGGTCATTGAAGGCAACATTTGTAAGGATACCTTAGCATTCGAAGGGACGATCATCATTTTAACCGTAGGCTACCACGAAGGGTCATCGAGGGACAAAGTCATGTATTCGAAGGCAACATTCGAGGGACTATGATGATTTGACCGAAGGGTCTTTACTAAGGGTATCCCCACCTTCGCGGGACATGACCGTAATACCGTAAGGCAACTAAGAGAGGGCCAAGATCATATATTCGAAGGCAACATTTGTAATCAGTTAGGTAATTAGGATGAATCTCCACAAGGGTATCCCACAAATAAAGTGGAATACCTAGCAAGCTACCTTCTTCGGGAGTATGTGAGCCCTCACAAAATTCAGCAAACAGGTTAGAATACCAAATGGGGTGCGGTCAATAGTTGCACCGAACAAAGGAATCGCAGCAGTAATAATGTCAGGCAAATACTACACAGCTATGATAGAACATGTCAGATAAGCACAGAACAGAATAAAAAATCAGCGACTGTCATGTTCGCTACTGCCTCGCCTAGCGAAGGCTTGGCGAACACTCGCTACATATTCGCTTAGCGATGTGCTAGCGAACAGCTGCGGGTTTTGAGTTTAATAACAGTACGATTTCAGCAAGCTCCAAACCCTATGGCATCCATTACAGCAATTACATGGTTAAACATTCAAGACATCCATGCATACTTAAATCCACATGCAAACCCTAAGATACATTTATAAATTCAAGCCTAATGTCACATGTAAATTGGGAGCATAAAGCAGTGGTGGTAGTGCAAACCTGTTTGCAATTGAATTGCAACGTTGAATTGGCAGATCACTCTTAGGGTTGGCGTCGGATTGAGTTGGGCGGAGGTAACCTTTGTACAGATGAGTTTCCTTCAGGGTTTCTCTTAGGGTTGCTCTGAATTCTCTTGGTTAGCCTCCAGGGTTTGCTCCGATTGCCTCTGTTAGGGTTTGCTTGCTAGGATTTTCCTTCCTCTCTGTCCGTTCCCTTTTCTGAATGAGGTCTTGGTATTTATAATAGTTTTTTTTTTACCTGATGGGCTCAGAATGAAGCCCAAAATTTCTGGTACTCGCAAGCTTCGCTAGGCGAAGGATTTTGCTCGCCTAGCGAGCAAGCCATTTTAAGTCATTTTCTGGATTTGGCCACCTGTGTGTTGTGCCTTTGTTCCTTTAATATCAATGTCTTGAAAAATGAGTTGGAGTGTCTTGAAAAATGTCTTGCACGGTTAACGGGCAAATTTTGGGGTATGACAGCTGCCCCTGTTCAATATTCTTGAACCGAGAGAGTTAGAATGGTATGTACGCCATTCGTGGTCTGGAGGTGGAAGATTATTGAACACTTAGAATGCCCCTAAAATTTGCACTTGTTAAAAGTTAGTCTTGATGGAGATGGGCTTAAAGATGCCATCCAGAAGGTATAATGATGAGGGCTTCAGAGTGCGTCGTACGTTAGATCGTCTCTGAGTAGCAGAATGAGCCATCCGTTAGGCTGGCGACCTCACTGGGGAGAAAAGATCAGAATGGGTCATACACTGCTGGGGATAATAGGTCAGAATGGATCCTCCGCCAGATCATATCTGAGTTGCAGAATGAGCCGTACGTTAGGCTGTATCTGGGTTGCAGAATGAGTCGTACGTTAGGCTGTATCTGACAAAAAGTAGTCGTACGCTAGACTACACCTCGGAATGTACCGTACACTAGGTAGTATCTGAGGAAAGAAGATCAAAATGGATCGTACGCTAGATCGTATCTGAGTTGCAGAATGAGTCGTACGTTAGGCTGTATCTGACAAAAAGTAGTCGTACGCTAGACTACACCTCGGAATGTACCGTACGCTAGGTAGTATCTGAGGAAAGAAGATCAGAATGGATCGTACGCTAGATCGTATCTGAGTTGCAGAATGAGCCATACGTTAGGCTGTATCTGACAAAAAGTAGTTGTACGCTAGACTACACCTCGGGATGTACCGTAGGCTAGGTAGTATCTGAGGGGATGAATATCCAAATGGGTCGTACGCTAGACCGTATTGGAACAGTTGAAGGAATCATATGTTGTATATGTTGTATTTGCAATAAATGTATGGGATGGGCTTAAAGATGCCACCATTAGGAGGATATCAGAGTGCTTATCAGAATGAATATTCATATGGATTATATCTGAAAGATGCATCTGAATCTCAAATGTAACCAATGAGGGTGTCCGTCTGGATGAACCTTTGTTTTGATTAGATTGGGAGGATAATTAACCTGGAAAAAAGTTAGCCTTATGCCATGTCATGATGCATGAGATGTTTTATGCTTGTGAAAATGAATGCGAATATTGCATGCATGTATATGCTGTGAAATGATGCATGAATGAATTATGCGTCTGAAATATTTCGCCAGGGGAAAATAAATCCCCATATTCTGGTTGGAGATATTTGTATTGATGACCCTTTCTTAGCTGGAGATATTTGATTTCTATCTGATGGTAGAAATATTCAACAGAACCTGACTGGGGATAAAAGAGATGACCAGTCTGTCTAGTAATGCCAATTTCTTCTGGGAAATAACTGGTTTTGCTGGGGAATAGGATTAGCAACTGGATTTATCGGAAAGCAAGGTTAGACTTTATCCTCGACCCTAAAGTCCTTTTGTAACTGCTATTGCTATTTTATGCATGTATTTTCGGTAAACATCAATCATGTTCAAACGCATATACTAATTCAAACTAAATCAATGGACGTTTACGCAAACAAAACAGAGGAAGTAAAACAACATCATTTTTTCGAAATAAAATTGTATTGATTTTGAAAGAGGGCCTATAAACAGGCAATTTGTGTACAAGGAGACAGAAATCCTAGTAAGAGGAGATTGTCAAGAAACAAAGAAAAAGATATGGAGAAAAAGTCCTATTGATTTTAATTCCACGACTGTCATTATGTCTTCAAGCCTCTCATCTCCTGCTGTCGGATAGAAGTGATTGGCTTGTTCAGTCCCTTTGACTTGGGTGAAGCTGACCGAGAACGGGACATAGTCATACGCTTTAATCCCTAATTTTTGCCTGGACCGCCTTTTCAGGTTTTCAGTCCACCAGGATACCCTTTTTTGCCCAAGCCGCCTTTTCAGGTTTTCGACTTGCCGGGTGTACATTTTTATATGGTTACCCCTAATTTTTGCCCGAACCCTTTTGGTTCGCCGGGATGCCCTTACTTTTGCCTAGATACATCGACCTAGCGGGTCTCTTTTATGCGTAGTATTTTTTAACTATGTCTGCGTTCACGGGATGTGGGGAGTCTTCGCCATCCATTGTAGCGAGCATCATGGCTCCACCAGAGAATACCTTCTTAACTACAAATGGCCCTTCGTATGTGGGAGTCCATTTGCCTCTAGGGTCACCTTGTGGTAGAATGATACGCTTCATCACCAAGTCGCCAATTTGATACACCTGTCTCTTGACTTTTTTATTAAATGCTTGGGTCATGCGCTTCTGATATATCTGTCCATGACAAACAGCCGCAAGTCTCTTTTCATCAATCAAATTTATCTGATCGAGTCGAGTCTGAATCCATTCATCTTCATCTAAGCCTGCATCTTTCATAATTCTTAGAGAGGGAATCTGGACTTCCACTGGTAAAACGGCTTCCATTCCGTAGACTAAAGAGAAAGGAGTTGCCCCTGTCGAAGTGCGTACTGAAGTGTGATAACCATGAAGAGCAAAGGGTAACATCTCATGCCAGTCTTTGTATGTTACTGTCATCTTTTGTATGATCTTCTTAATATTCTTGTTAGCAGCTTCTACAGCGCCATTCATCTTTGGCCGGTACGGAGAGGAGTTATGGTGTTTTATTTTGAACTGCGTGCAGAGTTCAGTAATCATCTTGTTGTTCAAATTAGTACCATTGTCAGTGATAATTCTTTCAGGGATGCCATACCGACAAATGAGACTATTCTTGATGAACCGTGCCACCACATTCTTGGTGACAGAAGCAAATGAGGCTGCCTCTACCCACTTCGTAAAGTAATCAATAGCAACAAGAATGAAACGATGTCCATTAGAAGCAGTAGGTTTAATCTCCCCAATCATATCAATGCCCCACATTGCAAAGGGCCAAGGGGCTGTCAACACGTTCAATGGAGCAGGAGGTACATGTACTTTGTCCGCATAGATCTGGCACTTGTGGCAAGTTCTGGAGTGATGGTGGCAATCAGCTTCCATGGTGGACCAATAATACCCTGACCTCATAATCTTCTTGGCCATCGTATGTCCACTAGAATGAGTCCCAAAAATACCGTCATGTACGTCTTCTATAATCTTTTCTGCTTCCCTTTTACCCACACAACGCAATAAAGTCGAATCATGATTACGTTTGTATAATACACCATTACTCAAAAAGAATTTAGCGGAGAACCTCCTCAGAAACTTTCTGTCATTGATGGATGCCCCTTCAGGGTATTCCTGAGTTTCCAAATATCTTTTTATTCGTGGAACCAAGGTTTCTCTTCTACTCCATCAGCGTTAAGTTCATAACAATATGTTGGTTCATCTAATCGTTCAATGGTGATCATGGGAGCTTCATTGTCCCATCTGACTCTGAACATAGATGACATGGTAGCCAATGCATCAGCCAATTGATTCTCTTCTCGTGGAATATGTTCGAATGTAATCTCTTCAAAGTATGGGATTAATGTCAACACCCGCTCTCGATAAGGGATGAGATTCGGATGTTTAGTGTCCCATTCTCCTTTGATCTGACTGATTACTAAGGCTGAGTCTCCGTACACCCTCAAAAACTTGATTCTCAGGTCTATAGCAGCCTTGAGTCCCAAAATACATGCTTCATACTCAGCCATATTGTTGGTACAGTCAAAACATAGTCTAGCGGTGAAAGGCGTATGGCAACCCTTGGGGAAAATAATTACAACACCAACACCATTGCCCAATGCATTAGAAGATCCGTCAAAAACCATAGTCCATCGGGATCCCAGTTCGGGTCCTTCATCTAATCCAGGTTCTTCATAATCAGTAACAAGCATGACATCTTCATCTGGGAACTCAAAATTCATAGATTGGTAATCATCAACTGCTTGATGAGCCAAATGATCACCTAACACGCTTCCTTTGATTGCTTTCTGGGTAGTATACTGGATATCATACTCTGTTAAGATCATTTGCCATCTTGCTATTCTTCCGGAGAGAGCAGGTTTCTCAAATATATATTTGATAGGATCCATCTTAGAAATCAATAAAGTGGTATGATTCAACATATACTGTCTCAGTCGGCGAGCAGCCCAAGCCAAAGCACAACAAGTTTTCTCGAGCAATGAGTATCTCGTTTCACAGTCGGTAAACTTTTTGCTAAGGTAGTATATGGCATGCTCTTTTCGACCAGACTCGTCATGTTGTCCCAACACACACCCCATTGAATTTTCTAACACGGTCAAATACATGATTAGAGGTCTTCCTTCAACTGGTGGCATCAGAATTAGAGGTTCTTGGAGATACTTCTTGATTTTGTCAAAAGCTGCTCGACATTCATCATTCCATATCATCTCTTGATTTTTCCTCAGTAATTTGAAGAGGGGTTTGCAGGTAGCAGTCAAATGGGAGATAAATCGGGCAATGTAATTCAAGCGTCCCAAGAAACCTCTGACTTCTTTATCTGTACGGGGAACTGGCATTTCTTGAATAGCTCTCACCTTAGCCGGGTCAACCTCAATTCCTTTACCACTGACAATAAAGCCCAAGAGTTTACCGGATCTTACTCCAAAGGTGCATTTGTTCGGGTTCAACCTCAACTTGTATTTCTTCAACCTCTCGAACAGTTTGTATAAATGATCGAGATGTTCTTCTTCAGTATGAGATCTGGCTATCATGTCATCCACGTATACCTCTATTTCATGATGGATCATATCATGGAACAAAACCACCATAGCACGCTGGTATGTTGCCCCTGCATTTTTTAAACCAAATGGCATTACTTTGTAACAGAAAGTGCCCCATTGCGTCACAAATGTAGTTTTCTCCATGTCTTCAGGTGCCATCTTAATCTGGTTATAACCTGAGAATCCATCCATGAATGAGAATACCTTGTGTTGAGCGGTGTTATCTACCAGAACATCAATGTGCGGAAGTGGAAAGTCGTCTTTCGGACTCGCTTTATTCAAATCTCTGTAATCTACACACATTCGCACCTTACCATCCTTCTTTGGCACTGGTACCACATTAGCAACCCATTGAGGATAAGAAGTAACAGCCAGAAAACCTGCATCAAATTGTTTCATAACCTCGGCTTTGATTTTCTCAGACATTTCAGGACGCATGCGACGAACTTTTTGCTTAACAGGATGACAATCCTCCTTCATTGGCAAACGATGCACTACTATATCAGTATCCAGTCCTGGCATGTCTTTATAAGACCAAGCAAAAATCTCTATATAGTCATGTAACATCTGAATCAATCTTTCTTTGACACTGTTTTCCAAGCCTGCTCCTATTTTGACTTCTTTCTTGTCTACTTCAATACCCAGATTTATAGTTTCAATTGATTCCCCATGCGGCTGTATAGTCCTTTCTTCTTGCAGTAACAGTCTGGCAAGCTCTCCAGGTACCTCACAATCTTCCTCACTTCCATCCTCGGCTTGGTAGATCGGATTTTCAAAGTCATAATGAACAGTAGCAGAATTATTATCAACAGGATCCAAAGTGGATATGGATCTGCAGTTTGTTACGTGAGTGTGTGTAAGAGAGCATAGCTTGTTTAAAAGATGACAGGAAAGATAAAGAGCGCAATATTTGAATGCAAAAAGGTCCATTGATTTATTGAATATGAATATGCTTATGAAAATGACAAAACCCTTAACAAATTAGCTATTGTGCCCCGGGCATAGACACAATGCTTTAAGAAGTTCAATTGTAAAATTAAAAATTGCAACACTAAAATAGGCAATAACAATTACTCCTGACTAAAGGAAATCGGGATAGTGTCTTCAGCCTTCCAATTATTGAGTCCGTCACCAATTGTTGGGAAAATCCAGCTATCCAAGTCGCAATCGCTATCAGCATCTTCTACAGCATTAATCTGATCCTTGACTATCTTTTCAGAGCTAAATCCCAGGCCAAATCTATCAGACTTGTACGGTACATCAATCAGTGGACCCCAGCCAGTACGACCACCATCTTCAACCACGGCTTGGGCATCTTTCAGAGAAATCATAGCAGGAGGAGCACGAATAACCTTGGGCACACAGGAAGTTGGCTTAAGGACAGGACTGGCCGGAGGAATTACTTCAAATGACTGAGAAGGAGTCTCGAAGAATTCACCATCCATCTCGACGTATCTGAAGGTATGCACACTACTGACAATATACTCTTCTTCTCCACACACAGTGACAATCTTACCCTCTATTGGATATCTCAGCTTTTGATGGAGAGACGAAGCTACAGCACTTACCCCATGAATCCAAGGGCGTCCCAGCAAGCAGGAATAGGCAGGACGAATGTTCATTACGTGAAAGGTAGTGTTGAAGACTTGAGGTCCTATCTTGATAGGGAGAACTACTTCACCATGGACAACACTCTTCGCACCATCGTAAGCACGTACCACAACGTCACTAGGTTTCAGTTCGATGCTTTTACAGTCAAGTTTATCGAGCACAGCTTTCGGTAGCACATTCAAAGAAGAGCCATTATCGATTAGCACATGAGACAAGGTGATCCCTTCACACTCAATGGAGATATGCAGGGGTTTATTGTGATTCTTTCCTGCTGGTGTCAGGTCAGCATCGGAAAAGCCTAGGCCATTTTCAACAACCAGGTTAGCAACATAATTTTCGAACTGATCGACAGATGTCTCCTGAGGTACATGAGCGGTCTTCAAGAATTTTATCAACGCATTGGCATGCGATTCAGAAGATAACAACAAGGAAACATCGAAATTTTAGACGGAGTATGGCCCAACTGTTCTACCACGTCAAAATCGCTCTTACGAATGATTTTCAGCATTTCTTCCATTTCCTGCTTGGCAACATCTTCGATAGTAACTTCGACAGGTGTCCTTGACTGAGAAGGATTAATTACCGGTTCCTCTCCTCGAGTTTCAGAGACGGGAAGTGAGATGGGAGAGAAGATCCTTCCGCTTCGAGTAATTTTACTAGTCCCAACAATATCAACGCCATTAGGATTAGCAGAATTATCATCTTGCTTTATGCCGTGGATGTAAACATCACCTCCATAATTCCACGGAATGGCTTTGCTTGAGGAATACGGTATTGGGCCAGGTGCAGTAATAATTAGGGGAGCTACCTTGGGCTTAGCAGTAATCTTCACAGGCATTCTAGTAGCGGTAATCTTCACTAGAACTTTTGATCTAGCAATCACAGATATTTCTTCAATAGGGTCTTCCACCTTAGGAATCTTTTCAAAGAGAATTGTACGATCATCCATCAGCCGTTGAATACCATTCCTCAACTTCAAGCAATCATTGGGTCGGAGTATACAGAGATCGCAATCTTCAGCATAACCTGGAAATAAACCAGCTTGCAATAAATTCCTCTTGATGATCAGGAGAGGAGATGCCAAGTCAGCTACATTAGAAATGCGAGAATCGTCATCCACAGCATTAACAGTCTTGTCATGATTAGGCATAGGAGCAGTGATGACATTAGGAGTCTCCGGAGGATCAAATTCAATTTCTCCAGCGTCGATCATGTCCTGAATCTTATTCTTCAACAACCAACAATCGTTCGTATCATGCCCGGGGCTATCAGAGTGATATGCACACCTGGCATTGGGATTATAACAAGGAGAAGTAGTGTTGGGATTTGCAGGAGGATCTCTGAGGGTAATTAAATTTGCTTTCAGCATACCCTGCAGTGCTTGTGCTAAAGTCATATTGATCTTTGTAAACTGTCTTCTTGGTCTGTCTTGTCGGTGTTGAAAGTTTTGAGATGGCGGTGCGGCAATCGTAACTGCTCCCACAGTACGGTCACGATTTTTCTTGTTATGACCCCTTTGACTGTACACAGCATTTGATTCATTCTTCCCCTGATAGGACTTTTTGGTGCTTGCAGAGGTAGCCACATGTATCTTTCCACTTCGAATACCACTTTCAACACGTTCACCTGTCAATATAAGTTCAGTGAAACCCGATGAGGAACTTCCCAATAGATGGCTGTAGAATGGGCCAGTCAGTGTACCCATGAACATGTCCACTAATTCTCGATCAGTCATAGGGGGTTTGACTCTGCCAGCCAAATCTCTCCATTTTTGAGCATATTCTTTGAAGCTTTCTTTAGATCCCATAGTCATATTCTGCAACTGTAGCCGAGTAGGTGCCACTTCAGAATTATACTGGTAGTGCTTGTAGAAAGTTGTCGCTAAATCAGTCCAGGTGTGGATGGTAGAGCTCTCGAGCTGATAATACCACTCTAACTGGGTGCCAGACAGACTCTCTTGAAAGAAATGGATCCATAGCTTCCTATCAGTGGTATACGGCTGGATCTTTCTCACATAAGCTCTCAGATGCATCTGAGGACAAGACGCACCATCGTACTTAGTGAAAGCGGGGACCTTGAATTTGCGGGGAATGACCACATCTGAGACCAGACCTAAGCTTTCGAAATCCAGACCGGGCGCCTTCTGACCCTCCATAGCTAGCATGCGTTCTTCCAGCAACTTATACTTATCATCTTTTGGAGAGTACTGTTCCTTTTCATAATCTTCATCGTTGTCTTCAGGGTTGAAGGGATCAACATCCTCCTCTTCCGAATCATTTTCTGTCTCCTCTTCTTGGTCCTTCGGCATTCTAATCTTGACTCCTGTGGCCTGTCCTTTAAGCCTTCTTCCCGGGTTAATGTAACTCATAGCTTTCTTGTCTTTCTTCTTCTCGAGTAAGAGAGCCTTCAGCTCCTCCTGTCCCTTGGATAAGCTCAAGATCATCTCCTGGAATTGAGCATTCTGAGCCTGGAGATCTTTGACAGTTTGTTCGAGAGCCATCTTTCTGTTTGCAATAGGAAGACCGTGAGAACACTGATTCTTTAGAATACCTGTTATGCAATGTTATGTTATGCTATGCAATGTATGAAATGTTTTCAAGGACTTTGGAATTTAACTTTGCGTAAACCGACAAAGAAGAAAAAGGGAATTTTTATTAATAATTTCTTTAATCAATGTTCATTACAACAAAATAACAAAATACAATGAAAGCTCAAGTCTCCCAGGGACGGCTTCTTTTTGGACGGAGATACGCATTGAGTCTTCGTTCCTCATTAAGCTGGCTGGTGAGCTCCAATACTTTCTTCCTTTCTGCCCCGAACTGAGCTTCAAAAGTATCCCTTTCCTCTCTCAACTGGATCCAAGATTTCTTCAATTCTTCAACGTTGGTAGGCATATCTGGATAAGGAATGGTCTGAGGAGTACCTCCTTCAACTCCTGTTTCAACAATCAGCGGTCCGACGACAAGATATGGCATGACAAGCTCACGAGCTCTGGCGCGTACCCATCTGAGATAAGGTTCCATAGGAATAGAGTTTCTCTGTCCTAAAGTACCTCTTTTCACCATGCCCCAAGCTCGTACAAACTTTTGACGGAGACCTTGAGAGTCGTTGTCATAGTCAAACACAATGCCTTGGATAATTATTTCATGTGGACCATCTCTTCGAGCATAACCGAACTGACGTAGGGCTAAAGCTGGGTTATAAGTAATGCCTCCTCTTATCCCCAGGAGTGGTACGTTAGGGAACTCTCCACAACGGTCAATGATGATGACGTTTTCTTTGGGTTGAAGACACCAATGGATGTCTGAATGGGAGAGCGACATTATCCTTTGAGACCATTTCAAATTTTGCTCATTCTTCAAGACTGATTGAGGAAGGTGCGAAATAAACCACCTAGATGATAAAGGTACGCAGCACATGAGAGTCCCTTGCCTTCTCATAGTACGAGTGTGAAGGGAATGCAAAATGTCTCCAAGCAAGGTAGGCACTGGGTTATGAGTGAGAAATATCTTAATAGCATTCATGTCTATGAATTGGTCTGGATTAGGAAATAGCACCAAACCATAGATTAGTAGTGCTAGAACATCTTCGAAAGCATGGACATTCATAACTTTTAAGAATTCTCGGGCCTTATTTATCAGACACTTGGCAAATAAACCCTTAACTCCACTTCTTGTTACCCAATTAGTTTCAATGTCGGACTTGGTCATGTGTAAAGCCGCAGCAACCTCTTCAGACTTCGGAATCTTTTCTAAGCCACTGAAAGGTGTTTGATCAAGTATAGGTATCCCAAGCAGTCTGGAGAATTCTTCTAATGTGGGTACCAACTGATAATCTGGGAAGGTGAAGCAATGATGTTTATGATCGAAGAACTGGAATAGAACTCTCATCATATCTTCTTCGAAACCGGTGGTAACTAAACTGAGGAGAGAACCATGTTTCTTGATGAACTGAGCATGATCGGGAAGTTCTGACACTAAATTCTTGAGTTGAGGAGAGATCGCTACAAGATTGATCCG
Source organism: Lathyrus oleraceus (assembly GCF_024323335.1). Taxonomy (NCBI): domain Eukaryota; kingdom Viridiplantae; phylum Streptophyta; class Magnoliopsida; order Fabales; family Fabaceae; genus Lathyrus; species Lathyrus oleraceus. The sequence continues at coordinate 491,874,116 of NC_066580.1, read as the reverse complement.
GATGGTCTTCCTGGAAGTCATAGCCCTGTTAACAGAGCAAAGTTAAATCCCTAAGTCCTTGAATGGTTAGTACAATTCCATATGTTATGATGTTATGATGTTATGATGTCATGATGTCATGATGTTAAGTAAGTAACAAACACAAACAAGTCACACCGCAAGCATTCCTAGGTTTTAAGGCTTGCATGCGTTCCATAGGTAAGTACCCTCCCCACTGAAGTTTGGTTGGTTCAACCTGTCCTAGAATAGTAACCGGGTTCTAGAAGGATCTCAAATCATCGACCTTTCCTTAAGTCTACTTCAGTGCAACACCAAGCGGTTAACCGAAATTTCCCTAAAGTCCAATCTCAAAGAGTGTAGTATCGAGTATCAACCAACCCCAGTCGGAACCGAAGTCAGTTATCTCACTACTTTCTAATGGCTAGGATGAGTCAATTAGGGTTCTAAAGGTCTGGTTAATGCTTTAATGACACCACGCAGACGCCAAAATTTTCCTCAAGTAAACATGAGGAACATCAGGACATCCAAAGTGTCACATTAACCGTAGCCACCATTTTAACCATTCCAGTATACGCCGGATAGTCGCGATGATCTCTTGCTACTTACCTAAGGTACACTAGATCCGGGTGTAGGATCTTTCACTCAAGCATAGGATACCCAAGCAATCCCTTAAAAGTAAATCAGACAATTCAAATAAGTGATCTTGTTTTTTAAGGCAACCTCTCTTTTTAGAAAAACGAGTGGTTTTTGTAAATATGTAATATAGCGACAATGACTCAAAATATCGTCTCTCAAGGATTCTTGTGGGAAAATCAATAACAGTAATAGAATAAGGGGGTGTTTGGTTTAGGTTTCCGATAAAGAAAAAGCACTTAAAATAATTGATTACTGAAATAAGTTATTGCGAAATAAGCGATTAAAGTAACGGATCCACTGCCTCGGTTCTTACTAATCATCGACCGATGAAAATACAATTTCCCAAGCGGGACTTCTATCCTATTTGATGAAAAAATCAGTCAACAAGCGTGGAAGATTTTATGAGAACATGTTCCTATTGCCGGATTAAGCATACGGTAAATGATAGAGCAAATTAACAATTAAGCAGAGTTAATCTACGATTAAAATTAGGAACACAGATCACTCAAATTAAATCAAATACACTATATGATAATTGAATTAAGCAAACAACAATTACATGATATAATTGAAAGGAATAGAAATTAAATTGTAAATATCATAACAATCTCAAAGTTTGAAACCTGAGTACAGTGAATCCGTCCAAAGAGGATTAGTTCTCCATGAGTTTTCAAGCTTCAACAATATTTTTTTGCGTGAATAGTCCCCCGTGAACAGTACACACGTTCTCCTTAAAAAGATAAAAAGTGGATCCGGTTCAAAACCCAACTGGGTCGAAAATATAACCCAGGCCCACAACATGACCCAACACTAAAATAAAATTCTAATGCTGTAACTTGAAACGAAATTCTGGAATTTTGAGCTCTGAATCTGACTTCGACTCCAACATGAAAGTCGTAGCTCTCTCTCTTAGCTTTCCGGCGATTTTTAGAACGCCTCAAACGGATTCTCGGAACTCCAGTTATGATCGTTTCCGCGCAGACTGCTAAAGCTGAAAAATAAGTGCGAAAATTAAATTAAACTAAAAATAAAATAAAATATGAAAACATAATAAAATATAAAAATAAACAAAATAAAATAAAGAAATGCCTAAGTAAAAAGTAGGAGAATTGTGCATAAATATGCACTGATCAGATATGCATATGCGAGTTAACTTTTTTTCTTTTTTATGCATTATTTTTTTTTGAAAGTAAACATGCTATGATGCAGAATGATGAAACCATGACAGGTTGGTTGGGTATCACATGGCATAGGATCAGAACTTCGGCATCAGAACCCACGGTCACCAACAGAACAAGTCATCATCTGAGCAAGTACCCTCAAGTTCAACCCGGGGATCCGAAATAAACGGAACCCGCTGATAAATACCACGGACAAACCTCCGGCGTCTCAGAAATAAATCCAAAAATCCGACTGGACCAAAGTCACCATCACAGCATCACTGGCAGAAACTGCATCTGTAAGGATCAAACCCTCCCCTCACAGGTGAATTCTAACAAGGTCATCCTAAGGCGGATAATGGTCTCTACAATCGGGCAAGATACTCAACGGGTTTGCCCTTTCGGGTGTGCCGTTGTAGCTCTCATAAGATCGTCTAAACCAAAGATCTGGGAAAGAGCGGTCACCGAAGTCAACAACTCAAATGAGATAACCCAACCAGAGTGGAATACTCCAAACGGCAGGACTCTCTCAAATGAACCTCGTCCGGATGTGGTATGTCATGTCTCAACATCATGTCATACAACAAGTGCGGAAACATGAGACCACGCTAATCCTAGGTGTATACTCGGGCCTGGATTTTAGCCCCACTCAGAACACCCACCCCAAATCAGAGGAACCATCTGTACAGAATCCAACACAATGACAGTATGATGCATGCAAACATCTATGCAGGTATATACAATCACAATGTAATAATCATAAATGCAATAAATAAAACAGTAAAGCAACCAAAACCATCCTAAAGAGCGCTAGGATTGACTCGCTTAGGGAAAGATCCCCAGCAGAGTCGCCAGCTGTCGCATCGCGAAAAACAACCGGCTGGAAAAGACACAGAGCCGCCACCGTGCGTTATTTATACCAAAGGAGGGAAAAGTAACGCTCGAAGTAAACCTAAGAAAGGAAAAGGAATGGTCTTACGACCAGAGATTGCAAGGTACGGGAGTCGGTTACGCAAGGGGAAGGTATTAGCACCCTTCACGTCCGTCATACTCGACGGGATCCACACTCAAAAGAATAGAATAAGGTTGCTAATAAACTGCTCAAAGAATCTTCACAAACTGGAATAAAACACAGGTGAAAGAAAACGGAGGAAAGCGGACTCGGCAGGATGTCGCATCCTAGGCCTACGTAGTTTGTCAGAAACAAACATCAGAGTCAACGTAGTTCGGGGAAATGGGAGACATGCTCGCTAGGACATCGCATCCTATGCATACGTATCTTCTCTAACCAGAGTAAGAATCAGAGCACTCGTAGCTCGGCTAACGCACGCCGAAACAAAACACTGAAAGGAGACGCTGAGACGTCAAACAAAACACTCAAAGGAAACGGGATGCCAATCAATGGACTTACATCCAACTCCAAACAATCAAACGCAAACAGGAAACCAAATGCCAATAGATGGACTTACATCAGACTCCAAACAAACAAACACAAACAAGGAAACGGAATGCCAATCAATGGACTTACATCCAACTCCAAACACACACACAACCAAGGAAACGGAATGCCAATCAATGGACTTATATCCAACTCCAAACAAGCAAACACACCCAAGGAAACGGAATGCCAATCAATGGACTTACATCCAACTCCAAACACACACACAACCAAGGAAACAGAATGCCAATAGCTGGACTTACATCAGACTCCGGACAAAGAAAGGGTGAAAAAAGAAAAGGGTGCCCGGAGAGATCTGCTCAATCTCCTGCCTACGTATCTCATCTGGTATGAGAATCAGGGCGACGTAGTTCCCCTTAACAGGGGAGAAACCTCCTAACCAGAGACTAGGGAGATAACAAACTAATAGGGAGACTATGACTCGAGCCTAGAAGTTGTCATGCAAACGATCCCTAAGTTGAGGTCTCTAATCAGAACCTAACTCGCACAGGAAGCAAGCTAGCCTAAACAGCAAGTAAACATCATTCACAGGTGAACAAGTATCACACTCTATATGCAAACAAGCGGCTCATACAAACGGCTGGGCTTTAGTCAAGAGGGGTCATATCAACCTCGACAAACAAGCCAACACTGTAGGGGTGTGATGAAGCTCTTAACCACTGACATTGACCGTCAGGGTGAGCAGATCAAAGGGTAATGAGGGTAAGACCTCATAGCTCTTAACCCGGGCCTGGGTGAGCTTCAAATCAATGAAAACATGGGGATCCAGAATGAGGGACCCTACTCCACTTGACTGACTCTATATACAAAGATCTTGGGTTAGGTTCAAGAGCATCAGCATGTAGTGCGAGCATAATGAACGACTCAACGATTAACAGGGGATTGATTGCTAATCCCTTCTATCTGTCAATTGCCTCTTCACTTAGGAGGACTTAACAAGTAACATGCCTCGACAAGGAGGTCTTTAGCACAAACGTAAACAATCACATTCATTGCCTCTTAAGGAGGACTTCATCCAAATGCCTGCCAAAAGAAACGACAGGTCTTCCAGACTACATGGAGTTAGAGAATGATTACCTAGGTGGTATACCAACCACAACCAAAGCAAAGCTCAAGCAAGAGCTAAAAGCGACTAATTGTCGCATTACGCGAAAAACCGGCGGGAAAACAAGAACAACAGAGCCGCCACCGTGCGTTATTTATCCCAAAAGAGGGAAAGGAAACGCTCAGAGTAAACCTGGAAAGAACATGGTCTCGCGACCAGAGAGAATGGGATCGGGAGTCGGTTATGCGAAGGGAAGGTATTAGCACCCCTACGCATCCGTCGTACTCGACGGGATCCACGCACAATAGGAAGGGAAAATGGTTGCTAAAACACTGCTCACACACACACACTGGCTGAAAGAGACACAAGAAAACAAACAAGACTGAAACTGACTCGGCAGGATACCGCATCCTGGGCCTACTTAGTCTATCAGGCATAGACATCAGAGTCGAAGTAGTTCGGACTGGGGAAAACACATGCTCGCTAGGATGTCGCATCCTATGCATACGTATCTCCTTGGACGAAGGAGAATCAGAGCATTCGTAGCTCGGCTAACACGCACACAAAACAAACACAGGCAAAGGCAAACATGGAGCCTGAATGCCAATCACCGAACTTACATCAGCATCCGAACCAAAACAAACACAGGAAACCAACTGCCAATCGCTGGACTTACGTCGGACTCCAACCAGAAAAAGGAGAAACAACTCACACAAACAAAACAAAAAGGGCGCCCAGAGAGATCAGCTCATCTCCTGCCTACATACCTCATCTGGTATGAGGATCAGGGCGACGTAGTTCCCCTACGCAGGGACAAAGGACTAGCCTAACCAGATAACAGAGGGAAACACAACACTAGGGAGACTACGACTCGAGCCTAGATGTTGTCATGCAAAGTCGTCCCTAAGTTAAGGTTTCTAGCTAACTTGCACAGGAAGTAAGCCTATCCTAAACATGACTTGCATAGGAAGCAAGCCACACCTAACCTAACTTGCACAGGAAGCAAGGGTCTCGATTGCAACTAGGGCAAGAGAAAGGGGAGGTCTCAATCGCAACGAGGGCGAGAGAAAAGAATTAGTGTTAGTTGTTAGTCAAACTCGACAAGACATCGCATCTCGTGCCTACGTATCTCATCTGGACATGAGAATCAGAGTTGCCGTAGTTCGGCTAAACTATTCCCGTTGGTTTGTGTTTTTTAAGTGGACAACGTCACTGCGCAATCTACCTGATGCTCGACCTTTGGAGACTTACTCACCTGTAGTAGAAGGAGTTAACGTATCCTTAAGAGGGAATAATGTTTGTTTGTGTTTTAGGAAAGCTCAAGCAAGAAAGGAAGTCCTATACGAAGGAACCGTGCTACCTTAATTGACATGCAAACGAGACTACGCGGAGTCTAACAAACCTAGGGGATACAATCACACCACACAAGCACATACAGCATGAAATAAACACACCAACAAGGGGCTCAAACATCAAGGCTAGGTTTTAGTCGAGGGGTCATATCAACCTCAACAAACAAACCACTGGAACTGGGTAGTGTTAGCTCTTAACCTTGCCATTGAGGGGCTAAGGTGAAGCAGATGAAAGGTGAGTGAAGATAGGACTTCGCAGCTCTTATCCCTGGCCTGGGAGAGCTTAAGACAAGAATGTGTGGGTTCAGAAAGTGGGAACCCTTCTACACATTTGATACTGACTCAACTGTACGATTGTACAAGATCTTGGGTTTGTATCTGCAATGCATCAACACAGTGGTGTGAGCAAAGCAGATGACACACAGAATAGCAGGGGATAGATTGCATATCCCTTGGGTTCTGCCAATTGCCTCTTCACTTAGGAGGTCTTTGACTCTATACAAGGACAAATGTAAACAGTCACAAACATTGCCTCTTAAGGAGGACTTCAGACAGTTGCCTGGCCAAGTAACAGGCCAGGTCTTTCAGACTACATGAAGTAAAGAAGTTATACCTCAATGCAAATTGCTCTTAAGCAAAGCAAAGCAAAGTTCACAAGGAACTAAAAGCAACTAAAGTACCTGAAATCAGTCAAGCACAGTTAGTATACAAGTTAAAGTTAAATCAGGATGAAACAAAGGTTAACAGTCAACACAAGCAGATAAATGTGCAATGCACAAGGTTCAAGGCATGTGAGCCAAGCAACCTACAAAACAAACAAGTTAATCAATGATATTCAATCAGGCTCAATCAATTTGTATTGATCTCCCTAAGGCAATTGCTTCTTAACCTGAAAAAATGAGCTCAAACATGAGTAACAGGACCACTAGGACAAGCCTAGGGTCAAAAGGGGATGAGAAAGTCAAAACAGCAAGTGGCAAGCATCCAAAATCAAGTTCAAACAATCAAGAAACAAACTCAGTTGGTTCCACAATCATATCATTCCTCATCATCATTCTATAAGCAAAAGAAGTCAAAGCATGGCATATGGAAGCTCATAGAAGTCAACAGCAAGACTCAACTCCAAACCAATCATAAACAATTCCAAAAATCATCAAATAAATCATGGTCAAACATAATCCATAGCATGGTAAGCATGTCAAATTTCAGCTCAATTGGATCATGGGAAGGTGATCAATGAAAATCAGAAAGGCAAGGCAATTTTAAGCATGCTCAAAGAAGTCAACCAAACATACATCAACTTCAAAAAATCATAAATCAGTGATAGCATATGATAAATGAATGGGACTAAAACCATGGCAAAGCTTAAGATGTCTACTAATCACATGTAAAATTTCATGTCCATCTAATAAAGTATGAGAATTTCACAAATGAAATGGGAGCATGTGTCACAAAAAGTCAACATAAGACCAAACAGGGGAGAAAAATCTCAAACAATTAGGAAATGCCACAAACAATTCCAAGAAAAATCACATGTAAACTAGACATTCAAGAGTACATTCATAAAAAAATTCAATCCAATTTGAGGTCAAGAGGCATGGTATAGAAAATCATCAAGTTGCACATCAATGGTGTGACACAAATTGTCACACCCTACTTCAAAAAAATCATAACTCAACAACCAGAGATGATAAATTCATAAACTCTATACCAAAATCACCATGAATGTGTCTAGTTTATGCATAAAAAATTTCAAGGCCATAGGATAAAACATCATCATTTCACAACTGTTTTGGCAAAATGTACAAAATAGGAGCAACATGAACAAAACCCTAGCATCTTTAAAAAATCCATTCATCCAAAAATTCTGGAAAAAATATGATTAAAAACTAGAGGTTGAGATGAACATTTGGCAAAAAATCTCATTAATTTTGGATTAGAAATGAGTGTGTTATGATTTTTGGAAGTTTGTGGAACAAAATGAAATAATTATTGAAATGAATTTATTTAAATCAATTAAAATGGATTAGGAATTAAAAAAAAAAGAATGCACAGCCGCTCATTAATCCTAGGTGGCGGCTTGGACTGAGTCAAACATGCCCCATCCAATGATTCCGCTCGCATGGCAGCATGCCTGGGCCCACGGCGCGTCCGCATGGCCAAACCAACGAACCAATCGAAATGCTTCTTTTAAAACAAAATGCAGCAACGGAAACTAGCTTAAAAAAATCCAAAACCCGCTAATGCAACAGTAACGCAAGCCATGAACAACAGCCATGAACAACAGTACCGCAAGCTAGGATGCAAAAATCAAACTTCTCAGTTTTCGAAATTAATTACATAGCCACGTAGGTCGTTCCTCATACATCCAAAACACATGAATAAATCATCAAGAAACCACTAAACATATGCAAATCGACAGAAATTCAAATCAACATCAAGACTTTAATCACCTAGATCTAACTCGTTTCAGCACGAAAATCAACGGTTCAAGGCTCATTTCAATCAGTGTTCAAAGATCTATAAGTAACACTCAACAAATTCATGAATCAAGATGGTCGAAATCTGACCTTCATGAAGAACAGCGGTTGTATTCATGGTTATTTGTCCTTGTTTTGTGCAAACAGAAAGTCTACCATGCTCCAGGAGGTGAATGGAAGTAGGTTGGATGTTCAATGGCTTCAAATCCAGCTCAAAAATCCAACTGCCATGGAAGGGGTTCAATGGAACAGTGCTATGAAACAGCTCTATAGTCGTGATTCAAGGCTTGCAAAAGCTTCAAAAGGGTTTGTGTGTGATGAAACAAACAAGTGTAGCTCGAACTCTTTGAGGTTTTTTTCAAGAAAAATTCCAAAGTGCAAAATGAGGGTTTTAGAGAGTAGAGCTTTTTTGATCTGTTTGTGAGAGTGTGCTGCTAGGGTTCTGTTTGGCAGAAAATGAACATATATACTGCTGTTTAAGGTTTGCTAATGGAATGTTAATCATAATTTGGTTTAATGAGTGTCTTTGCCATTTTGCTAAAAATCCAACCATTTGCAAGGAGGTGCATGAAAGTGCACGAAATTGGGCTTCCAACATGTTCCAAATATCATATCTGAACTATTCTAATTGGCCAAAATTGTTAGAAATGCTTAATTTTGAAACTCATTTTTTCACTACACTTGAAATTAATTCAAGCAAGTTCAAAAATGCCATTTTGATTGGTGATGTTTTGATAAATGATGATGACATTTTTGGAAAGAGGGGATCAAATGTGACTTGTTGCAAAAAACCCCACCCAATTTGGCCAAATGGTTTGAGAGATATGCCCTTTTGAAGTTCAAAAATTTCTGAAAATGATTTGATCATAACTTGCCAACCATACATGGGAATTGAGTGTTCTTGGACTTTTTGGAAATGGGAGAACAATATCTTCAACTTTCATGTTGGGAAAAAATTCATTTGAAGCTTGTATCATGATGTAAGTTTGAGGATCAAGACTTTCCATTTTTTGGCAAATTCCAATTACAGGTCAACTTTCTATTTTTGGAAATTTCTTGTCTGGCTTCAAATTCTTCCATGATGATGTTTGACATGTTATATGAGGCCTATATGGACATGAATGAGCCCTCTCAAACCAAATCCCACCTTGAAATCCATAAAATCAAGCCCAGTTGACCAAGGTTGACTTTTTTAGGGTTTCTGGTGTACTGTGCATTGACTGATGACTTCTGAGCATCCAGTCTTTGACCAAAACACTTCCAAGGGACCCCTAGGTCATGTGAACATGTTGGACCAACCCTAGGGCCTTGGCTCAATGAAAATTGTACTTGCTTGCTTGACTGACTGATCTCCTGACCAGTTTGACCTAATTCTTCTGAATGGCTTGCACTTGGGCAAAAGGGACAATGCAATGTTATGCAGTGGACCATGTTATGTTATGACCTAATATGAGAATGTATGTACAATGATAGGTGCAAATTTGAGGTGCTACACTAATGTACCTGTACAAAAGTCAAACAAGTCAATATTGTATTCAGACAAACCAAACAGATAATCAATAGTGGTACTTCAATATCTACACAAGGCAAGTCAACAAGTGTAAGCAACTCAAGTGAGTTCATCACCAATGGACCTACAACACAACAAAGGTTAGAGGACAAAGTAATTTGCATCTCATGAATTGAGATCAAACCAAACATTAGTGCTACATGCTCAATACCTGAAACACAAACACAACTGGTGAGTACAAACCACTAGTACAAAGACTAGGGTCAAAGGCAAGCCAAATAGTCAAAACAGAAGCTAATATTCCATATGAAGCACATTCAATCAAACAAGAAAATGTCCTAAAAAGGATCAAACTCAAATCATAAGGCAAAGCCCTCACATGATCAAGATAAGGCAATAGGCACACAAGGTGATCACAATTGGACATCAAAGATAGAAAATCCACATTAAAACAGAAATGAATCCAATGATCATGAAATTTTTTATGTGATATCAACATGTTAAACACAAGCCTCATGCAAAAAATTAGGTCCAGAAGATGTCAAATGGCATGTGTATGAAAATGAACAAATGCATCATCCAAATGTGTGACACAAATTGTCACACCATATGTTCATGTGTCCAAAACAGTGATGGAATGTGCTAAAATTTCCAAACAAGTTCTCAAAAATCATGTTACATGTTATGAATGAGCATGTCAAATTTCAAGGCAATTGGATGAACAATGATCATTTCACAAATCAATTAGCACCACATGTCACATTTGCACCATGTTCAATCACACAAACACATTTGAAAAACCATCCACAATCAAATCAGGAAATTGACATCACAAAATAGTAAACATTGAAACAGACATGTGGAAAAGTTTTTGGAGCAATTTGGATTTATATGCTATATTTAGTGATTTTTAGAAATTACATGAACAAAAATGAAATAATGTTGAAAATAATGTGGCCATGAAAATGAAAAGGAAATTGGAAACATCATCAACAAGTGTTGAACCCAGGTTTGACATGGTCAAGGAAGCACTTTAAGACCTGCAGTCGTGTATCCTCTTCTTAACATGATCTGCAGTCGTGTATCCTTTGTCTAGCACTTTAAGACCTGCAATGAGAGTTTGGAATCTGGAAAACATAGCTTCTATAGCTTCGTCATCTTCCATCTTGAAGGCTTCATATTTCTGGATCAGCGCCAGAGCCTTCGTCTCCTTGACTTGGGAGTTTCCTTCATGGGTCATCTTCAGAGAGTCAAGTATATCTTTAGCCGTCTCTCTGTTGGTGATCTTTTCGTATTCGTTGTATGATATAGCATTTAGAAGTATTGTTCTGGCCTTGTGGTGATTTTTGAAATCACGTTTCTGATCTTCTGACATTTTGCTTCTGGGAACTTCAGCTCCATTTGAGACTGGAGGTTTGTATCCATCTGTGACAATGTCCCGGAGGTCAGCATCATAACCCAGAAAGAAACTTTCGATTCTGTCTTTCCAGTAATCAAATTTTTCTCCATCAAAAACAGGAGGTTTAGCATTGTAAGAATCTCTTTCATTTGAGTGAGCCATTTGTTTTTCTCGCACTGGATCTCTCTACACGGTTAAGTGTTTGATTTGAAAATCAATAACAGAGTCGGAGCTCTGATACCAATTGAAGGTGAGAAAAACAAGAAAGGGGGGGTTTGAAAGGACTCATTGGTAGCAAGGCGCTACAATGCAAACCCTAGCTCACTTTTACAGACGGCGGAGGACGGTGGTTTCCACCGTCTTCCCCGATGAGACCGGCGGCGATGCATGAAAACATTTCTCCAGAAATCAGCATATCGTATACCATTGGAACCGCCTCATCATGAGGATCATGAATCTAACAATGATTAAGCCTAACTCTCCCTAAATCAAGCGGATCGATCAAGAACAGTTTGAGCATACAAACTTCAACTCATCGTATCTCACTCAATACTTATCCAAATTCAATAATATTCATATCAGAATCATCAGTGGAACACGCTCTACAAGATCATGTGCATAAAATGGAAAATAATGAGATTCAAATTTTCACCAACCTGTTATGCAGTGTGATGAAACGGTGGATTCAAGGCTCCTCCAGCTCCAGATCTCCTCTATCAACCTTGTGGTGAAGCTTTATGGAAGAAATATCAGCTGAAAAGGCTTGGATCTTGATAAATTTCAGAACACCATCTTCATCTTCAAGCTTTGTGTATGCACGTTTCTTGTCTAATTTCTTCAATCCAATGATGGATTCCTACTCAATCATGCATGCTAAACCAGAATATGCAAGAAAATTCATGTGTTATGTGAAGGATTTTGAAGTTTGAATTGAGAGAATTTTTGGAGGGAAATGAGATTTTGAGATCTAGAATGTGTGTTCTGATCCAATTCAGTTAGGATTATCTATTTATATCACATGTTAATTGAAGGTGAGAAAAACAAGAAAGGGGGGGTTTGAATTGTTTGAAAAATAAGCGCTTTTCCAAAATGAAAATCACACAATGATTTTATACTGGTTCGCTTATAACACAAAGCTACTCCAGTCCACCCGGCCAAGGTGATTTCGCCTTCAACAAGGACTTAATCCACTAATCTTGAAAGATTACAAACAACCCCTAAGAGAGAAGAAAATCTCTTAGTCCTCTCAAGTCTACAGACCACACAAAGTCACTTGAGGAAATCAATCAAATAAAAGATACAAGATATGTAATCTAGAGTGCTTCTAGGAAAGCAAGTATTACAAACTTAAGAACAGATTTTTTTACTTAATAAGCAAAAGCTTAGTGAAAATCTTTGAGAGCAAAGATGATTTTCTTGAGCGTGAAATAATTCAGTATAGTTTTGGCTAGTTGATTTCTTGCTTGCTGAAAGTTGATTTCTTCTCTATTTATATAGGAGTTGAAGTAGTGTTGAAATAGAGTTGAAGTAGAGTTAAATCTGCTGGATAATGAGATGTAATTACGCCATTCCATAAATAGCTTCTGCAGGAGACTTTTTCTTTTAGAAGTGACTACTTACCACAAGTAGTATCTTCTCTCTTGGAAGAGGAGATTAACGTCTCTTTCTAATTGAGGAAATCCATTTGCAGAACTTTAACTTGGCTTAAACGTTACTTCATCATGATTAACAAATCTGATTAGAGTCTTCATGTATCTGGAGAATCTTGGGATCTGGCTTCTGATGTTATTTCTTGAGAGTTCAGATAGCGCTGATAAATTTCAGAGTTTACAGAAGGCATTTGTTCAGAGTCAGAGCTTCTAGACTTTGCTTCATGTTCAGATGCTTCTGATACTTTGCAGTTTTGTCCAGAGTCAGAGCTTCTTGAAACGAGATTCCACTTTAGATGCTTCTGATACTTGATAATTTGTATCTGATCTTGTTGTGCATCTGATGACATCATCAGATTTATTTCTTCTATCTTTAGAACCCTGCACACTTAGAAACTTTTCGTTAGGGTGCCATTTTTGGTTTCATCCTTTGTTATCATCAAAATCAAGGAATCTGTTGTAGAACAATTTTTGTTCTTACAATCTCCCCCGTTTTGATGATGACAAAACAACTTAAAATAGCAGATGAAACATGAATAAAATAAGATCAGATAGACAGAAGCTCCCCCTGAGTTAGTGCTAGGGAGTTCAGAAGTTCTTACCAGAGCTTTTCAAGTAATGAGATTTCTGAAACTTTCTGCAAATTCTTAAATTTAATGTTAGAGTTATTTAATCAGAGCTATTTTTATCAGAGCTATTTCTACAAATGTTGCAGAGTGCTTAAGGTTTTAGACAAATTTTCATCAGAGCTATTTAATGATTTCTCCCCCTTTTTGTTAGAATCAAAAAGGTAGATATATATAAAAAAAAATAACAAGATAATAAAGAGAAAAACATTTCATTAATCAGAAGCACAAAGGCACAAAGGCATTCAAAACATCAGATCCAAGAGAATATCAGAGCTAAAGAAGACAGAAGCAAAAACACTAGGCAAGCAAACAAAATAAATCCTAAGTGCCTAAGGGTTTGGAGGTTGAGGAAGTCTCTGAAGCAACATGGCAAACATATTCTGGATGTTTTCATTCAAAGCATCTTGCTTGTCCATCCTGGCACGGAGCTCATTCTGATCTTGCTTGATTTCTTTCTGATCTTGCTTGATCTCTTTCAGAGCATGAAGAATCATAGGGATCGCAGAGGAAGACTCCCCCTGAGTCAGAGCCTGCTGAGCTTCAGCTTCAGCAGCAGCTTGGGCTTCTGCATCCGCCTGAGCCTTGGCTTCAGCTTCCTTAATCCTTAGAAGTTCTGCTTCCTTTGCCAGTCTTTCTTTTTCTAACCTTCTTGCTTCTTCTTCAGCTTCCCTAGCCAATCTTTCCTCCTCTAATCTTCTGGCCTCAGCTTCTCTGGCCAATCTCTCTTGGAGTCGTTCCTCAGCATCTCTGATGTAGCCATTTCTGACTTGTTCAGAGATACTCTTCAGCCTATAAGACTCAGAGGTCATCCAACTAATGACTCTGTTCCAGTGTGTCCTAACAGATTTAGGATCATCACTAACTTCAGAGTTTTTAGCCAGAGACTTGACCTTCTGGACTGAAGCTTCTGCAACCTGTATAATGGCCTCCTCAAGGGTAGGTATGGTAAGATCAGGTTCAGGTTCAGGTGAATGAGGTGGAGAGTTTTGAGGGCTGAGATTTAGAGAGGGAGGTTCAGTTTCTGATTCTGGTTGAGGTTCAGATTCTGCTTGAAGTTCAGAATCTGCTTCTGGTTGAAGACTGGGGGATGAAGCATAGAGTGGGTTTAGGTCTAATGGGTCAGAGTCTGGTCCAGGTACAGCGGGAATAATTGGTGGAGTGATATTAGAGGTGAAGGGATCAGATGGTTGAGTTTCAGAGGGTATGGTGGTTGTTTGTGGTGGAAGGGAAGTGTGATTTTCAAGGGAGATGGTGGTTGTTTGTTGTGGAAGAGAAGTTCGGAGGGTTGAGGTTACTTCAGATTGTGTTTGAGTTTGTGGGGCGAATTTTCTAGCATAAATTTCAGCTATAGTTGGGGATTTAGGGTCAGAAGGTTCTGATGATGATAAAGAAACACTATTGTATGGGGGTGATTCTGGTGCTGAGGATGAGGAAGAGGAAGGGTTGTGGTGATATAGTTGTTTAGGTTCAGAGGGTGGTATGAAATTACGTGCAATTTTTAAAACAGGTGGAGGTTGTGAGGTTCTGATGGTTGAAGGAGGAATGTCAGAGGTTGTAAAGATGGGAGGTGTTGGGAGAGGAGTAGAAGAAGCCATTATAGGTACAGAAGTAGCGGGAGGAAAAGACTTACCAGAAGAGGAGATTTGCAGAGGAGCTGGAGATTTGGTTCCAGAGGTTTCTCCAAGTCTGGCTTTCTTTGCCTTTCTTGCTTCATCAGCTATCTTCCTCTCAGAAAGACCTCTCTTGTATCTGACAAGATCTTCTTCTGAATCCAGACAGTCTTCAATTCTGAAGTCAGAAACATCAATTCCTTCATCCAGCAGACGCTGAAGGTAGATGGCAATGGCATCTCTGGGTTCATTCTTGAAGAACCTGTCAAGGCCATGAGGCATCTTCCTCTGATCCTTCAAAGATTCCCAAGATGTAATCAGAGTTGGCTTGACTCTAATCTCTTTGATGATTCCCATGCTCTTGAGGTTTCTGGCATTTAAAGCCTTCCCTACATCGATTGTCAGATCATCCATACATCTGGTCTTCTCCAGATCATCTACCAAGCCATGCTCAATGAAGATGTCAGAAAGCAATCTCCCCAGAGGAATATAAGATCTTGGCTTCAAACTGTTTCTGGTGTCTTTGACAGAATCCCTCAGATATTTGAAAAGAAGAACAGGGAGATTGATCTTGATACCCTTCTGAATGCAATATAAAATGCATTTCTGATCAGCATTTATATAATCAGAGGAGTTGGAGGCTGGGCGATGGTGAATGGTTCCCAGAATTATTTTTAACCATACTCGGAGGTTCTGATGCAATTCCTTGTTCTTAGAAGGGTTTCCCTCAGCGTTTGGCTTGAAGATAGTTGGGTTGATAACCTCAGTGATGCGTTTTGACCTAGGAGGAATGTTGTAAATCCTCTTTCCTCCAGTAGTCTCCATGTTCAGCAGGGAGGCAATTGAAGCTTCAGTGATAACAATCTTCACTCCCAGAACAAAAGAAACAATGAACTGGTCATCTGCATCAGCATGTCTCCAGAATTCTTTGACAAGAAGAGGGTAAATGGGACCATAAAGCCTGTTGAAGTAGTTTTCCCAACCTTGCTTGCGAAGATCTTCAGTAATATCAACACCGTTTCTTTTCAAGTTTTCAAAATCTACCAGCGATTCACACAGTACATCCAAACTTTCAAAGGGGGTTGCAAGATGAATGTGGCGTTCACGGTCCAAAATGTGAGGTTCTTGATAAACGGGGGTTATAGAAACACCGGTGACGGTTGGAGTTGGAACAGAAGATGTTTGAGCGGTGGAACTTGACTCCATTTGCTGTGAGTAGTTGAACAGTTGTTGTTGTTGAGCATCCATTGAGATAAAGAAGATGAAGATTTGAAAGAGTTGCAGAGAAAACTTCGAGAGAGGGTTTAGGGTTTTAGAGTGAGTGAGAGTGATAAGTGTGAAATGTGAGAGAAAGTGTTTATATACTCTAAGTAAACACATGCAAAACGACACCTCAGAAAGCGTTAGACACAAAACTCAAAATGGCACGCTTGGGGGGAAAAATGATTACAGCTCATAAATGAATGTCTAATCCCACAGTTTGCACACTGCTCGAGGAAAAACTCAAACGTCTGCCTTTTGAATTTCTTGACAGCTGTCTAGAAGTTCTAAGGTTTGACGCTCAGAGCTCCACGTGTTTAATGTATCTGATCTTCAGGAATACCAAGAGATTGGTTCTGAAGATTTCTAACTCAGATATCTTCTTAACAATGTAGAAGTATCAGAGTCAGAGGCAGAATCATATTTGTTTTTATCAAAATCTTATTTTATATTTTTCAGAGCCATACTTCATTCAGGACAATTTTTAATGTTCAGATTTTCTAAGATGAAAAGAAATCTATCTTCAGCTAGAGGCTTAGTAAAGATATCTGCCCATTGATGTTCTGTATCAATGAACTTCAGCGTTACTACCCTTTCTGAACATAGTCTCTAATAAAATGATGTTTAATTTCTATGTGTTTGGCTCTGGAATGTAAAATAGGATTCTTACTCAAACAAATAGCAGCAGTATTATCACAAAGGATAGGAATGTTACTCTCAAATATCTGAAGATCTTCTAGCTGATGTTTCATCCAGAGCATCTGAGTTGTGCATAGTGATGCTGAGATATACTCTGCTTCTGCAGTTGATAGAGCGATAGTTGACTGTCTTTTGCTAGCCCAGGAGATCAAATTGTTTCCCAGAAGCTGGCAATTTCCAGATGTGCTTTTTCGTTCTATTCTATCTCCTGCATAGTCTGCATCACAGTAACCAGAAAGTCTATACTCTGATGTTTTCTCATACATCAGGCCCAGGTTAGGAGTTCCTTTCAGATATTTAAGAATTCTCTTAACAGCTGTTAAATGAGATTCTCTAGGATCTGATTGGAATCTGGCACACAGACAGACGCTAAAGAGAATATCAGGACGAGTAGCAGTCAGATAGAGAAGAGAGCCTATCATACCTCGATAGAGCTTCTGACAAACCTTGTTGCTTACCTCTTCCTTTTCCAGAATGCAAGTTGGGTGCATAGGAGTTTTTGCAGAGTTGCATTCAGACATATCAAACTTCTTCAGAACGTCTTTAATGTACTTGCTTTGATGAATGTATGTTACTTCTGGAGTTTGATTAATTTGAATTCCCAGAAAGAACTTTAGTTCTTGCATTAAACTCATTTCAAATTCTGCCTGCATTAACTTAGAAAATTCTTGGCAAACAGAGATATTAGCATAACCAAAAATAATGTCATCAACATAAATCTGGCATATCACGAGATCATTTTTATGGTTTTTACAGAAGAGTGTAGAATCAACTTTCCCTCTGATAAAATTTTGTTCCAGAAGAAAATTGCTTAGACGTTCATACCAAGCTCTGGGGGCTTGTTTTAGTCCATATAAAGATTTTTTAAGTTTGAAAACATGTTCTGGAAAGTTTGAATTTTCAAAACCTGGAGGTTGATTTACATACACTTCTTCTGAAATATAACCATTTAGAAATGCACTCTTGACATCCATTTGGTATAATTTGATAGAGTGATTAATAGCAAAAGATACAAGAAGACGAATAGATTCTAACCTCGCGACTGGAGCAAAGGTTTCATTATAATCAATACCTTCTTGTTGACTATAACCTTGAGCTACCAGTCGAGCTTTGTTTCTGACAACTTCTCCTTTCTCGTTCAGTTTGTTTCTGAAAACCCATCTGGTTCCAATGACATGAGTGCCTCTGGGTTTAGGAACGAGATCCCAGACATCATTCTTGGAGAATTGATCTAACTCTTCTTGCATAGCTGCCACCCAATCGTTATCTTGAAGAGCTTCATCACAGGACGTAGGCTCAATCAGAGACACTAGTCCTAGAGGAATATCTTCAGAAGTTCTGAAGGTAGATCTGGTTCTAACAGGTTCATCTTTGTTTCCCAAAATCAAATCTTCAGATACGTTAATACGACTTTTAACTTTCCTTGGAATTTCTGGAGATTTAATTTCTTCAGAGTCTGGAGTGACAGTTGCTTCTGGAGTTTTCTCAGATTCTACCAGAGTGATCTCTAAATCTGCAAACTTTTCAACTAGCTTTGACTTTTCAGGGTCAAGCTTATCATCAAATCTAACATGAATTGATTCCTCCACAATTTTGGTTTCTGTGTTGTATACTCTGTAGCCTTTAGAGCGTTCTGAGTATCCTAACATAATACCTTTCTGTGCTTTGGAATCAAACTTGTTCAGATGTTCTTTAGTATTTAATATAAAGCAAATGCATCCAAAAGGATGAAAATATGAGATGTTGGGTTTTCTTCCCTTACACAGTTCATAGGGAGTCTTTTCCAGAATAGGTCTAATAGAGATTCTATTCTGAATATAACACGCTGTATTTACAGCTTCTGCCCAAAAGTGCTTTGCTACATTTGTTTCATTGATCATGGTTCTGGCCATTTCTTGGAGTGTCCTATTCTTCCTCTCTACAACTCCATTTTGTTGTGGAGTTCTAGGGCAGGAGAAATCATGGGATATTCCATTAGAATCAAATAATTCTTCAAAATCTTTATTTTCAAATTCTCCACCATGATCACTTCTGACTCTAACAATTTTAGAGTCAAATTCTTTTTGCACTTTAGAACAGAAACTGGTGAATACAGAGTGAGACTCACTCTTGTGCTTTAGGAATTTTACCCATGTCCAGCGGCTGTAATCATCAACGATTACTAGTCCATACTTCTTTCCATTGACTGATGCTGTTTTCACAGGACCAAATAAGTCAATGTGAAGAAGCTCCAGAGGCTTAGAGGTAGAAACAACATTTTTCCTTTTAAAAGATGTTTTTGAAAACTTTCCTTTCTGGCAAGCTTCACACAGAGCATCTGAAGAAAACTTCAGTTTAGGCAGGCCTCTGACTAACTCAAGTTTAGTTAGCTGAGAAAGTTTTCTCATGCTAATGTGGCCTAAGCGTCTATGCCATACCCATTGCTCTTTGTGAACTGACATTAAACATTTAACATTTTGATCTTTTAAATCAGAAAGATTTATTTTATAAATGTTGTTTTTCCTCTTGCCTGTGAAAAGGACAGAGCCATCGTTCTGACTAATGGCTTTACATGTTTTTTGATTAAAGATTACATCATAACCGTTATCACTTAATTGACTTATGGATAACAAGTTATGCATTAATCCTTCTACGTAAAGAACATCAGATATGGAGGGAAGAGTACCATTACCAATAGTTCCGGAGCCTCTGATCCTTCCTTTCTGATCTCCTCCGAAGCCTACAAATCCAGCGTCTTTAAGTTCCAGGCTTTGGAACATAGACTTTCTTCCCGTCATATGTCGCGAGCATCCAGAGTCCAGGTACCATGACTGGTGTCTGAACTTTGCTGCATAGGATATCTGCAACATAGATAATCTTATCTTTCGGTACCCAGAATCTCTTGGGTCCTTTTAGATTAGTTTTCCCAGAGTTTCTCATAACTTTGGGTCTTCTAGCATTTTTAAACTTGTTTTCTTGTGTGTGTGTGTAGTGATATGAAAAAGGAGATTTAAGCTGGTTACTGGTAGAGGTTTTATTTTCCTCAGAATCATACCCAATTCCCCTTTTATTATTCTGACTTACTCCATAAATCATGGATGCCATAATACTCCTATCTATTCCATTCTTCAGAAATTTTTGAAAAGCTTCTTCATATTTATAAATAGTTTCGTTTGAAGTTTGTGGTGCTTGAGACAACGCTTTTTCTAATTCTAAGCTTTTTGTTCTAGCTCCATCTCTTTCTAACGTTAAAGATCTGATTGTATCTTCTCGTGCTAGAATTGTTGTCTCAAGTTTACTACATACTTCAGATTTTGCTTTAAGAAGGCCTTTAATGTCTTTAACTTTTTGTTTTAATTTCTGAAGAGAGGTAAGAGTTTCTGATAAACATGATTCTAAGTCAGATCTAGAAAGTTCAGAAAATACCTCTTCAGATTCTTCATCTGAGCTGCTGGATGTGGTAGCCATAAGAGCTACGTTGGCCTGTTCATCAGAGTCAGATTCTGATGATTCGGATTCACTATCGTCCCAGGTGGCCATTAATCCCTTCTTTGTTCTGAAAGTATTTTTCTTGAAGCTTTCTTTCTTAGAGTTATCTCTCTTCAGCTTGGGGCATTCATTTCTGTAATGACCTGTTTCTTTACATTCAAAACAGGTAATATCTTTGTTAGGTTTACCTTTTGAAGTTGACTCTGATCGATCCCCTCTGGGTCTTGATCTTCTGAAGTTGTTGTTGTTCCTCCTTTTCCAGAGTTGCTTAACTCTTCTGGTTAGTAGGGACAGTTCTTCTTCATCATCAGAGTCTTCAGATTCAGAGTCATCAGTGTCTGCAGTTTCTGCTTGAAGGGCTTTGGTTCTGTCTGACTTCCGTCTTTCAGGTCTGGACTTCAGCGCCACTGACTTGTTCCTTTTCTGAGGCTCATCCTCCTCTAGTTCTATCTCATGGCTTCTGAGAGAACTAACAAGTTCTTCAAGGCTGATATTGTTCAGATCCTTTGATAACTTCAGAGCAGTAACCATTGGTCTCCATTTCTTTGGCAGACTTCTGACAATCTTCTTAACATGATCTGCAGTCGTGTATCCTTTGTCTAGCACTTTAAGACCTGCAATGAGAGTTTGGAATCTGGAAAACATAGCTTCTATAGCTTCGTCATCTTCCATCTTGAAGGCTTCATATTTCTGGATCAGCGCCAGAGCCTTCGTCTCCTTGACTTGGGAGTTTCCTTCATGGGTCATCTTCAGAGAGTCAAGTATATCTTTAGCCGTCTCTCTGTTGGTGATCTTTTCGTATTCGTTGTATGATATAGCATTTAGAAGTATTGTTCTGGCCTTGTGGTGATTTTTGAAATCACGTTTCTGATCTTCTGACATTTTGCTTCTGGGAACTTCAGCTCCATTTGAGACTGGAGGTTTGTATCCATCTGTGACAATGTCCCAGAGGTCAGCATCATAACCCAGAAAGAAACTTTCGATTCTGTCTTTCCAGTAATCAAATTTTTCTCCATCAAAAACAGGAGGTTTAGCATTGTAAGAATCTCTTTCATTTGAGTGAGCCATTTGTTTTTCTCGCACTGGATCTCTCTACACGGTTAAGTGTTTGATTTGAAAATCAATAACAGAGCCGGAGCTCTGATACCAATTGAAGGTGAGAAAAACAAGAAAGGGGGGGTTTGAAAGGACTCATTGGTAGCAAGGCGCTACAATGCAAACCCTAGCTCACTT
Organism: Lathyrus oleraceus; assembly: GCF_024323335.1. NCBI lineage: Eukaryota > Viridiplantae > Streptophyta > Magnoliopsida > Fabales > Fabaceae > Lathyrus > Lathyrus oleraceus. The sequence goes on along the minus strand of NC_066580.1, from coordinate 491,852,527 downwards.
TTACAGACGGCGGAGGACGGTGGTTTCCACCGTCTTCCCCGATGAGACCGGCGGCGATGCATGAAAACATTTCTCCAGAAATCAGCATATCGTATACCATTGGAACCGCCTCATCATGAGGATCATGAATCTAACAATGATTAAGCCTAACTCTCCCTAAATCAAGCGGATCGATCAAGAACAGTTTGAGCATACAAACTTCAACTCATCGTATCTCACTCAATACTTATCCAAATTCAATAATATTCATATCAGAATCATCAGTGGAACACGCTCTACAAGATCATGTGCATAAAATGGAAAATAATGAGATTCAAATTTTCACCAACCTGTTATGCAGTGTGATGAAACGGTGGATTCAAGGCTCCTCCAGCTCCAGATCTCCTCTATCAACCTTGTGGTGAAGCTTTATGGAAGAAATATCAGCTGAAAAGGCTTGGATCTTGATAAATTTCAGAACACCATCTTCATCTTCAAGCTTTGTGTATGCACGTTTCTTGTCCAATTTCTTCAATCCAATGATTGATTCCTACTCAATCATGCATGCTAAACCAGAATATGCAAGAAAATTCATGTGTTATGTGAAGGATTTTGAAGTTTGAATTGAGAGAATTTTTGGAGGGAAATGAGATTTTGAGATCTAGAATGTGTGTTCTGATCCAATTCAGTTAGGATTATCTATTTATATCACATGTTAATTGAAGGTGAGAAAAACAAGAAAGGAGGGGTTTGAATTGTTTGAAAAATAAGCGCTTTTCCAAAATGAAAATCACACAATGATTTTATACTGGTTCGCTTATAACACAAAGCTACTCCAGTCCACCCGGCCAAGGTGATTTCGCCTTCAACAAGGACTTAATCCACTAATCTTGAAAGATTACAAACAACCCCTAAGAGAGAAGAAAATCTCTTAGTCCTCTCAAGTCTACAGACCACACAAAGTCACTTGAGGAAATCAATCAAATAAAAGATACAAGATATGTAATCTAGAGTGCTTCTAGGAAAGCAAGTATTACAAACTTAAGAACAGATTTTTTTACTTAATAAGCAAAAGCTTAGTGAAAATCTTTGAGAGCAAAGATGATTTTCTTGAGCGTGAAATAATTCAGTATAGTTTTGGCTAGTTGATTTCTTGCTTGCTGAAAGTTGATTTCTTCTCTATTTATATAGGAGTTGAAGTAGTGTTGAAATAGAGTTGAAGTAGAGTTAAATCTGCTGGATAATGAGATGTAATTACGCCATTCCATAAATAGCTTCTGCAGGAGACTTTTTCTTTTAGAAGTGACTACTTACCACAAGTAGTATCTTCTCTCTTGGAAGAGGAGATTAACGTCTCTTTCTAATTGAGGAAATCCATTTGCAGAACTTTAACTTGGCTTAAACGTTACTTCATCATGATTAACAAATCTGATTAGAGTCTTCATGTATCTGGAGAATCTTGGGATCTGGCTTCTGATGTTATTTCTTGAGAGTTCAGATAGCGCTGATAAATTTCAGAGTTTACAGAAGGCATTTGTTCAGAGTCAGAGCTTCTAGACTTTGCTTCATGTTCAGATGCTTCTGATACTTTGCAGTTTTGTCCAGAGTCAGAGCTTCTTGAAACGAGATTCCACTTTAGATGCTTCTGATACTTGATAATTTGTATCTGATCTTGTTGTGCATCTGATGACATCATCAGATTTATTTCTTCTATCTTTAGAACCCTGCACACTTAGAAACTTTTCGTTAGGGTGCCATTTTTGGTTTCATCCTTTGTTATCATCAAAATCAAGGAATCTGTTGTAGAACAATTTTTGTTCTTACATTAATTACCATGCTAATCACAATTAGGCTTGGCTAATGGAAACTTAATGAGAAATAAGGTGAATGACCAATTTGGCAAGTGTGTGGTGCATGGAGATTTTACACGTGAACAGTGCACATGCATGGTTCAAAGTCACTTAAAATCATCCAAAGATCACAATGGCATTGGTATTTTTCATGTATGATCAATAGAATTTGAATTCTCCATTTGCCCTCCAAAATACACATGCATGGACAAATGATCATATGAGTTAATTTCATGCAATGCAATGTTTGATTTGGAAAATGTTGGTCATGATAAGCATAATGCAAAAAGAATGGACCAATTTGGAGCTTTGTAGCCAAAGTTATGCCATGTTGAACTTCCATGCACACTTGGTGATCATTTGCTCATAACTTCTCAACCATTCATCAGATGACCATGATCTTGGACTTTTTGAAAAGAGGAGAGAAAGATCTTCAACTTTCACGTTGACCAAAATTTCATTTGAAGCATATTTGCTGTTGGAAAGTCAAGTTGAATGTGGTCCAAAAACTTGCCATTTTTGGAAACTTGAAATTACAGGTCACTCTCCATTTTTGGAAACTTTTGATTTGACTTCAAAATCTTCAAGGTAGGTATTTGACATGATGAATAGACCTTGTATTAACATGAATGAAGTGTCTCAAACCATTTCCTCAACTCATAGCCCTCAGTTGACTGCACAGTTGAATTGTATGGGCCTCAGATGACCTGAAAATGCACTGATGAATTTGGGCCTCTGCCACTTGGCAAAGTTGCTTCAAAATGAACCTTGGCTCATATAAGCTCTTTAGAATAATCATGTGGCCTTCATCTCAAGGGAAGACTTGCTCTTTTGCACTAATGAATTCTCTTGATGCCAGTGCTGACTGCCAAAATGCAATGCAATATGGAATGATATATGACCTAAAAAATGAATGAATGCATGAACGGGGGGTGCAAATTTGAGGTGCTACACCCCAGAATCTGAACGTTTGATGATCGCATCCTTCTACATGGAAGGCCCAGCCTTGGGATGGTTTCAGTGGATGTCTAAAAATGCTCTGATCCCATCATGGACATCATTTCTACATGCACTGGAAGCTCGTTTTGCACCATCTGAGTATGATGATCCAAAGGGGGCGTTGTTCAAACTCACGCAGAAAGGGTCGGTGCATGATTACTTGACAGAATTCAAAACCCTAGCCAATCGTATTGTGGGGTTAGCTCCTTATTTTCTCTTGAGTTGTTTCATTTCCGAACTCATACCGGAAGTTCGTCGGGAAGTTCAAGCATTGCAACCGATATCTCTGATTCAGGCGGCTGCTCTGGCTCGTTTGCAGGAAGAGAAAATCAACGAAAGCCGTCGATTCTCACGATCCAAAGGTATTCTTCCTACTCCTCCTACAACCCACCAATATTTCAAACCACCCCCTACTAGCACCACCAAAACTTCTCAACCTCATTTCAAACGCCTCACTCCATCTGAGATGTCACTACGGCGTGAGAAGGGGTTGTGTTTTAACTGCGATGAGAAGTTCAGTCCGGGCCATAAGTGTGCATCAAAGTTCTTTGTGATAATAATGGAGGAAGATGAACACCTTGAGTCCGACAATAACGCATCTGAAATTTCCCTTACCCACGATCCTGACCCGAATCCAGACCAAGCACAAATCAGCTTCCATGCCTTTTCGGGTAACCTTGCCCCGGAAACACTTCGCATGGTGGGCCGGGTCTCCACCCAGAATGTGGTGATACTGATCGATGGTGGTAGTACCCATAACTTTATCCAAGAGAGGTTAGTCAAGTCACTTGGGCTTAAGGCCCAACCCACTTCATCCCTTAGGGTTATGGTTGGTAATGGTAATGAGATAGAATGTCATCAGATTTGCCCCCAAGTCCGGATACATATCCAATCACACACTTTCATCATTGATTTACACGTGCTCCCTATTAGCGGTGTGGATATTATGCTAGGAGTACAGTGGATGAAATCATTGGGACCTATTTTGACGGATTACAATGACTTTACCATGAAGTTTCTGCAAAAGGGTAAGATGATTGAATTGAAAGGAGAAAGAGATGGTGGTCTTCATCACATATCTGCACAACAAATACGCTGTCTCCTTCACACTGATGGCGCTAGCGCATTTTTCCATATCCAGGTTGTGAATCCCGAGCCCCCTTCACTCCAAATTACCAACCCTCAAATCCAAATACTTCTTCGCAAGTAAACTTCCCTATTCCAGACGCCCTCCACTCTTCCACCTACCCGTGACACGAATCACTCTATCCACCTTTTTTCCACAAACCAAACCTGTCAATGTCTGTCCCTATAGATACTCTTATTTCCAGAAACAAGAGATCGAGAAACAAGTTGATGCAATGTTGCACAATGGTGTGATAAGACCCAGCACTAGTCCCTTCTCCTCACCTGTTCTCCTTATTAAGAAGAAAGACGACTCTTGGAGGTTTTGCGTGGATTACCGCACACTGAATGGCATTACTATCAAGGATCGATTTCCAATTCCAACAGTAGATGAGTTGTTGGATGAATTGGGGGGCGCTGCGTGGTTTACTAAGCTTGATTTGCTACAGGGGTATCATCAGATTCGAATGCAAGAAGATGACATCAAAAAAACTGCATTTCGGACACACCAAGGACACTATGAGTTTAAAGTGATGCCATTTGGCCTTTGTAACGCTCCTTCCTCTTTTCAAGCTACTATGAACACCATTTTTTAAACCGTTTCTGCGCCGGTTTATCATTGTGTTCTTTGACGACATATTAATCTACAGTACCAATTTTGAGGATCATTTGATGCATGTAGAGCAAACTTTTCAGGTCCTAGAAGCTGGACAATTTTTTCTCAAGCAATCCAAGTGCTTATTTGCTCAACGTCAGATTGAATATTTGGGGCATATTGTGTCACAACAGGGGGTCGAACCAGTCCAGGAAAAGGTTGCAGCAATTCAATTATGGCCCAAACCTACTACTATCAAAGCTCTCAGCGGTTTTCTGGGATTAACAGGTTTTTATCGTCGTTTCATCAAAGGTTATGCAACCATTGCTGCTCCTTTGACTCAATTGCTCAAAAGGGATCAATTTGGATGGTCACCTGAAGCGCAATTGGCATTCGATGGTCTCAAACATGCTGTTAGTCATGCACCAGTATTGGTTCTTCCTAATTTTACTTTGCCATTTACTGTTGAAACGGATACTTCTGGAATTGGTATGGGGGTTGTGTTGTCCCAACAGAACCACCCAATTGCCTTCTTTAGCAAACCTTTTTGTCCTAAAATGATGTGAGCTTCAACATATGTGCGTGAACTCTTTGCCATTACCTCCGCTGTTAAGAAATGGCGTCAATACCTATTGGGTCATTCATTTGTCATTCTCACTGATCATCGAAGTTTGAAAGAACTCATGTCTCAAATTATTCAAACCCCAGAGCAACAAATGTACCTGTCACGTTTGATTGGGTATGATTACATGATTCAATACCGTTCTGGCAAAACTAACGTTGTGGCTGATGCCCTTTCTCGCATACCAGAGGTGACTTCTGTCGAATTCCTCTTCTTGTCTGTGCCCAGTTTATCTTTTTTAAAATCCTTGAAGAAGGAGCTTTTACAACAACCCGAGTTCAACACCAAACTGCAACAAATTCACGCCAACCCCACTAGCAGTCCAGATTTTAAGGTGGCTTATGATCTGATTTATTACAAGGAGCGAATATGGTTACCTCGAACCACTCCTTTCATCCAACTTTTACTTGAGGAGTTCCACAAAACCCCCACAGGGGGTCATATGGGCGATACCAAAATATTGGCACGCATCAGCCCCAATTTTATCTGGACAGGAATCAGGGAGGATGTACAACGCTATGTTCTTACTTGTTTGGATTGTCAACATTCCAAATATGAAACAAAGAAGGCAGCTGGTTTATTGTGTCCTTTACCTCTCCCACATGCTCCTTGGGAGGATTTGTCCTTAGATTTCATTGTTGGATTACCTGCGTATCAAGGTCACACGACAATTCTCGTAGTAGTTGACCGATTTTCCAAGGGTGTGCATTTGGGCATGTTGCAACCCCATTACACAGCTTACAAAGTAGCACTGTTGTTTCTTGAAATTGTGGGGAAAACTCATGGCATGCCGCGAAGCTTGGTTTCCGATCGTGATCCTCTTTTTGTGAGCTGCTTTTGGCGCGAGCTTTTTAAATTAAGTGGTACCAAGCTACGGATGAGTTCATCATACCATCCACAAACAGATGGGAAAACTGAGGTTTTGAACAAAGTCATCGAACAATACTTGCGCACTTTTGTCCATACCAAACCGACAACGTGGGGAAAGTACTTGATGTGGGCAGAATGGTCTTACAATACATCTCAACATTCTGGTACTGGCAAATCTCCATTTGAGATTACATTTGGGAAACCTCCACCCACTGTGGCACAATATTTGGCAGGAACTTCACCAATTGAATCTGTGGACGAATTGCTAGCCTCTCGCGAGTCTATGCTGACTGAATTACGACACAAATTGGCCAAGGCACAGCGGGTTATGAAACAAATTGCTGATACACACCGACATGATGTGCAGTATGACGTAAGGGATTGGGTATTGGTTAAACTTCGTCCACATCGGCAAACTTCGGTAACTAACACAACCTATTCCAAGTGACACAAACGCTTTTATGGTCCATTTCAAATTCTGGAGAGAATTGGCGCCGTCGCGTACAAACTACAGCTACCGTCCGAGTCCAAAATTCATCCGGTTTTCCATTGTTCGATGCTCAAACCATTTCACCAAGCTGCTGCTACATCAGGTCCTGTGGCAACTCTACCACCTGACACAGTAGAGAATCAGCCTATCATCATTCCCATGGTGATACTCAACACTCGTTGGACTCAGACAATGGAACCACGTCTTGAGGTGTTAGTGCAATGGCAGGGTCTTCATGCTGATGATACATCTTGGGAGGATTGGGAGACTCTTAAGGGAACTTACCACCTTGAGGACAAGGTGCTTCCGGATGAGCTGGGGAATGATAGCATGTGGACCAAAGAAGGGATGACCGAAGAAGCCCACAACGATAAGCCCAAAAGAAAGATCATTAAACCAAGATATCCAGAAGATTATGTCACTCAAGATGCAACAAATTCAGTTATGAGAAAATGAGCTGGCAGCTTATCATTGGATTCACCAAATCTTGCAAAGATTATTCTCTAGATTATTCCTTTTGAATGCATTCTGTCACTATCAGTTTGTTATGTATTGCTTATAAATAGAATGTTTAAGGAATGAATAAAATAAGCAAGTTTTCATACCAATCTGTCTCTCTCTCTCTTATTCTGTGGAGGCTCCTAGTCCTCGAAATCTAGGTTTACTATCTTTCCCTAACATTATCTCTTTTTACGTATTTGCATATTTTCCTATATGAATTAAGAGTTGCTAAGTCTATACTTAAGAATCAAGGAAGTTTGGTATATAGGCTTAGAGGTTCATAAACAGAACCACAATTATATTTTAGTTAAATTGTATCCAATTGAAACCACCTTCATACACTTGTTGTATTTGTTTTAGATAATTTCTTTTGTCGAAAATCTTTTTCTAGCAAGCGGTGAATTTCACTTTGAATTTTTCATATAGCTATACTTATTTGTTGTTGCAGTCTTGCGAAAGAAACTACTAATGAATTAATAAATAGGTTTATTTGACTGCCGGCAGGGAACTCTAGGATTGTTGAAGTTCATAGAAAGTATATCTTTGTCGGTCATGTTACTACCTATATCAAGATATTCTAATATTGTACTAGCTTCTTCACTAATTTAGGTGTTTTGTAGCTTGATTTTTACTTCTTTAGTCATTTTATTTTATTTGTCTTTGTGGTTGGTGCATCGCATTCATCAATATCTAATGAATGTGTGCATCCACTGTGACTTTATGGTAGGTGCATTTTGATGATCTATAATATATAAACATTCACTTTAATGTTGAAATTCAGTTTTGTTTTTGTTTCGGGTTGCATATCTCTTGATCAGAAGAAGTAAATCCTAGAGTTTTGGAACACGGGAAGAAGCTAGCTTTCTGGATCAACATACAAAATGCTTTCGTGGTGCATGTAATTGAATTTTTTTTGCTATAATATCTTCTCATGCCTTTGTCAAATTTGATTAGTTGGATTTATAATCTGTTATTTGGTTTCTAGGTAGCATTTTGGCTTATGGAATTCTACAAAACAATATGAAAATAATCTTTCTTCTACTAAAGGTAAAAAAACTCTTAGTAATAGCTTAAGCCATTATAAAATAAAACTCTTTGGAGTATTTATTATATGAAATATCTTATTGCTTTGTCTTTTTAGACTGCATATGATATTGGAGATTATATAGTTAGTGCAGACACAATTCAAAACTGAAGATTGAAGACAGGCATATGCATGGGAGAATCTTGAACATCTTTCACACTCTTATTTTTCTTCATGAAACCATTATGATTCTGCCTTACTCAAATTCCATCTATATGGATTTTATTTGTATTTGTATTGTTTCTATTGAAAGAGGTAGTAGATTTATACAAAGTTTGGAGAGAAAATGTGACATGCTTATTTATGTTCCATGGTGCCTAATCTATTTATATTTTATGACAGTCAAGTGAGCAGTCTTGCAACTTCGGTTATGTGAAAAAAAATTATTTATGAATAATTTATTTTTTCAATTAAAAAATGACTATTTTGATGATTTTTTTTATGTGAAAATATAAAAAATACAAAAAAAGCGCCATATTATGCACGATTCTTTATTGTAAAAAAAACGTTAATTACTAACTTACAAAACCGTCGTTTTTTACCTAGCGCAGCAAAATATATGGCGTTTTAAAGAAACGTTTTTCATGTGCACAACGGCGGTCCAAACCGCCACAATTTTCAAAATAAGCCACCATAATTGGCCAGTTTTTTGTAGTGGACCATTATTGAAATTTGATGATGGATGAGTTGTTAATCTATATGAAGAGAGCTTAGTTGCTCTGAACATTCTTATAAGATAGAAAGGGCAAATAGCTAAGGCTTTCAACAAAAAGGTTAAGTCGTAGGCTTTTACAGTTGGTGACTATGTCTAGAAGGTAATTCTGCATATGGATTGAAAGGACAAAGATTTAGGCAAATGGTCACCAATTTTGAAAGGGCAATTTCAAATTAATCAAGTGTTCTCGAGTAATGCTTATGAAAAAAGGAGTTATGTCCTAATAGTCAAATCCTAAGGATAAATGACAAGTACTTAAAAAGGGTACAAGTCCATGCTGCAAGAAATTAAAACATCAGGAGGATAATAATACATAGGAAGATATAATGCTAAAATGGCATTCATTCAAAGATGCCAAAATGGCGGTGTCATTAATGCAATGAAATCAAAGTATAAAAAGCAAAAAATTCAAGACATCAACTCAATCTTCCTCTTTGCAAAGCGCAATTTGCATGCCTAATTCTTTTGTCGTTCACATAATCCTCATCTTTTAGTTTGTTCACCTCCTTTTCTAGCACACGATCATTCTTAGCATTTTAAATTCCAGCATTGTCCTCTTCGATAGAATCCAATTCTTGAGTTTCAATTTATGCCTTCTCTTTCTATGTTGCTTCGATCTTTTGCTACAATTCATCCATCTGCTGAGTCTAGGTCAGAATGTTTGCCTCAAGAGCTGCCATCTGATCCTTGTCTTTAGCTATTTTTTACAATTCAGTGATCCGACTTTGGGACTGAGAAACTAAGTCATGTTGTTGTAGCATAGATTTAGTTCGTTGGTCGAGTCTACTCGCAGATTCCTTTTTTAAGCATGACAATTTGAGCAGTTTGCACAAGGAAATGCTCGAAATCTAGGACAAAGTTAACAATAGAGTCATACGCTTTTGGCTTATTCATATTTGATATCAATCCCTTGACTTCAAAGAGGGAAGTATGGCTATCTTCTATGGTCTGAATCAAATCTATATCGACAAGTGTAATACCCCAAAATTTACCCTTCATCTTTCCTGGAAGCATACGCTTTACGTTAATCTTGAAGGAGCAAAGGTTTGTTCATGAGTTGTCATGCTCGCTAGGCGAAGCCCACGTGTTTTGAAAAAAAAACGAAAAAAAAACGAAAAACGAAAAAAATAAATAATAATAATAATAAATAAATAAATAAAATCTTGGACTTGCACCTCTCTCATTTGAGCCCACAGGTCCACAAAAATCAGGTTATAAATTCAGAGTTTCAGTGAAACAAATATTCATTCTATTCCTATTACCCTGTCTGGGAAAAAGATAGTGAGAGAAGAACCCTGGGGAAAAAGATAGTGAGAGAAGAGCTAACAGAGTTCAGAGCAGCCTCCAAACCCTGAAGGGAACTCAACTGCACAGAATCACCTCTGCCTCATATAAACCCTAAGATTGCTCTGCAAACCCAACGGTGCAATTCAATTTCATTCGATCTCTCTAGTCAGGTTTGCCCTATATCCATCATCTCTATGCTTTCAATTTGAATTTTCTGAATGTATGAGGTATTATGGGTGAATTTGATACCCTTTTGATGCATATGTTTAACAAGAGGTTTATGCCTCCTACCCTTGGTTGCTTTTTGTGAGCTTTTTGTGAATTGAAAGGGCATGATTCATGTGGTTACATTTTGATTTGGGGGCAACTCTTAGTTACCCTATCTTGTTTCACTAACCCTTTTGTTGAGTTTTTGTGAAGGCACATGACTTTTGCAGGGATAAGTTGCGTGGTTTCCCACTTTATTTGTGGGATACCCCCTGGAGGTTCATTCCGAATACCTGTACTGACCCACTTTCTTTAATGATGTTAGCTTGGAAGGACCTCAGGGTTTATCGTTCCTTTAATTGCTGTTACCTCGGATTTTCATCCGTGTGGTACTTTTACATTTTTCCCGCATTTTACTGCTTTCCTAGCTGGAAGACCTCGATAAGAGGCAATGTTTTTGTGTTTACTTTATGCAGGTTCCTTTGTCCAGGGTTAAGAGCTATGAGGTCTTATCCTCATTACCCTTTTTGCATGAGCATCCCAAACCATAATCCTTCATTGATTTTTTCTTCTCCTAAACACACGTTTACTCCTTCTACTACAGGTGAGTAAGTCTCCAAAGGTCGAGCATCCGGTAGATTGCGTAGTAACGTCGTTCGTCCAAAACCCAATCCATAACCCCGTAGTTAGCCGAACTACGGCTTGCTCTGATTCTCATTCCAGATGAGATACGTAGGCATAAGACGCAATGTCTTAGCGAGCACACACCCCCCCAACCCATAGGTCATCCGAGCTACGAAGACTCTGATTCTCATATTCATATGAGATACGTATGCAGTGGATGCGACATCCGCGCGAGTCATTTTCGTTTAACCCCTTTTTTTAGTAAACAACACAAGATAAACTCACACCCTTTAGACAAGAACTACAAAAGTGGATCCCGTAGAGTACTACGAATGCGTAGGGGTGCTAATACCTTCCCTTCGCATAACCGACTCCCGAACCCAAGATTTGGTTGCGAGACCTTGTCTTTTCCTTTCCTCTTTTCAGGTTTACTTCGAGCGTTTCCTTTCCCTCCTTTGGGATAAATAACGCACGGTGGCGACTCTTCTGTCATTTTCTTTCGCCGGTTGTTTTTTCGCACACTGTATTTTTCAGGTTGCGACAACAAGTTTTGCCCTCAATTCTTGGAACAGTTTAGTGAATAGATCACCATAAGTCTTGGTGCAAGCATTAGATGAACTAGGAGATTTTCTAGCTGAGGTCTCTTAGCTACCCATAATTTTTTTGAAAGCTTTGACATGGTTCTTATCCTGATTATCCCCCAGTCTTATGTGATTAAGAGTCGAACTGGAAGTGTCGAAGGAAGAAGTAAAGTGTGGGTTGTCAAGAGATTTTGACTGAGAGTTGTAAACAAGTGGGTAGTTCTAGTGAAAGAGAGAGGGATAGAGGTTGAAGAGAGTGCGTGAACACCACCAAAAAAGGAGGTTGTTGAAGAGGTTGAGAAGGAAGCACCTTATATTGTCTCTCCTCTCTAGAAACATGTTATTCCTTTCCCACAATGGCTTGTGAAAGTCAAAGTGGAGACCCAGTTTAAGAAGTTTGTAGAAATTCTAAAAAAGATCCACCTCAATGTGCCTTTCACCGAAGCACTAACTTAAATGCCCTCTTATGATAAGTTCTTAAAAGATATTCTTTCCAAAAAAAGAAAGCTAGAGGACCATGAAATTATGGCTATGACTCTCAATATTAGTGTTGTGATATAAAACATGGTGATCCCTAAGCTCAAAGATTCGGGAAGTTTTTACATCCCTTGTCATATAGGCATCATGGACTTTGAGAGAGCACTTTGTGATCTAGAAGCTAGTGTTAGATTGATGCCTTTTTCTGTATGTAATAAGTTAGACATGGGAGAGATGAAACCGACTAATGTGTTTTTACAACTTGCAGATAGATCAGTTAAGAATACCATAGGTGTATTAGAGGATTTTCTGGTGAGAGTTGGAGAGTATTCGGTAGGCTATGTCATAATGGACATCGATGAGGATTTCTAAATCCTGAAAATTTTAGGTAGGCCCTTCTTAGCTACGGAAGGGGTCATCAGCGATGTAAAGAGAGGGAAGTTAACTTTTGAGGTAGGATAAGAGAAGATTTATTTATTATGGAATTTTTTTAAGAAACCTTATTTGAGGGATTATTGTTGTTTGGTGGATTTGGTAACTAGTTGTGTTCAAGAGAGTTCACTGAAGCCTCCTCCGACCAATAAGTTGGAAGAATGCTTAATTGGTAGCACTAAAGTTGAGAAGGGTGATACCAAAGCTAAGGTTTATGGAGAAGTTTTGGACGAGAGTCTCATCCCTATTAACCGAGGATTTGAAGCGCTTGTTGTGAAAGGTAATGAGCCCAAGAACCATCGACTCCGTCTTGGGATAGAAAAGAGTAATCCTAAAGAGAATAAGGGAGTCAAATAGAAAGTCCATGAAAACCAGACCAAAAGTATGAGTCTCTGCATCGGAGGAAGAAAAAGGAATAGGGGTGCATGGCATGGATGACCAGAGTTAGTTGGGCCCTGATAATATCTAGAGGAGATACAAGGGATTCTAGTTGGAAGGAAACACCCTCTTGAGTTGAGGGTGTAGGTGGTTGGGCTAAACGATCTTAAACAAAGCGCTACATGGGGGGAAACCTATTATTTTTCTCATTAATTTTTATTCTTGTTATTTTATTTATTTATTAGTTAATAAAAAGCTCATAAGGATGAATGAAAACAATTGCGAATGTCGGAAAAAGTCGGGAAAAAATCACTCAAGGAACTATGCCCAGAAGAATCCCACAAAACCGCAAAGAACAAAGACTTCCCATATAAAAACTAGGGGCTTGCTACGGGGGCCCGTAGTAGGTGCTACGGGTTGTAGTAGCCCCCATCATAAACCCTAAAAACATGAGCCTTTCCCATATTGGAACCAGCGCCCTACTACGGGCCGTAGCAGGGCAGGCAGACAAGGGTTCCAATTTTTTTTCAATTTTGAATTTTTAGGGGCCCCACCCACCTCCATCTCATCCAACCATTATCCATAAACCCTCTTTAAAACACCCAAATCTTAATTTTAATCCTCATTACTACAAACCATTCTCTTTCCAAACCATATCATTTCCTTCAATTCTCCCACTTTCTTCCATATTTTCTCTAAAAACTCCATTGTTTTCAAAGGAAAATCTCTCACCGTTAACCTTTTATCAACCTCAATCCCTAAACCACCTTCACAAAAACTTCACTATCCATCACCCTGATCATCCTTTTCCTATGCACCCCCGAATGTGGAATGGCGGTTGCGGCCATCTCCTCTTTTCTCATTTTGAGACTGCTTTGAGAACATTAGGTGGTCTCTTGGTCCCCTTGGACATTCCAACTCGCCCGTTGGGTGGCAGATACTTCATACTTAAATGTATAATGGATAGGATTATCTGTAGTAGGTTAAGGGTGGACTTCCCCATGATGTAAATATATGGCGACGAGGCGTATACTACTAGGTACTTGACCTTGATCGTCTTTCTGCTTGTATCCAACCTGAATGTCATCTTGACCGTTATGTGGCATTTTAGTTGTACATGCTCTCCTGAGAGACCAACTGGGAACCTCGAAATTCCTGAATGTCATCTAGATCAATCAAAGTCTCTTAAAAAGGTCCCATGACAGAATGTTCGCCGAGCTTCAGGGGTCGATCAACACTCGTTTTACATCCTAATTATTGTACTATAGTGTGATGACCATGGGATCGTTGTTGCATATTTTCCGAAAAAGATGATTTTGAACTCTAGCTCCTTCTCAAAATTTTCCTCAAGGTTGGCGAGTATGATGATTGCCATCAAAACTTGCCTGAAATACTTTTAGAGGGAAGAGATGGATTCTCCACCGTCGACGAATCCTTTGGTGATGGTCTTGGCGTAAGCATTTGTACCATGTTCCTCAATCTTGATGTAGAAGGAGATTAAGGTGGTTGACGAATGGTAATGAGTGTAACCCTGGTTAGTTTTATCAGGACCCCATGGTAGGCTCCAATTATACTTGCTAAAAAGTACAACGAGGGTGGTTCTGTATTTGGAGGGTTGTTTGTGGCGATGATGGTTGTTGATAGTGTTTAGAGCTAGCTCACGCAGATTCATGAGAAGCTTTATATATGTGGTATCTGAGTGAAATTATTTAATCCCATTAAACTCTAAGGTTGAGGTATTTATAAAGGTCTCTTGGCCCTGTATTTTTAGACCCATGAAGTGGTTATTCTCACTTTTCCCTCAATAGCGTGTGATATGTGGGAGCTGTCATTTCTCTTATAATCATGAAGAATGTAATTATCCTCCTTAATTGATCTTTCTATTCCGTTAGTTTGCAAGGACACTTCACTCCCCACGTTTTATAAGGGGTGGGAGACTCCAAGCCCAATACAAATGAGTTATTGCGACCAATGGTTGACCTGACGTACAACTTAGAGCGTCATGTGGTGTTACCCTTGTGCTTGCTCGGAACCAGTATATCTGATTTGTCTTCCTTCCCTTTAAATTACCTTCTCTTTAACATAATGAAATTATTTCAGTAAAAAATTAAAACACAATACCCTACTTTGAGGGTCCTGGTGAGGATGAGTTTTTTTTTGCTTAAACATTATTCCTATGAATTTCTAATTTTATACATGTGTGTATCCATGTCTACAATTAATAGTGTTGAAGTTTGAGTGATAATTCAAGTGTAGTATGTAGTTCAGTAGCAAAGAAGTCTGTTTTTTGAAGGTGTAACCAGTTATCATAATTGGTGTAACCAGTTACCACTAAGACTGAATTAATTCTGGAATTAATTAGCTTCAGGTGTAACCGGTTACCTACTTTGCGTAACTGGTTACGTGCCCGAGTTTTTTGTTTTTCTGCTATTGTACTTATTCAAAGTGTATTCCAATCATTATATAAGTATGCATGGTGCACTCTCATCCTAGCTAATGAAATATCTCATTCCCACCCTCAACTCTCTCTCTCTCTCTCTCTCTCTCTCTCTCTCTCTCTCTCTCTCTATATATATATATATATATATATATATATATATATATATATATATATATATATATATATATATATATATATATATATATATATATCACATTATTCTCCTTTTTTACTCTCCACATCCAAATTTAGTCATTCCAAATTTCACCAACCTTGTGTTTTGTTTGTTCTAACATTTGGCATCAAGAGTCTGGTTCAGATCCACAAACACCTTGTGTGCAACATGAATTCAGAGTGCTACTGAAGCACAGCGAGCAAGATGTTCTTGAGTTGATCAAGAATGGTGTTACTCCTCTTATTCAGAATGCTACTGAAGCGCAGCGAGCAGCGCATGAAGAAGAGAAGAAGAAGGATTACAAAGCGTTGTTCCTTACTCATAAATGTGTTAATGGTCACAACTTTGAAAAAGTTGGTGATTGTGATTCGTCGTAGCAAGCTTGGGAGATATTAGAGAAGGCTTATGCAGGGTCTGACAAAGCAAAGTTGGTGAGGTTACAAACTCACAAACGGCAACTTGAATTAATTCAAATGAAGGAAAAGGAGACAATCAATGATTTTGTGACAAGAATCACTCGCTTGGTAAACCAAGTGAAGGCATGTGGAGAAACCATTATGGATCCGTATGTTGTTGCTAAGATCTTGCGTTCTTTAACGCCAAGATTCAATAACATAGTTGTGGCGATTGAGGAGTCGAAGGATCTTGCGATGATGAGCAAAGAGGAGCTGCAAAGTTCTCTTGAGGATCATGAGCAAAGGATGGAGGAGAGGAACAACGATAAGAAAAATGAGGAGATAACTTTGCAAGCTCGTTTCAGTGAGAAGGACAAGAGATCGAAAGGAAAATGGGCCTTGAAGAACAAAGGGAATTTTCAGAATTTTGGTGGAAAATATTCCTAAAATTCAAAGAATTCGATGAGTAAAATGGGCCTTGAAGAATAAACATGGTGGTCATGGAAACTTTAGAGGCGAAAGAAAGAGATTTGATAAGAGCAATGAGCAATGCTACAAGTGTCAACGGTTCAGTCATTTTGCAAAAGAATGCAATGCGAACAAGAAGGAATCTCAAGGGGATGAAACCAAGGTTTTAAATCAAGAGCTTGATGAAGAGAATACACTCTTGGTCATGATCATGGAAGCGAATTATAGCAATTTATAGATGTGGTACAGCAGTTGCAGCAACTCAAAGAATGAAAAAAAATTGGGCTGCAACCGGTTGAATGATACGGTCAAGCAGTTGCATGAAGAGGAAAAGATGCCATGATGAGTATGAAGGGAGTTCATTAAAGTGAGGAGTGGTATTTGTACTTGGGGTTTTCAACTCATATGACGGGAAGAAAGGATTGGTTTGTCAAAATCAATCGTGCCATGAAGAACTAGGTAAAGCTTGTGGATGACACCACTCTAATGGCCGACGGTATGAGTGATGTTTTGATCATGAGAAGGGATGGTGCATATTCCTTGATCAAATATGTCTTGTTTATTCCGGAAATTAAATCTAACCTTCTAAGCATTGACCAATTTCTTGAGAAGGGGTACAAAATTCATATGGAAAATAAGGGGTTGCACGTTTTGGATGCTAAAGGAGTTTTGGTCCTTAAAGTGCCTATGGATGCCAATAGAACCTTAAAGGTTGAGTTAAATGTTATGGAGCATAGATATCTTGATAATGCAGCAAGTAGAGAATATTGGATTTGGCAATATCGTCTTGGACATCTCAATTTTAGAGATCTCAAGAATTTGCAAAAGAACGGTATGGTAATGGGGTTGCCATCTATGAACATACCAGCTGGAATGTGTGCAAGCTAAGCAACATAAAGGAAAACTCAGCAATGATGCAGATCAGAAAACCAAAAATCACTTTGAGGTGGTGTATTCGGATTTTTGTGGACCGATGCAAGTAGATTCCATTGGTGGCAATAAATACTTTATCACTTTTATTGACGATTATAGTAGGAACCTTTGAACATGCCCAATCGAGAGTAAGGATGGGGTATTCAAAGTGTTCAAAAAGTTCAATCCATGGTGGAGAAGCAAAGTGGTCACAAGCTCAAATTTCTCAAAACGGATGGTGGAGGCGAATATGTCTCAAATGATTTTGGGAAGTTTTATGATCAAGAAGGCATTATGTGTGAGGTGATACCACCATATACACCATAACCAAATGGTGTAGCTGAAAGGAAGAATCGACCGATTATGAACATGGTGAGAAGCATGATGAAGGGGAATAACTTGTCAAATGAGCTATGGGGAGAAGCGGTATCCATAACTACCTATTTGTTGAATAGGTGCCCTACTAAGAAGATATAAAATGTAACACCGGAGGAAGCATGGTCGGGGTTCAAGCCAAATCTGAGCCATTTAAAAGTTTTTGGTTCCATTGCATATCGACATATTCCGGGTCAAATTAGAAAGAAGTTGGATGACATGGTGGGAGGTGATGATTCTTGTTGGATATTACTCCACCGGTGGTTACAAACTATTTGATGTTGTTAACAAGAGGATCGTGATCAGTAGGGATGTGGTGATCAATGAAATGAAGCAACTGAAATAGGGTGTAACCGATTACCAGTAGTTTGTAACTAGTTACATACAGGCTGTAATCAGTTACCAGAATCTTGTAACCGGTTACAGGTTCAAAATTTTAGATTCTGAGGTTGCAGGAGGTGCAGAACAGCATGCCGTCAAAGCCCATGATGAAGGAAATATTATGAGGTCAACAAGGAAAACGGGTTTGACTCAGAGACTCCAAGATTGTGATTTGTTTCGTGACAATGAGGTCAATGATGATGGTGATTTTGTTCACTTTGCAATTATGGCCGAATTCGAACCCGTTAATGCGGAAGAGGCTTTAAGTGATCCAAAGTGGACTTATGCTATAAAAGAGGAGCTGGAATCCATTGAGAAAAACAATACTTTTGAGCTAGTTGATCTACCAAAAGATAAGAAGGCAATTGGTGTGAAATGGGTGTTCAAAGTGAAGGCAAATCCCAAGGGTGAGATAATCAAGCATAAGGCTAGATTAGTCGCTAAGGGTTTTTTGAAAAGACAAGGTATAGATTTTGAGGAGGTATTTGCACCGGTTTATAGGATTGAAACCATTAGGCTTATTGTTGGTATTGCTCATAACCACAATTGGCTTATCTATCAAATGGATATAAAATCCGTGTTTTTGAATAGACCACTTGAGGAGGAGGTATATATAGGACAGCCCCCTGATTTTGTTTTGAAAGACCAAGAGCTAAAATTCTACAAGTTGAAGAAAGCACTATATGGATTGAATCAAGCTTCAAGAGCTTGGAATAAATGAACTGGCGGTTTCCTAAATGACATTGCCTTCAAGAAATGTGCATTAGACCATAGAGTATATGCGAAGACGAATGCTAGTGAAGGAGTAATCATACTTTGTCTATATGTGGATGATTTATTGATCACGGGCAGCAATGGTGGGTGCATTTCAAAGTTCAAGAGTGAACTTATGCATGAATTTGAGATGACGGACCTTGGTTTCATGACTTATTTTCTTGGCATTGAGTTCCACAAGTCCAAAATGGGACTGCTCATACATCAAAGGAGATATGCTCTTGAGATATTGAAAAAGTATGAAATGGAG
The DNA here is from genome assembly GCF_024323335.1 of Lathyrus oleraceus. Lineage (NCBI taxonomy): Eukaryota > Viridiplantae > Streptophyta > Magnoliopsida > Fabales > Fabaceae > Lathyrus > Lathyrus oleraceus. Next base: position 491,833,541 of record NC_066580.1, on the reverse strand, counting down.
CATTGCAACGCTGTCATTTCTCCAGCTGAACCAAGGTTGCAATTTTCTAAGAATGAGGATGAGAAAGATGTTGATTCAACTCAATATAGGAGGTCGGTTGGATCTTTGTGTTACTTGTACAATACGCAATCGGACTTAGCATTTAGTGTCGGTATTATGAGTAGATTCATGGAGAAACTTAAGGTGTCTCATACAACAGCAGTCAAGAGGATCATGTGTTATGTCAAATGTTTTGTTGGGTGCGGAATACTCTTTCTCGCAGCGGATACGGGCAGAAAATGAAATTTGCTTGGTTTTACCGATTCTAACTGGTGCAAAGATAAAGATGATCGGAAGTCTACAGCTGGATACATCTTTATGCTTGGTGCAACATCAATCTCTTGGTGTGCAAAGAAGGAACCGGTTATTTCACTCTCATCTTGTAAGACCGAGTACATTGCCGCTTCTTTATGCACGTGCCAAACCGTATGACTTATGAATCTATTGGAGGAGCTAAGCAACAGTGAGGGTGAGGTTGTTACACTCTTAGTTGAAAATGTTTACGTGATTAATCTTGCTAAAAATCCAATTGCACATGGGAGGAGCAAACACATAGAGATGAGGTTCCACGATTTGAGGGAACTAGTTGGTAAAGGGAGGTTACGATTGGGATACTACAGAATCGAGGACCAAGTTGCTAGTTTGTTGACAAAGGGAGTCACAAATGATGTTTTCAAGAGGTTGAATTTGAGCATGGGGAAGGTAGACTTACAACACTTAAATTAAGGTGGTGTGTTGAAGTTTGAGTGATAATTCAAATGCAAATGCAGTTCAATAGCATAGAAGTATGGTTTTCGAAGGTGTGACTGGTTACCAGAATTGGTGTAACTGGTTACCACTGAGACTGGATTAATTATGGAATTAATTAGCTTCAAGTGTAACCGGTTACCCACTTTGGCGTAATCGGTTACGAGCCCTAGTTTTTGGTTTTCTGCTATTGTACTTATTCAAAGTATATTCCAATAATTGTGTAATCTCTATATAAGTGTGTAGGTTGCACTATCACCCTAACTAATGAAATATCTCATTCTCATCCTCAATCCTCTCTCTCACTATTCTTCTCATTCACTTTCCACGTCCATATTTACTCATTCTAAATTTCACCAACCTTGTGTTTTGTTTGTTCTAACAAATAGAATATTAGTGGAAACTATATATTTGATTTCATAAGGCAAGATTGGTGGCAAAATCCTATAACTAAGTAGAAGGATTTGATTTCTTTGATACCTTTTACTGTGGTCACACTCACTACAGACAAAATTTTAAATCTTAATCTCTGAATTCCCGGATCGATCCAATGGTGAAGAGATTGACACACACAAAATGTCAAATAAGCAATAACTAAATTGTTGCTTTATTTTTCACAATTCCACTTTTTTACTTGTTATTTTCCATCCATGATCAAAGTAACAATCACAAGTTTGTTTATCTTTCACATAAATCAAGTCATACTTACTATTTTGAATGAAAACATCAGCATAATCAACCTACTCAGATCACGAGATTTCTTAAGGTTTTGTTTACTGATTAGGAGGAGAGGGATTAGACGGAAAGAAATTTTAAAAACAAAAACAAAAAATTTCAACATTTTACAAGAATGATTTTGTAAATAATTATAATTAGATGTTTATCATTAATATTTTTTAATTTTAAAATATTATAACAATATACTATAGTTGGAGAATTTATAAAGGTCATCTTTGCAAGATTTCGCTGCACAATTGGTAATGAAAATAAATAAAAATTGAATTAGGGAAGAAAAGAAAATTAGGGTTTTTAGGCAAAGGAAGAAAAAGAAGAAATTTCTGCAGAATTTCTCTCTGCTTTCAAACTGGAATTTTTATTTTTTGCAACTGCAAGTTCTTTTTCGAGTTAGTACAAAGATAGGGGTTACTCCCTATTTATAAATTTAGGTTTGCTTGCTCCTCAAGCAAAACCCAAAAAACATAATTCTGCTAACACTACAAAATTGGACCTAAGTCGAAATTCCTGTAGAGATACACTACTTCGATGTTTCGATACTTACATAGTTCGACACTTCTTTACGTCTGTCGAGCAATCTGCTTCGACATAAGAAATTGCAATTCAACAAGTCATGCTTGCTAAAAAAACTCGAATATAAAAATTTGTGTTGAAAAAAAATTAGGATCTATTTAGAAATTTGTTTTTGAATGGTTTTACACGGGAATATTTTGAAGGTTGAGTCTATATTTTAAAATGTGTTTGATATTTTTTAAAATTTTAAAAATAATATAATACATTACCATTTAAAATCATTATTTTTTAAGTTTTTTATAATGCCAAACACATATTCTTATTTTTAGATTCTATTTGTGAATTAGGAGGGGAGGGAAATTGAAGGTTTTGAAAATTTGAAATTAGGGGAGAAGTGAGTGAAAATAATAGAAGAATTTAGAGGAAGAGGGTTTTAGGGTTTTAGTTTTATTCATAAAGCAAAAAATACCTAATTTTAAAAATTAAAAATTATATTGAATGAGGGATTTGGAAAATTTTGAAAGACTTAGATAAATTGTTCAAAAATAATTTACTTTATTATGGTATTCTAAAAATTAAAAATATTTTAATGATAATTTTTGCCCTATACAAAATTATTTTTAAATAATTATCTATATTTTTTAACCCTTCCACTTCCGTCTTAACTAGCATACCCAACCTTAAGACAAGTTAATATTATCCATTATGCAAATTTTCAAACTCTTCTAATACAATTTTTCAATTTCTCTAAACTAGAGTTTTGTATCAACTATTTATTTATTAAAATTAGCGATTATAAACTTCCTAATATATCATCAACTATCTATCTATTAAAATTAAGGTTAAAATGGTTTTTTTTTCTCTGTAAAATTGACATATTTTTTATTTTTGCCTCTATATTTTTTTCTGAAAATAATTCCTAATGTTAAAACCATTTTGATTTTAATTTCTAAAGTTAAAATCCACAGAAAAATTTGAAGAAAAATCCGCAGGAAATCTGCAGATTTTAACTTTAGAGACTAAAATCAAATAAAATTCAATATTTAAAGACTTCAGACATAAAAAAAGATACTTAGACGAATAACAAAAACACATCCACTTACAGGGACCAAATGACTATTTAAGCCTCAAATTAACAATCATCAAACTTTCTAATATAATTTTTTCTTTTCAACTGTATTATCCAAAGAGCATATTTGTAATTAACAAATATTAAAAAGATTGAAACAATCTCTTTTTTGCCACCTCATTTATTTTTCACATTTTATATTTAACTTTCTCACTTTTAATTTTTTTCTTTTAATTCAAATTTTAAATTTCTCTCACATTTCTTTTTCTCGTAGTATCTCTCATTCATTTTAATTTTTTTTCTCTATTTTTTTATTTCTATTTTATTTTTTAAAGTATAATTAACAAAACCTAAACCTCTTTTTAATTAAATAAAGGAGAACACCGAAACATATTGAATTTTTAAAATATAAAATTTAATCTCAAAATAAAAACATAATTATTTTACAATTATTAAAAATATAATTCATAATTTATATGATCATTGTTCATTTTATAATTAAGTAACTCATTTGAATTGACATGTTTATCTAAATAATTTTATGCCGTATCAAATTTAATAATGCTCAATAAGAGCGCACACAATTAACTTTCCATTTTATAGATCACTATAAGGACAATATTTATTTTATTTTAATTAATTAATATTTTTATTTGAGAGACAAATTCTTTATTTTTAAATGTAAAAATTTTCTTTTTTTTTCTTTTTCTATCCCACGGGTCTCTTTTGTTCATTTTTGTATGGTTGTATAATATAATTAAATTTATATGATAATTGTCTATTTTACATTTAAATAAAATATTTTAAATTGACATTTGTATCTAAATATATTTATTTTATATTGTATTAAATTGGATATCACTTAATAATGGTGCACATCACTAATTTTTCATCTCTCGAATCAGTATCACGATAATATCTATTTTACTTTAATCAACAATTATCTTTAATTGATAGATTATTTTTTTATTTTTTTCTTTATATTTTTTTTATTTCAAATTTATACAATGTATCTAAATATATTTTATATCATATTAAATAAATTTACCTATGCAGACCAACGAGTATGTTGTTAGTTTTCTTTTTTTTTAATTGTATTACTTAAATGGCACATTTGTAATTAACAAATGCTAAAACAATTGAAACTATTTCATCTTGCCACCTCATTCATTTATCACTTTTTACCTTTAACTTTTTCACTTTTTGTTTCTTTTTTTATTCAAATTTCACATTTTTTTCACATTTTTTTCTCACACTTTCTCATATTCATTTTCATTTTTTCTCTCTTCATTTTCTTTTTCCTATTTTATTTTTTTACTATAAATAACAAAATTTGAATCTCTTTTCAATTTAATAAAATAACACTAGAAAATATTGGATTTTTAAAACACAATTTAATTTTAAACTAAAAACATAATTATTTTATAATTATTACAAAATTAATTCATGATTTATATGATTATTATTTATTTAATAATTAAGTGATTCATTTGAAATTGACATGTGTATCTAAATATATTTTATAACTATAACAAATTGGATAATACTCAATAATGTTGGAGGAGTTTTTTACTATGGAGCATTGAACATTGTGAGACTTCTTCTTTTAGAGCAACACTTTTGCGAGAGACACACCACATATTCACCTAAAACCTTAACGTGATAGGTGGATGGATTCTCTCACTTATAAATGCTCAAGTCTCCATATTTCCAACCAATATGAAACTATTACCCACACTACTCACACTTGATACATTCTCAACACTCCCCCCCCCCCCCCAAGTATGAGTCCACATTGCTACTATTACCCACACTACTCACACTTGATACATTCTTAACACTCCCCCTCAAGTGTAAGTCCACATTGTTCCCCCTCAAGTTAAAGTTCTTCTTACTTCCACAAACTCGTGTACCGCACGAAACGTTTCTTATTCATCACATTGGCGCCGTTGACACTCTTCAACGGAACTTTTCTTATTCACCACACTGGCGTCGTTGACTTTTGATACAAGTAAGTCGGTCCATTTCTCGAACCAGACTCTGATACCATTTATTTGGGGAGTTTTTTACTATGGAGCATTGAATATTGTGAGACTTCTTCATTTAGAGCAACACTTTTGTGAGAGACACACCACATATTCACCTAAAACCTTAAGGTGATAGGTGGGTGGGTTCTCTCACTTATAAATGTCCAAGTTTCCACATTTTCAACCAATGTGGGACTATTACCCATCCTACTCATACTTGATACATTCTCAACAAATAGCGATGCACACAACTAACTTTCCATTTCACTCGTCACTATCAAGACAATATCTCAACTATTGTCTTTATTTGAGAGAGAGAAAAAATTATTTTTAAATGTAAAAATTTCCTTTTTTTTTCTTTCTCTGATTCACTGGTTTTTTTATATGATTATTTAATATAATTTAGTTTATATGATCATTGTTCATTTTTAAATTATGTAACAAATTTTAAATTGACATGTATATTTAAACATATTTTATAGAATATTTTACTCAAATAACCCAATGTTTTCAAAAAAAAATCATAAAATAATCCATATTTAAGATAATTTCACAAAATAACTCACTTTGAAGAGTTGGTGCCAGATGAATTGGCGCATGCTCTCTAAGTTAGAGAGGTGGTGTCAATTGGATTGATTTATGCACCTAGTATTGTCAATCCAATTGACGCATATGTGTTAGGCTTAAAAGGAGACGTTAATTGGTATGACACCTATGTGTGTTGTGTAATTTTTTTTATAAATAATATACATTTTATATAAAAGTCAAAATCAGACTAATTGATATTAATGTTAATATGCGTTTACATAAGAATGTCAAAAAGACTAATGTCGTTGACCGAGATGACCTAACCGACCTCCGGTACCACATCCCCTAGCTACCCGAACGCGTGGCTCTAACCCACGTTGATAATTCATCCCAGGTGTTTGAGGATTTGAGCGCCCAGGAACATCACCACCACCTGCAGGAGATTCCCTAAGATATTTAGACAAATCAGCGTAGTCTTGTGTATGCAATGAAGCGCTACCGCCATAACTGAGTTCGTGATCCATGTTAGAGTAGTTGGGTTATGTTTGAGTTATTGGAGGGCGACCGGAATGACTGAAGGGCGACATTGGTGTGAATGATGTGTCGAGGAAAGGTTGAAATGGTTGTTATGGTGTTTGGTAGACATATGATTGTTGCATGTTTTGGTTTTGTGATGTTTGGTCTTCTTGGCTATAGTAGGAGGAAAGACAATTGGTGTTAAATGATCGTTGAGTGTTTTGGCTAACGCGGCTATGGTAGGGTGATGTGTTTGGTGCATAGCAATGTTGGGTGTCTTGATGATGATCTTCTTGTTGGTGGTGGTACGGGGTATGCTCTTGGTACTGTGGTTGGGTGTTTGGCATGTTAAGGTCGTAGGTTTGTCTGTTTGTGGGCCGATAATTTTGATGGATATGGGGTTGTGAGTAAGCGGTCTGGCAATGTTGTGGGGGGTTAGATATTGAACTTTCTTGTGCGTAAGTTACCTAGCATGGGTCATATGGGTACATATCCTCGACGAGGAAGTCAAATCCAACTGATATGTACCAAGCCATATAATTACAAATTGGTTTTTCTTCGGTTGGCATTACAGCACCAGTTAAGACATGATCTTGTCGATGCTTCCATTTTTGACACTCGGGTCTAGCGAAGCTTTGCCAAGGGTTAAAGTTCCATTGTTCGTTAACTTTTCGTAGATGTCATTCTCTGAGGTTTGTCAGGGGATCTAGGATGTGTTGAAGCATACCGAATTGCAATTTGACACGGTCACTATGGTGTATCTCCACAGTGGTGAACCTTATGATCGGTGTGCATGCAGTCCAAACGAATGCATCTTGTTCGTTGATTTCATGGTCATGATCCAAGTAGATATGGACGCCAAATGAACTGAAATGTAAAAATATATTAGATTATAAAATGGGTCATATTATAAACAAATTATTACGAATTAATTCAGTTAATGACAATACATTTGTTGATCGAATGTGATCCAAGAGATTGTGATATTGGATAATATAGTGTCTAGGACATATGTTGTAACTCATACCACGAGTCGGTCATCTGCACCAAAAAAATAAATATATTATTTAGAGATGATAATCGGTAAAGTAAGTAAATATCGTTAATTGTTAAGAACTTACTTTCGTGTGTACGGGAATATGAACGGGTTGTGCTTGACGGACGCTAGGGACGATAGTCTGGATCAACCATATGTTTGGAGCAAAACAGCGCATCCAAAAAATATAGATGTGTCTTTGTGTGCAGTTTTACACATAGAGCTATAAAGATAAGTCAAACAAGCGGACCCCAACTATAACTTCTTATTCTATCTACATGTCTTAATAAAGGTAATTACATAACATGTATACTAGAACCACTACATTCGGGAAATAAAAATAAACTAATTAAAAACATAATATAACACCTAGTTATTATTATTCGAGCGTCTTCGGTAGAATTTTCATCTAACTGTAAGTTGTTGTAGTATGCCTTAAGGCGTGAAAGGAGTATACCTTGACTTCTCGAGTTATCATCTAACAAGTCAGCACCCAAGAGTTACATGCAAATTGAATTCGCATAGTTGGTTTTCCCATTTACCGTCTTATCCTAGATAGGCAACCCCAATAACATGTACACATAGTTTAGCACAACTATGAGATGCGAAGAAAGAAAAATGGATGGTCAAATAGCACGCGTATTAGAATAGAAATTGATACAGCTGATAAAATGATAAGATTATGTAGTATATGTCGTCAATCCGGACACAATAAGAAAAAATGTCTCAATCTCGGAGCAACCTCTGCATCATAATTTAGTACATCCTTTCAATTTTTGTAACCTTTGATTTTGATATATTAATAACTTTTTGTTACAACAATGTTAACAAACATCACTCCAACTTAAAACACTTAAAAATGAACAGGTTTGAATAAACAACACAAACAACAGATACCAAAACAGATAAAAAATAATTAACCACAACATTTAAAAACAACATTTCTAACTGATTACAACAATCAAATTGATAGCATTTGGTCCAAACACCATTTCTCTCGCATCCTTATCATTTTTAACTCGCACCCACCCACGTACGGCATCGTGTTTCTCAATACTTCTATTTTTTTTGCCTTCATGTATGTTTTCTTCTAACCAACGAACCAACTCCCTTTGTAGTTGCTCGAAACGACAGATATTTCAGAAGAGCATCTCCATTGGAGGCTTGTCTCTCGAATAAATCATTTTCTCATAGAGACGACGAAGACGAACCATGTTTGCAATATAATTAAAAATGTGGAAAAATAAATTACACAACACCTCTATTTATACAAAAGAAATACATAATACACATAGGAGTCAGATCAATCGGTGCCTACTTTCATTATTTACATACAGGCGCCAATTGGATAGGTAATACCATGTGTTATAGCCAATTCAATTGGCACCTTCTCTTTAAATTTAAGGGTAGACGTCAATGCATATAATACATATGTAATGACTTTTTTGGGGGGAAAGTGGAGTAGTTTGGGATTAATCTGAAATATGGATTAAATTAGAAAAAAAATTGAAAAATTGAGTTATTTTAGTAAAAAAAAATCCATTTTATATTGTAGCAAATTGAATATCATTTAATAATGATGTACACCTCTAACTTTCCATCTTGGACTGGTCTAGTTCAATAAGCGTACGATTGGTGAAGGTGTGAATCGACAGATTTTGGAGTGAAATAGACGTTGGAGTGTGAATCGGTAGATTTCCAGTGCGGGAGTTCGAGGTAGTATTTCTTTGATTCTGGTTTCCGATCTAATCATGTGATTCTTTCAATCAGCATGCTCTTCTCCAATGTATTCTTTTAGGAGAAGAAGCGGTTTATCCGAGAGTGGGGTTACTTACCATAGAGTTTGGCTTGGTCTTGCTTTCTTCTTTGTTGAGCAGTTATCTAATTCATCCTCATTGTCAATTTTTACTCCTGCTTCAGACCTGTTTAAAGTCTCCGCAATGTCTGAGCATTAGCAATCCTCTAATTTTGGTCTTAGAGCTCTCAAGAGCCCTTGATTTTACAATCATGCTCCTATATCCATTCTCGACTTAATCCTCTCTAGCTTTGGTTCGTAGTGGGAGTGTTCTCCTTTTGGCGGTGGGGCTTGCCTCCCATCTGGTACTTATGCGGGGCTTGCCTCCCATCTGGTACATATGTGGTAGGTGGATATGTTTCCTGCCTTAAGATTGACAGGAATTTATTCAGTAAGGGAGGGGGCTCTAAATACGCCTAGGGGAGAGAATAAAAGTAAGACCTTTTGAACACTCTAGATGAGAAGAATCAAAATATTATCTATTTTATTTTAACTAATAATTATCTTTAATTGAAAAATAAACACTTTATTTTAAATGTGAAATTAAATTCTTTATTTTCAAATAAAAAAACAAAATTCCCTTAATTTTTTCTTTATTTCAAATCTATACATATATTTAAATATATTTATACTACATTAAATAAATTTTCCCATACGTCCGGTATCTTAGTTACGAATAAAATTTAAACTCCCCAGAATCAGCATCATTTAAATATTTCGATTCTTATTACTCTATCCTTTCTTTTCTTTTCAACACTCTCCCTTACTTTTCTCAAACTTTCAAACAAAGTCAAGTTAACAGACGTTTATAGTCATTTGTTCATACACTTTTAACTTTAGATTAGAACTCTATACGAACTCGTTTGTTGTTGAAGTTTCAACATGAATCAACAAGGTACTTTATGGAAGAAACTACACACATTATTACCAAATGAGTACTTTATGGAAGAAACACAACATATTATTACCATACTAAAACAAAACTCAATATACATAAAATCTAAGCATGACTTTTGCTGCAAAAAGCTAAAAACATAACTTAAGACAGGGAACGGGTGATGGCTGACATACATGGAAAAATGTAACCATTCTTCTAAGGGCGAGGGGTCAAAGAAGGAAATGAAGGAATAGATTGTAATATCAATTTTCTGCCACCTCTGCGAGTAGGAGATGATCTTATTTCACAGTTAGGAGAGGAGATTCTCTTCCCGTTTGGAGATGAAGTTTTGATGCATGCGATAGGAGAACTATCACCACGAAGAATTTCTGGCATTTCATCGTCTGCAACAGTCTGAAAAGACTTGGATTGAGACCAAAGAGGATTTGGTTTCGCAAGCTTTTGGCTGGTAAAATATCCAGAACCGGTGATGGTTGTAACAAAAGATCTTGGTGGCTTTCCCTTTGATGAAAAGGGCATCTGAAGCAATGGCCTGTTCCAATGAAATAATGAACTAAGATAAATCAATATGGGACATCAATTTTGTAATCATAGCTGACAAAAACAAAAGGTTAATGTATCAAACCTGGAAATCCGTAATGGTGTTGCGGCCATGGAAGAATCCAAATGATCTTCGATATTCTGAAATTCAGTTTTCTGAATAGCTTTTTCCTCCACACCCTTGTCACTAGTTTCTGTTTCTTCTTCTGTCTCACCTTCTGTCCTTATAGAAGTAGAACCTGAACAAAATTTGATAAAAGGAATGGAAAGAAATGTAAGTCGAATGGAAAGTTAATTGGTCCTAATAGGAAACACCTTGCTGTCATAGTGTGCAATGTAAGGGAAAGCTTACCATCCTTTCTACCAAATGCGTTTTTGCACCCTTCACATCTGCAGCCAATGGAGCAACCAACACCACCCTTCAAAAGAAAACTATTTATGATTTAAATTCATATATAATTGATACTGGAGTTATACATGATATAATAAGGATCAAAACCTGATAGCATTCACAATATTTCTTTAGGCAGCTTGATTTCTTGCAGTTGCACCCTCTTTTGTGGCGTGCGGAAGCTGGAGTTTTGTTTGGGTCAATCTGAAAGAAGACAGTAATTATTAATACACTATAAAATTTGCTTAGAATCACAAAAGCAAAAGACTAAATTTGATTTATCTTCTAACCCCAATTTCAGGCACAGAGTCAGCACTTCGGATGACTTTAGGAGCAAATGCAAGAGGGTTGCGAGATTCAATTTGCTTGCGAGTTTGAAGAACTGTGTCTTCATGAACAGGTTTGTTGAAGCAGTCCTGACAGGAGCAGGGTTCTATGCAGTAGACACCAGCAGCAAAACACTCACAGTAACTGATCAAAATAAGGATATGGTTAATTTCAGAGCCACTAAGGAAATTTAGTATTTGTTCATGTAAGATAAACATTAAAACTGCATAAAACAGAAAGAATATCGACCGATAAAACATTGATAATGAACACTGTCATGCTTAGCAAAAATCATTTGAATTCTACAGAATGAAAAACATATATTTAGTTGACTTTCAAGGTTTTAACCCAAGAGAGTAAGACGCTGCTTGGAGGATGTTTATCCCTGCAAAAAAAAATATAAGAAAAACAAGTATTCATTACAACTTACAGCTTCAGGCACTTTGATTTCTTGCAATTACAGCGTTTGCAGCCCTCAGTATCTCCAACTGGCTCTAGCTTACGCCTGCACATCCAAGCTTAGCATAAGTCTAGTGATTAAAAGTCAGTGAGATGAAATTTTCAAGCAGAAAGCATGATAATCATCAACTTCATTTACTTTTTCTTTTTGGGGCTATTCAGATTGAAATCTTCGTCAGCCATGTAAGCTGGTACCAGGGAAGAATCTTCAGCAGGCTGAACCTCATTACCTGATAGGTCCAATTCTCTTTCAGAAGATACTGATACAGATACAATCGATAGATGCTGATGTTCTTGGCACGCAGAGAGTAGCAACGAAGTAGAGTTGGTGAGACTGAGTTGTCTTCCAGAAGTTAAATTTCTGTTTTGTATTCCTGTGCCATCCTTTAAGGGAGCAAGTGCATTCAAGTGTAAACCGATACCTGGTAAAATGCACTTTTGTGAATTTGCACTGCGTTTTGCAGGGAGCAGTTGTTTTTCATCAGCAGAATTCCTTACTTCAGACTGTGTTGTACTAGAGCCAGTGTTTGAATTATCATCAGAGTTCTTTCGTACACCAGCCATCTCAAAGTCAAGACAGCGCCTCCGGATACCACGGTGCGTGACAGAAACAAGCTGAAACACAAAAGTGATTCTAGAGTGATTAATTTGTAAAATATATTTATTAATAAATCAAGTAGCCAAACAAAAAGTTTTAAAAATTTATAAACCTCAAATTACAAAATGCCACATAACAAGGTTCCTAACTGAAGTATAACTTAGGGAATACAATACAAACAACAACAAAGTACTTATAGACAACACATTACAGAGGTAATGTGTTTTCTAGAAGGATCTTGATAAAACCATAACAAAGAAGTATGTTAAACACATAAAAAAGCAAAATAAGATGCGTATGAGAAATAATAGGTTGAGTGCATTTCTTTAAGAAATCGTTTTGTATCCATATTTTCTAGGAGCACCCTTCCTTATAGGAAATAGCCTAGAAAACCATGCTTTAGGAATAAACTCATGGAAACATACATCTACTTGTAAGAAAAATTAGAATAGACATTTAAAAACAATTTTAGTAGACATAATTCACATAAACATGAGTAACAGAACTTGCATTCCTACCTGATTGTCCATTTTCCCATTTGGATTGCTAGTCATGAAAGAACCATTAGCAACATTGTCCTGTGTATGGTCCATTTTCTCATTTGGATTGCTAGTCATGAAAGAACCATTAGCAAGATTGTCCTGTGTCTGGTCGGTGTCTGCCGTGACAACTAGCTCAGAACAATGATTTTCAATTTCATGTTCAGAACCAGAAGCGGCTGAATCAACCATGTGCATTTTCTGATCACTATTACTGGCAGATTGCTGAAGGGGCACAAAATCACAAAGTCTTATAGAAGATCCCAATGGTTTCTGGATTAGACCCTTAAAAGCTTCTGCTTCAATTAACATATCAGCACCATTGTGAATTAAACCATCCCAACCACAGTCTGAGCCTTCACCCTTTGGATCAATCGGACTTGTTCCTTGAAGATGTAATTCAGGCTCATCCAAATCATTTTTACAACCTTCCTCCTGAACATACCCAACATTAGACACACCTTCACCGGGCAATTCCAAAAGAGTGCTACCCTCATCACAACAAATTGGAGGATCATAGCCAGGACTACCACAATTATATTGTAATGCCTGCGGTAGCTCATCAGAGAACTTCGTTTGTTCGCTAGATAGCTCAATAGAAACATCTCCTACTGAAATCCCTTTATCAGCACTCTCATGTAACTCGCTTGAGTTATGATGTGAAAGTGTAGAATCAGCAAGAGCCTCTTCATTTGAATACACTTTATTTACATCTTCAGATGAATCCTTAGGCTTCAATGGGCTCGGTGGGTTATGTCTAGATATGAATAATAGGGTAAATTATAATCGGATAAATAGAGTATAAACCCAAGTCAAAATTCTGAAACAACAATAAACAAAAAACTAATTGAAAGAATTTACCTGCGTAGGAATCTAGACTCCTTGAAAGAGGTGACATGTGGTGATGTAAAAACAGACGGAGGAGATGAAAAGCTAAGTGAATTGAAAGTTTGAGTAATATGAGCAGATTTAACAGGCCTTATAGGAGACAAATTATTAATATAGTTGAACACTGGTGAATCCTGCATAAACAACAAAGGGTAAAATTATAATCAAATTAGGATTTACGCATGAATCAATTGTAACAATCATTTCAAAGAGTGTACTAATCATTTCAAAGAATGTAATAATAATTTTATAAAAAAAATTGTTAAGAAAACAAATCAAAGTAAAGATTGTTGATTAAACACTAAAAACTAAACATATGCATGCATGATTACAGAGAGAAAAGCTTGAGGATAATAATAACCTACTCAAGAGCAAAACCAATTACCATTGCCCTTACACCATAAAAAACTTTGACTAATTCAAATCCACAAAATTAGGTTGATAATTAAGCAAAAATGGACTCAATTTGACAAAAAAAACTAACAAAAAAAATATAAACAGTGAAAGTAAATTAAACAAGTCGAAAAACAAATTTGACGAGAGATGAGATCTAGAAGAGTGAAAGAATGGACACATTGATTCAAAACGTTTGATAAGAAGAAGAAAGTCACAGAAAAGGTTGAAAACGACAGAAAAAAGGTTGAAATCGGAAAAAATGAAAAATAAAAAAAGCTAATGATGAAAGACATGCAACGGCGCAGCGAAGAATACGGAAGTGGTGGCGGAATGGCGAACCTCGAATTTAGAGAGAGCGGTGTTGATTTGGTTTCTCTCTGGCGTATCCATATCTGGTGGAGAGAGAAAGCATCACCACATGAGTAATAACAAACTTTCTCTCTCTATCACTAAGAAAAACTCTAGTGAGATCAAAAGAAGAGAAGAAGAAGAATTCAAGAAGGGTGAGAGCGGGAGAAAGAAAGGTTTTTATTTTATTTTTTTGGTGGGGACAATTAATACCCTTTCACAGCTGTCACTCTATTTTTTCTGTTTTTACTTTTTCTTCTCTCTTTTTTCTCTACTACTACTCTTATTATCCCACCTAGAGTAACGTATTAGAGTTAAGAATGAAGATACTCTGTCTCTACTACTCTTTAGTCTTTACTGTATCTTGACTTTCTCGTTCTACGTTTTTCTTTTCTTTTTCCGTTTTGCTTTTTTTAATATTCATTTAACAATGATTAATTTATGTCCAAGACTATACTTGACCCAAATTAAATAACCGAAAGTACTGTAATTATTAGTATCTCAAAACATTTGTGTAAGACTGGCTCATTATTTTTTCCTTTAATTTGCATTCTAGTACTTCATAAAGGGAAAAAAGGTCACATAAAATCTTGTACCAGTATTTACTTTTTCAAGATGTGAAAATTAATTAAATCATCATAAAGAAAACGTTTCAGCCTCATGAAAAACCATGATTTGATTTGAATGGTAAACGATCAACCCAATTTAATGAACAGTTACTTTATTCAACAAATACAGTAATAATTACCAATTGTATTTTCGGGAATTATTTTAACCATTACACACATTATATTGTATTAATTAATTTATTATTACTATTAAAAGGAAAAAGTAAAAGAGAAAGAAAAGAGGGGGATTCGGAATCCGTTAAGATTACTAACTGGGTAAGCAAAGTGACACGTTGACACTTTCTGTTTTAGCGCGCTACGAATTTGAAAAGGGAAAGATTCTGTGTTACTCAGACACACGGAAACTTGTGAACACTCACGTTACAACTTAGTACAAGAGGCAGCATTTTCCAGAATAACATTAACAACGTAGTGGTTGGTACCTTTAACCTATTCTTGTGTTTGTTGCCCCGTTCCCATCAAACTTTTATACCATTAATTATAAATTGCTAATTTTTGTTTATATTAGGTCCCAACTCTCCTAATTAATCACAATTAGTAAAAACAAAAATATTTGCTAATGAATTGACAGCCTGCGTCAAAAGTAAAACGTAAAACATATGTTTAATCTTTTTTTACCAACTGAGTGACTCTTAATTTTGTTTATATAAAAAAAACTATAGATAAATATAAAACTTAATAGAAAATCTTTTATAATTTTTTAATAAAATATATTTAAATCTATTTTATATAATTAACAGACTTTAAAATTCAAACAACATTAAATAACAATTTTAAAATAACAAAACTTGTAAAATGTCATAAGTTTTATGGTAGGATAATTACAAATTTATATAAGTCTCACCCTAATATTACATATTAGTATAATTGATTTACATCTATGAAATTAAATTGTCTTACTCTCGAGATTCATCTTCATTAAGATGTTCAATCTTTCTTAATAGTTTTTTTTTTACTTTAGAATTAGAAATAATTTGTGAGACCGTGAGATGAGATATTGGATATAGGTGGAACAAAATTCTAGTGGGACAAAAGAGGAAACTGACTTGTAAGATTATCACTTCAAGATTCAAGTTAGTAAGACAATAAGAAGTAGTATCAGAGTAAGAATGGATTTGAATACTTAGAATAACGTGTTTTCTTCCTTATATAGTGTGAACGGTTAAAATTGTTCGTGTGAGAGGAGGCACGTCGTGAGTGGCAGTTGGATTCAATAAGATGGTGATTGATGCGTCTGATAGACAAAATCATATGCTTAGTGGAATGAGGGGCCACCTGTTACATGCACTCTTTCGCTTGATGTATTTCACTATGGGCCTTGCGAACGACTCAAAACAGTTTTCCCCAAGCTCTTGTCTATACTTTGTAAGATGAAGGTTTGTCGTGTGGGTTCGTAGGTTGTTTACTAGCAGGAGCAAGTCAAGAGTCTTTATGGAATGTCACTCTAATTGAGAACAAGCGCATTAAATGTCTTTCTTATAATTGATTGCATTTTGTAGGGAGCTTCTAACGTGTGCCCCTACACTAGCCGGTATTTATATCTCTTTTATCTTAGGATACTCAAGTACCTCGAACAAATCCCGAGGAGATCCTGATCATTGATAGTGTGGTTTAAGCTTCCCAATATAGTGGACTGTACGATCCACTATGGATAAGGCACATATAAAGAACTCATACAATATTGTTTTTCCCTTTTTTGTCACTTAGAAACGGTCAAAAACTCTTCCTCTTGTGTATCAGCGATATATGCGACGCGTAAACGATCAACTTTGTTTCTTTAAGGTAAAGTATGTAGATCTATTTGCTTACATGTATAAAGTTGACAATCTTGCAAGAGATCCTCTCTGAAGTTTTGATGATGACAACGTCAAAAGTTATGATGAAGTCGGTGACAATAACTTTCAACTCTCTGATGATGGTGACTTAACTAGAGAAATATATCAAGTCTCATGAAGAAAAGAGACTTAAGAATAAAGTGTTTATATGATTGAGGTATATAGAAAACAATCTTATAAGCCTTAGAGTAATGAAAGAATAAAGGGTGAAAGTTCGTCAAGTCGTGTCTGTCTGAGTCACCAGAGTTTTGTAAAAGTAAGAAAGTAACTTCAAAGTACTAAGACAACTCACATACATCTTAAAAATCTTTTTCAAACATATCTTTAAAATTGTTTACTAGGTCAAAGCAAGTGATGAAGAAGTCATTCAATCTCTTTCCAAAGCTTTTTTTTGAATTAACCAATCAATTGAATACTTAAGTCAATCAATTGGCAAAACTTCTATGATCAAACCAATATTGTAACGACTATATATCAAATATTTTCATGTTGGACAAGGTAACCGGTTAAAAATGAATAATCCAATCGATTTGAGCATTATGTCAATCAATTGGCTCATCAATTATTTCCTTTTCTAATTTTTCCAACTCTTATATAAAGGAGACTTGTATCCTCTTCATTTCACGTCATTTTCCAAAAGCTTTACATTTTTTTGGAATTTATCTCTCTATTTTCTATCTTTCTCTCTTTAATAAATAAATATTTAAAAATAATCACGAATTTTAAATACCACAATTAATCCCCCCCCCCCCCCCCACTCCCTTTGTGCTTGAAGTCATCAGTCTAACTATTGGCATCACAACCTTCACTCCTACAATAAAAAAAGGATTTGACCTCTGACGCGAAAGGGCTTTAACCTCGGTTACACATGTGAGGTAATGAAGGACGTCATGAAAATTTGCCACATTACCCCTTGGTTTTGAAATAACCAATGGATAAAGTATTTTTCACACCAATTTGATCCCTAGCTTCTGAATTTTTATTATTTCCATAACTGGATGGTGCACCCCGATTGAGGTAATAAATTAGCATTATTACCTTGGTTTAAAAATAATAACCAAGGGGAAAACATTGGTATTTAATTTATTTATTTTTAATTTTTGATATTTTGGTTTTAACTTGTATTATAGAATCATAATTTAGTCATTTCTGAAACATAAACATTATTACATAATCATAGTTTGTCCATTTCAGAAATGGATACTTTATACATTTTGCCCATTTCTCAAACAGAACCATTGTACCATAAATATACATTGTTTAAACCATTTGCAAAGCCAAAATAGCACATGTACACCTTATAATTTTACAACAAATTAAAAATAAAAAGTAATAATCATTTGCAAGTGATAAACCAACAAAAGCAATAACCAAAATGCAAAGTCTTGTAGGTCGTCCAAAAGTTCTCTTATGTGATTTGTCACCGGTTGTTAAGCACCTATAATTTGAACCATATTAGAAACCAATTAAAATCATCAACAATAACAACGGTATTAAATCTTTAATAAAAAAATATAAGTGATATAAAATATTTACTTACTAGTTTTCACATCATCGGAATCATTTTCTTTTGATGAAAAACGTATGGGTGTTGCGAGAGAGGGGGTATCAAAATTAAAATATTGATTTTCATCACTAGCAGGAACATATTTTCCTTGAAGAACAATTGGTCATCTTGTGTTAGAAGGTTCAGTGACATAAAAAACGTGTTTTGCTTGGGATGCCATGATGAATGGTTTGTTCATATAAGTCGTATTCGAAGATCAACCCGTGTGAATCATAATTCATCAGTTTCTACATCAGTGTTATTTTCAATCCAATTGCACTTAAATAAAGACACTTTAAAAGTAACATAATCAATCTCCATAATCTCCTTAATGACCCCAAAGTACGCTCTAGATGACAATACATGATTATTATCTTTCGAACTAGAGAAGTACATGGATTCAACTTCAACCATAACCCCACTATTCTTCACGGTACTACAATCATCCTTTGATTTTGTATAGAATGAATATTTAGTTATGTAGTATGCACTCCAAGTTATTACATTAAACTTAGGCGTATGTGACATCCATTTAATTGTCTTCAATGCACTGCTCTCTTTATAACCTATTTCATTAAACTAAGTTATGAAAGTTTTGTTATGCTCTGTCAATAATATTTTTCACTCATCCGAGGGAAATTATCCTTGATAACAGTTTTGTGAATGGCCAAGTAAGGTTGAACTTCACTAAGGTTATTCAATATATACAAATGTGATTGAAGAACTACGTTTCAGTCAAATGTCTTAACATTTAAACGTTGAGCACCTCTACCTCCGTATCTTCCATCATGACGAGACTCGGGAATTCCTGTAGAGTTTTATTCTGACGAATAGTTTGTACAAAACTCAATAGCTTCTTCTGTGATGTATCGTTCAACGATCGAAGCTTTCGGATGGTAATGATTCTTCGTATACCCTTTAAAGATTTTCATGTATCACTCTACCGGATACGCCACCTTAAATAAACTCAACCACAAAATCTAATCTCCCTTAGTAGATAAAAAAACACCGACCTCTTTTTCCAAGACAACATCTTACATCGAGTCTAGACCAATATGGAATATCAAAGAACACTGACCTTTTTTTCCATATATTTTTCTCCACGGTTCCTTTCGTTTCTTTCCAAAGACAACATTAATGAGTTGTTATCTTTTATAAACTCCATTCACAGTTAAGGGCTTTGGAGCGATACCAAACTCTTGATTTCCATTAAAAGCATTCTGCAATTTACGGTGTGGATGATTACGTCTTAGAAATTTGTGATGCCCAAGGTAAACATTCTTTTTTCCATTTTTTAACTGTTGGAATCATGTATTATCTTCACATATTGGACACATTTTATGTCCCTTGACGTTGTACCCAGAAAAATTATCATATACAGGAAATTCATTGATTGTGCAAAATAACATGGTATGCAACTTAAAGTTATCACATGTATATACATCATCAACATCAATGCCTTCCTCCAAAAAAATTCTCAAATATTCAATCAATGGCGTTAAATAACCTATGTCGTTATCTGGTTGTTTTGGACCCGAAATCATCATTGATAACATCATATATTTGCGCTTCATGCACAACAACAGAGATAAGTTATAAATTATGAGAAGAATAAGCCACGAAGTATGGTTAATACCCAAATTACCAAACAGTTTCATTTCGTCGGTGGCAAGTCCAAGCCTAAGGTTCCTTGGCTCAAGGGCAAAATCTGGAAACAACATATCAATTTTCTTCAATTGCAATGATTCAGCTACTTGGAAAAAATTTCCTTCACATAATCCTTCATTTGCATGCCATCTAGTATTGTTTGTGTCATTTGCATTAGCAAATTATCTCTTGAACCTTTGAATTATCGGTAGGTACCACATCACCTTGGAAGGAACACATTTTCTAGTTACACCATCATTATCTTCATAACCATTGTCATTATTCTTGTAGTGTGACTCCTCACACCTTGGTCACTCCTTCAAGTTTTCATACTCTTTCGTATATAATATGAAATCATTATGACATGCATGTATTTTGACATAGTCGAAACCCAAACACAATATCTTTTTGGCCTCATAGCTACGATTTGACAATGTGTTACCTTATGGAAGCATTTCTTGCCACAAGTCAAGCAATTCAGTGGAACTTGTATCCGTCCACCCATCACTTGCCTTAAGATTAAATAGTCTTAACACAATTGATAATCTTGTAAAAAAATTGCATCCCGGATATAACGACTTCTTCATTTCACTTTTCAAAGTATCTATCACACGAGCTTTCTTAAAAGCACCTACTCCAATATCACGGATCATCAACTCCATGTGACTCAGGTCTTATTTTTGTCACTCCACCATGTCATACCCATTATGTGTAATTTGAATAATTCCATCACAACTACAATGGTTGAATATAACAACCCTTGGATGTTTTTGCATATTTCGGCAAATTTTACAAGGACACCAAAAAAAATCATTATTGTTAGGAAAGTTTTTTTCTGCAAATTCAAACAATTAAATCAATCTACTCTCATACTTTTTACTTAATATATTAGCTCTCATCCAACTATGATCCGTAATAACATATAGCTTCTGAAGGTAAAATAAAAATGAACATTCCAAAATAATACAATAATAACAATAAACTACAACAACTATAAATACCTGAAAAACAACACTTCACATTATACCCTAAGTCTAAAAAACTATTACAATAACAATAACAACAACAACAAAATCAAGAATAACAATAACAATAACAACAACAATAACAACAATAACAATAACAATAACAATAACAACGACAACAACAACAACAATGACAACAACAACGACGACGACGGTGACAATAACAACAACAACATTGACATGATAAAGTTCTACATACCTGAAACGTGAAGAAAAGTGTTTATTTGAGATTCAAACTTCCTTCCTCATCCTCCTTGGAAAAGATGGTGTTTAAGTTTGTTAGGTGGAGATAATGGTGTTTCAGTTTGTTAGGTGGAGAGAATGGTGTTTTAGTCGAAGAAAATACATTGGGCGTAAAAAGTGAATGAATGAAACTTAACATTATGATGAAATAGTAAAATAATAATTACAGTTAACATCTCGGTTTTTAGAAAAAATGAGAGAAACAGCTGAGGCAAAAACTACATTTAATTCATTTAAATATAATATTAATTAACTTATAATGTCGATTTTCTAAAGAACCAAGATGTAAGATGATTTACAAAATAAAGGCAAAATTTTAGTTCTAAATAAAGTATAAATTTGCAGGAGCTGGGAATCGAAGCTCAAACCCTCATTTATATAACCTGCCAATTTTCTAGAAAACTGAGGGAAAAGATGAAACTTTTAAAAAATGGCGCGTTTCAGGTCATTTAACCTCATATTTTCTTTGGCTGAGGTGAAAGTTTCATCATGAAATATATTATTTGTAGTAGTGTTAACCCATGTTAAGGACTAATCGTCTCAGGGAATAACTTCAAGCTATTCACTAAACAAACCCTCATTCTTCAATGGAGAAGGGTATAATTTGTGGAAAGAGAAAATGAAGTTTTTCATATAAGGGGAACGATCGTGGCATTTAGAAGGCTATGAAGGAAGATCTATTTAGTCCTACACATAAGTTAATGGTGTCGTAGAAAACAAACCTGAAAAGGATTGGACCAAAGGTGATAAAGAAAACGTGCAACGTAGTTTGAAGGCGAAAGCTATCATCACCACCGCTCTTGGTCTTGATGAGTGTTTGCAAGTTTCTCACTGAGAGTATGCAAAAGAAATATGGGGAATTATCCAAATTACCCATGAAGGAATTACTGAGGTTAAAAGGTCAAGGATGGACACACTAACCCATGAGTAGAACTCTTTAGAATGAAACCTGAAGACAACATTAATCAAATGCAAACATCATTTACCCATATTGTTAGTAATATGAGAACTTTGGGAAAAACATTTATGAATGAGGAATTAGTCATCAAAATTCTTAAATGCTTAAAGAACAGTTGGCAACCCAAAGTCATCGCGATTTGTGAATCTAAGAATTTAATGACTATGAACACATACACTCTTTTTGGAAAATTACAAGAACACGAGATGACACTAAAAAGACTTGTTGATGACGAAGAAGATGACAAGAAAAATAAGAAAATTATTACACTAAAAGCCATAAACACTAAAGACATTGAGCTAGAGGTTAAAGAGTGCCAATGAATTCATGGCATTCATGTTTCGTAAATTCAAAGAGTTCCTAAAGCACACTTCAAGACTCCATAATAAAATTGAAGAAAGATCCTCTTTTATTTCTACATGTCATCAATGCGAACATTAAAGGGCACATAAGACCAAATTTCCCTCAAAACTAAAGAAGAAACCAAAATCAAAGAAAGTTCAAGAAATCCTAGAAAGAATAAAAGAGAGCATACATATCATGGGATAACAATGATATGAAATCTTCATATAAGGAAGAAAAAAACTTTATCTCATGGAAAATCATCAAGACGATGATGTAACCTCTCACTTTTCTTATCAAGATTTATTTAACATTTGTAAGAAGCTAACAAAATAAACAAGTAAATTAGAACAAATCATATCTACCTCTAAATACAATATTTCTTCCCTTGAATTGAAAAATAAAAACTTGTTGGAAGAAATAGAAAGTCTTAGAGAGAGGGGGGGGGGGAGATGGAGAGGATGGTCTAATTTAAAACTCTTTCTCGTCTCATAAAATCTTAGACGAATCTATCAAGTGTGATCAATGTGATATTTTGAAAAATAAAATTGATGATCTTCAAAACAACACTTGATAAAATCACTGAAGGGAGAGACAACTTGAATATTTTGTTAGGTAACCAAAGGATGTCTTACAATAAGGCTGGTCTTAGTTATGAACTTAAGAACAATAGTAAATGTTATAGAAATATTTGCAATGCCCATCAGACATCTAAATGCAAAACCCTAAATGCAATTATTGCAATAAAGACAAACACATTGCCATGTTTTGTTTTATAAAAAAAGAGTCATGAGAGAAAATAAGGACATTCTCCTTCATACTTTTGTAAAGAGCACTATAAAATTAAAATTAGAAATATGTATTCTCATAATATGTATTCCAATAACATCAAAGAACTCAAAAATATTTGGGTAACCAAGGTAGAAAAGTCAAATTGTGATGCAAATGATGATACTGATAGTTTCTCTTCAAGCTCCACAACTAAAGAAATAAATATGTTATATTGTTCCACTTCTATGGGGGAATAAATTTATTTGCATGATAACAACAAGACAAAATCATTATTTGATTTTTGGTAAGATCCATAGTGTTACTTTTTAGTTGTTCTAATTGATTAAAGCTTTATTGCACATGTTACTTAATATTAAGTAACCTGTGTAAAAAAAGGTTTCTTTAAAATTCTACAAGTCCACTTCCTTCACACTTTAGCAATTTTGTTCCTTTCTTTCATACTTTGGCATGACTTTTGCTAATTATTCCATGTTTTTATCTTAAATTGCTCATAAAAATTATGTAATAACGAATGTCATCAAGGTTAAGGTGGTAGGGACTCACATCCACCTCTGGAATGGCTAGCTACCAAGAGGGAGTGAGCATGTTATTGCTACTTTGAGGTTTGTTGTTTTTAAATATGTGTTGCACTTTGAGGAATTTTGATTGCTTTACTTGTACACTTGGAAGGTTTGCGAGTGTGGCCCAAAGTCGTTTTACATGGGATTAAGACATGAAATAGATTGACTCGACTATGATGTTACAAGATCCATTTTAATTTGTTATCCTCAAAATTATTTTGGTGAAATTGTTTTTCTTTAGTTCTCTCGAGTGCGTCCTCGAATTTTAAAAAAATATGTTATTCAAATTCTATAATTTTGAGCACATTTTCGTTTTTAGATTCTAAAATAAAAAAACATTATTAATCCCATAAACAAACATTCAACCTAAACAATTTAATAATTCAAATTCAACTTCGACATTGTTGGAACTGATGGAACAATTCGAGTTTTCAAGAAAGATGATAAAGAAGAATAAGAGAAAAAAGAGAGAAAAATGAGTTGTAAAGAACAAAATCCTTATTGAGTGAAGTTGTTGTTATTATTTACATCATACCATGCATTTTATATAGACAACAAAAGCACATGCCCACAACTTACAAAGTTCAAAATACAAAGCTACAAGTTATATCGACACAATAACTACAAGCTGTATTCGACTCTGTCGAATACAACCATCTCTAAACAACTCAGATTGACTGAGTTGAATGCACCACAGTCGAACTCAGACTTGAAGAACTGAATTATCAGCTTCTAACACACCTCTTAATTCATGCTTTCAAGGTTTCTCATCCCGATACTTTTATTCAACTCTTGAAACCTGACTTTGTTCAACGGCTTAGTGAGTATATCAACTAGTTGTCATTCTATCTTGAAATGCTCAAGTTCAAGTTTTTGTTTTTTAACTTGACCCCTTAGAAAATTATACCTCATTTCTATGTGCTTACTTCGACCATGACACACATGATGATTCGCCAGGTCGGTAGCTGACTTGTCGTCGACAAACATCTTCATTTTCTTAGGTTTCATTATCTTGAGCTCTTCGAGGAACATCTCTATCCATGTTGCTTAGCATGCTACATATAATGCAACCACATACTCAGCTTCACAATATAACAAGGCCATAATGCTTTTCTTTCTTGAACTCCATGAGATTGGCGCACCTCCAATCATGAATATATAGCCAGCAATACACTTCTTCTCGTCTTGATCTCCACTAAAATGTGAATCAGTATAGCCATATACCTCTGCATCTGTGTTGATATTCTTTTTCCTCGATATCAACACACCCTAATCAATCGTACCTTTATTGTATCTCAACACTCTTTTGACTGTTGTTAGATGAAATTTTTTAGGCTTCTCCATGAATCCGCTTAATAATCTGACACTTTGGCAAATGTATGGCATGGTATTGAAAATATACCTCAAGGATCCAATTTTTTTTTCTACAGTGTTGCACTTACAAACTCATCATTTTCTTATTTTCTCAACTTTGCTCCAATCTCTAATGGTGTAACATTTGCATTACATTTACTCATATTGGACATCTTTAAGATATCTTAGATGTACTCGTTTTGTTCATAAACACTCCTTACCATGTGTCTTTAAATTCCATCCCTAGTAAATATGACAAGTTTCCTAGGTCGGACATTTCAAACTCCTTCATTAGCTTTGAATACACACATTTGATTCCTGCCTCATCTGCACCTGTAATCAGCCAATCATCCACATACAAGCATATGATGACTCAATTAAGCATGCTTGCATTGTTAACATACACTCCATGTTCTAAGACACATTTTGAGAAAACTGCTTTGATCAGAAAGCTATTTATTATTTTGTTTCAAGCTCTTGGGGCTTGCTTCAAACCATAAATGTTAACTTTACATCTACTTGATGTATCTTTCATCCTTTGTATGATGTAGTCGGTGCAACAATTCTGATGGTTTCCAGCTTTGCAACATGTGCATAAACTTCGTCTAAATTAATACCAGGTTTTTGCAAAAAACCTTTTGCCACCAGTCTTTCCTTGTGCTTATAAATCTCACCATTTGGCCTTAGCTTCAACCTATATACCCATTTCACATTAATTGGCTTCTTGATTGCTTTTTTAACAAGTTCACAGGTCTTGTTCTTCTCGATTGCCCCAAGTTCTTCTTGCATGGCCACTAACCAATTCAAATCATTCATGGCTTGATCTAGATTGATTGGTTCAGATTCAGCCATCATTATTACTTCTTCTATTAAATCATCATTTGTATCAACTGCTTGATTTGGAAATCTCTCATATCTAGCTAACCTTGTCGACTCAGTTTTTACTCTAGTCGATCTCCTAACATTCTTCTTAGGCGGTTCTTCATTTCGATTGGTTGTGACTTTAGTATGTTGGTATTCATTATGCATAATTGTGACTGTTTCTTGCTCCTGTCAAACAAACCCTTGACTTCAATCCCACTATTTGTTTTCATCCACTAGAACATCTCGACTAATCACTCGTTTATCATTATTTGGTGAATACAATTTGTATGCACCAGTTTAATGATGACCTATGAGCACTATAGTCTGGCTTTGATAATCTAGTTTCTTTCTCAATTGTTCAGATACATGCCTGAAGCATAATGATCCAAAGACTCTAAGATGACTAACATTTGGATTCCGTCCTATCCAAGCCTCAAAATGTGTCTTCTCGACTATCTTCTTTTTTGGACATGTGTTTAGAATGTATATTGTTATCGAAGTTGTTTCACCCTAAAATCTCATTGGCATATCTTTAGATTTCCACATGCTCATATTCATGTTCAATATACTTCTATTTCTACTCTCAACTATACCATTATGTTGAGGTGTATAGGGTGCAATGACTTCATGATCTATATCTTCATCAATGCAAAATCTTGCAAATTCTTGAGAGGTATATTCACCACCACCATCAGTTCTCAATTTCTTTAACTTTCATCCACTTTGTTTCTCGACATGCAATTTAAACTTCTTGAATTGTGTGAATACCACACTCTTCCTTCAATAAGGTAAGTCCATATATATATATCTAGTGAATTCATCTATGAAGGTTAGTAAATAGCAGTTACCTTCATTCAACCTTACTTCAAAAGGTCCACACACATCAGAGTGAATAAGCTCCAACTTTTCTTTCGACTTCATGGACAAGTCATGTTTGAATGCCTTCCTAGTCTGCTTTGCTTTACATCATTCTTCACATACTTAAGTTGGTTCTTTAACTTGAGGTAGGCCATACATCATCTTCTTCTGGTTGAGCATACCTAAACCCTTGAAGTTTAAGTGTCTATACTTGTGATGTCAT
This sequence comes from Lathyrus oleraceus, assembly GCF_024323335.1. NCBI lineage: Eukaryota > Viridiplantae > Streptophyta > Magnoliopsida > Fabales > Fabaceae > Lathyrus > Lathyrus oleraceus. The sequence continues at coordinate 491,806,277 of NC_066580.1, read as the reverse complement.
AGCCATTTCTTGTATTCGACAGTAGTTAATGCAAGACATTGGTGATCAACCATGTTGATCTCAATCTTAAAGGTTTTGTTATCTACCAATGGTGCCTTCAGGATTATCATTCCTTCACCATTATATACCTTCATTATATTTTCCTCCAACTTCGTATTATACCCTTTGGAAAGTAATTGACTTGTGCTTATCAAGTTACTTGTCATTGAAGGTACATATAATGCATCAGTAATGTTGGCTCTTCGACCGCCATTTCTAACCATAATTATATTTCCTTTTTCTTCTGATGTAACATGCTTTCCGTCTGCAAACTTGGTCACTTTGTTGACTGATTCATCCAACTTGATAAACCAGTTTTTATTTCCAGTCATGTGGTTGCTGCATCCTGAATCCAAATACCACATGTTGGTTTGCTCATTGTTCGACTGGGTATTTTTCATGAGTAGCATATCATTTGTGTCGCTTTCTCCAACATGTGCATATTTCACTTCGTAATCATCTTTTGCTATAGATTCCTTTTCTCTTCGAAAATCTCTAGCATAATGACCAAATCATTGACAGTTGTAACATTGCACCTCCTTCATGTCAACTTTCTTCCACGAATACTTGTTTGCCGTGACTTTTTTGATTGAATCATAGTGATTCTTTGAGTTCTTGGTTGACTTCTCATCATTATAAAGATTCTTTATCTGCTTTGCCTTTTCTTTCCCATATTTCTTGGTAAGTCTTGCCTGCATTACCTGTCAACCACTTTTTTCCTCCCCGAGTTCCTCTGCTTCAGTCTCATCTCACGAGCCTTCAATGAAGCTTGAAGTTCTTCCACTTTCATCTCAGCTAGATTCTTGAACTCTTCAATGGACACGACAATGTAACCAAAGTTTGCAATCATAGATCTCAATACTTTCTCAATCTTATGTAGATCAGTGATTGATTCACCATTCGCCTTTATCTGGTTTGTTAGCGATACTACATCCGTAAAGAATTTTGAAACCGACTCATCTTCTTTCATTTGTATAATCTCAAATAGCTTTCTCAATGTTTGCAACTTCACCCTCTTCAATTTTTCATCTCCGTCGTACACGTTCTTTAACTTGTCACACACTCCTTTTGTTGTTTCTTCTTCAATGATATTCTCAAACACGTTAGGATCCACACATTGATGGATCAAGAATAAAACTTTTCCATCTTTCTTTCTTTGTTCCTTGTGCACAACTTGTTGAACATTGTTCACATTCTCTTCCAATATCGGTACTCCATCATTCACGATTTCAGTCACATCTTGAAATTTGAAGATGACATTCATTTGCGCAACCCACCTCTCGTATTTTCACCTTTGAAACCAGTAGATTCGCTGTAAATTACATTGATGTTGTGTTTCCGTTTACCATTACAGATTTTCTCGGAATCGTAATCAGACTCGTGGATACCAATTTGTTGGAACTTATGAAACAATTAGGATTTTCAAGAAAGATGATGAAGACAGATAAGAAAGAAAAGAGAGAAAACTGAATTGTAAAGAACGTAATCCTTATTGAGTGAAGATGTTATTATTTTTATCATACCACACCCTTTATATAGGCAACAAAAGCCCAAACTCAAAACTTACAAAATGCAAAATACAAAGATACAAGTTATACTTCAACATGACAATTATAAATTGTATTCGGATATGTCAAATACAATCATCTCTAAACAACTCAGTTTGACTTAGTCGAACGCAAAATAGTCTAACTTAGACTTGAAAAACTGAATTATCAACTTCTAAGAAACATTTTTTTAAATTTTTGTATAGAAATGAAACCAAGATAATTTATAATTTAGCTGAAAGGTAAATAACATCCTACTAAAATTTATTTCACTCATAATTCATATTCAAATTCTTTGAAACAACTTTTTTTTAATGAATTTCATTGATCACTTAATTCAATTGCCTTACTTAATGTATGGTTCAATTTCAACTATTCATATTTCATATAAGCAAAAGGATACTCCATATAATACTACAAAAGGACAACGATACTTACCCATACCCAAAATGTCCAAGTAAGACACTAAAAGAAACTACTTCGAGAAAGAACTTAGAGAATTACCATACTAGTAAGAAACACCAAATGAAAACTCCCAATTTCCCCCTAATCAAAACTAAGAACGAATCTTACTCATGTTCAATAATTAAGAAAACCACATCAAAAGACTCATTTCCAAAAAATTACACTATTATAATCTATATATAATAATTACATTCAAATTGACCAAGACTATATAATCATTCTACTAAGAATATACGTATGATTTTATTTTGATTAGTATGAAAATCATTTGATTTCTAAGGTCGGAGCTGACAAGTGGATGTTGTATGATCATAGAAAAAGCAGTATTGTATTTATGTGAGATAGAATAGAGGGTGCAAATTAAAGTTGATCACGAGTATACCCATTCCTTATCATTCTGTTTCCAACTTCCACCGTTTATTCTCTCTTCTGTAGATTGGGCACCAAACTAAGGTCCACTCCCTTTCGTAGGGCATGTGGTCCCAAACTATGTAACAAGTGTTCACCTCACGTGATTTATCCTACTTACATCAATACAAAAATAAATAATGATGAAAAAGTGGATGCAGTGTTTTTGTTTTTCAACCTACTACCTCCCCCACATTCTGTGGGATATCAAGTTCATGCGAATGAGAAATCATAGTGTTGTGTTGACTATTTCACTAACATGCGTACTTTGTCTCTCACGTGCTATATGCACCTCACTTAGCTTTTTAGATCCTCATCATCATTCACACAATTAACAATGGAGACTTTAATATAGTCTTTCTATAAAAACTAATATATTTAACTCAACAAGATAAAAGGGTTCATTTAAAAAATTGAGTTTTGATTCAAATTATGTTTTTGTCTCTATTATTGTCTTAACATAATATTAGATTAACGGGGTAGTTGGTTGCATTGTTTTTTTAATTGCAGATACTATTTTCTACATGGATATGACCAATATATAAGCCAAATGTCTTGAATTGAAAAATAAAAAAAAGGGTGGAAGATCAAATATCAAGGAGGGTGAAGGGTTAGTGTCAATTGTTTGTAACAGACAGCAAAGGCATAATCTGTTTGTTGGTGTCAGGAGGAATATATTTTATAGTATATACTACTCCGAGTAGTATAAAATACATAAATCTCTCAAATATTTATAATTCCGAATATATATGCCAGTGGTACAGATACTATTTTTATTTTTGGGTATATACTATATAGTATATTTTTGTTTTGATTCGTGTACGTTTTTATGGAGGAAGTTTCTGTACGTAGGTACGCTAATTTTGTCCATAGATTAGGCTGTCGTCTTCTCCAATCCAAATCTGAGTGTTTTTAGTTTCAAGCTTAAAGTAGTACTAGTATGTGTTTAATAATTAATATTCATACAAACAGTACTGAGTGAAACTGTGTTTTTTCATTTTTTTTTAAACTGTTTCAGTTAAAAGTGTTGCATGTTGCTAACTACTATTTACTAAAGGAATTAATAATCTGCATATTATATATGACCACCACTTCTTTATCTCATTCATATATGATGAACTGAGAAAAGCTGAAAAAGTTTATACATAAGTGTATCCTGAAATTGAAATTGCCTCATTTTATCCCTGAAATTGAAATTGCCTCATTTTATCCTTAGTTGAAATTGCCTCATTTTATCCTTAGTTGAAATTACATCAATCAGATATATATATATATATATATATATATATATATATATATATATATATATATATATATATATATATATATATATATATATATATATATATATATATATATATATATATATATATATATATATATATATATATATATATATATATATATATATATATATATATATATATATATATATATATATATATATATAATGGTTAAGAGTTTGGTCCCTAACATCTATATTTTTATTATTTTCAAAATTGAATGACGCGTTCTATATTTTCTTCAGATTATAAGAAAAATTGAGGTAACAAAGTCACTCTTATTACCTCGGTTTAATATAATAGCCGAACACAAAACATTATTATTATTTTTTTTTTATATTTTTGTTTTAATTTGTATTATAAAATTTATTTTTGTCTATTTTTGAAACAGAAATATTTTGCCAATTTTTAAAACAGAAACATTGTACCAATTTTTTTTGTTTACACTAATAGCAAGGCAAAATGACATACACCTTATATTTTTACAACAAAATTAAAACAAATTATTAATCAACAAAAGTAAAAATCAAAATGCAAATTCTTGAACGGCAGTTCAAAAGTTTTCATTCTTAAACAACCGTCCAAAACTATTTTGCATGTTACTACAATCATCTTTTGATTTTATATAGAATGAAAATTTAGTAATGACACATGCACTCCAAGTTATTATTACATTAAACTTAGGCATGCATGATATCCATTTAATTGTCTCAGATGCACTACTATCTTTAGAAACTCTTTCATTAAACCAATTTATAAAAAAAATTATTATGCTCTGCCAAAATCAATTTTTCACTCGTCCAAAGATTTTTTCCATGATAAGACTTTTGTGAGCGGACAAGTATGATTGAACTTCATCAACAGTATTCAATATAAAAAAATTGTGCTTGAAGAACTACATCTCGGTCCATTATTTTAACATTTAAACTTTGAGTACCTCTACCTCCATATCTTCCATCATGATGTGACTCAGAAATTCCTATAGAGTTTTCTTCTGACAAATAGTTTGTACAATACTCAATAGCTTATTTTGTGATGTATCGTTCAACGATCGAAGCTTCCGAATATTAACAATTATTTATATACCCTTTAAAGATCTTCATGTATCGCTCTATCGGATACATCCACCTTAAATAAACCCAACCACAAAATCTAATCCCCCTTACTAGATGAACAATCAAGTGAACCATAATGTCAAAAAATGAAGGAGGGAAATACGTCTTTAATTGAAACAAGATAATTGCAGCCTCAAGTTCCAACTCATCTAAATTTTCAGAATCAATGACTTTATTAAATATAACATTGAATAATAAGCACAATCTGGTTATAGTTACCATTACACTTTTTAATAAAATGTCACATATAGCCATTAGTAGAAGTTGTTGCATCAAGACGTCACAATCATTAGATGTTAAGCCAACTAATTTGAGATCTTTCATTGACACACGTTTCTTCACATTTGACGAGTAACCTTGGGGAACTTTGATACCCTGCAAACAATCACAAAATCTTTTTCTTTTGTAGAGAGAGTGTGACATGTATGAGGCAAATATGTTATATTTCCTTTTTTTTAGGTTAACTCTTGTCTTATACCCATCACCATCATTTATATATAGACGGGATTTCTTACTATCTTTTATCTTACATTTAATGTTTAGAAGTGCTCAAATCAAACTATTCATACATTTTTCTCCACATGCGTCACATTAAGACAATGTCTTACATCGAGGTTAGACCAATATGGAATATCAAAGAACACCGACATTTTTTTCCAAATATTTTTCTCCACGGGACCTGTTTGTTTCTTTCCAAAGACAAATTAATGTGTTGTTGTATTTTATAAAATTCTTTCCTGGTTAATGGCTTTGGAGCGATATCAAACTCTTGTTATCCATTAAAAGTTTTCTGCATTTTACCGTATGAATGATTAGGTCTTACAAAATCTTGATGCCCAAAGTAAATAGTATTTTTTTCCATTTTGTAGTTGGTGGGAGCATGTATCATCTTCACATATAGGACACACTTTATGTCCCTTAACGTTGCACCCGAACAAATTATCGTATGCAGAAAAGTCATTGGTTATGCAAACTAACACGACACATATCTTAAAGTTATCACCCGTATATGTATCATCAACATCAACACATTCCTCCCACAAAACACTTAAATCTTTAATCAATGGAGGTAAATAAACATTGATGTCGTTTCCTGGTTATTTGGACCCGAAATCATCACGGATAACATCATATATTTGTGATTCATGCACAACCACGAAGATAGGTTGTCAATTATGAGAAGAACAATCTGTGAAGTATGTTTAGTACTCATAATACCAAACGGGTTCATTATGTTGGTGGCAAGTCCAAGCCTATGGTTCCTTGACTCAAGAGCAAAATCTGGAAACAACGAATCAATTTTCTTCGATTGTAATGAATAAGCTACATGGCAAATTTTTTCGTCACATACTATTTCATCTGTATGACATATATTATTCTTTGCGTCATTTACATTAGCAAACAATCTCTTGAACCTTTTAATTATTGGTAGGTACCCCATCACCTTGACAAGAACATCCATTCTAGTTACACCATCATCATCTTCAGCACCATTGTCCTTCAGCTTGTACCGTGACTCCCCACACATCGAGAACTCCTTCAAGTTTTCATATTTGTTCCTATATAATATGCAATCATTACGACATACATGTATTTTGACATAGTCCAAACCCATTAGACATAATAACTTCTTGGCCGCATAACTACAGTTCGACAACATGCTACCTTTTGAAAGTATTTCTTACCATAGTTCACACAATTTAGTGAAAATTCTACCCACCTACGCACCTTTTACCTTAAGATTAAATAGTCTTAGCAATTGACAATATTGTAAAGTTTTTGCATCCCATGTATAACATTCTTCCGTGTCACTTTGCAAAGTGTCATCCACATGAGCTTTCTTAAAAGAATCTACTTCAATATCATAAATAATATCTTCTAGAGTATCATTCATATATTCATCAACTTCAACTCTATGTGACATAGGTATTTTTGTATCATTCTTTGGATGTTTTTTGCATTTCAACTTTTTTTTACAAGGACAATAAAAAAATTCCATTATTGACAAGAAGATTTCTCTCCGTGAATCAAGAAATTGAATCAATCCGTTCTCATACTTTTTACTTAATATATTGACTTTCATCCAACTACGATCCATAACCACACATTGTAACACCCTATATCCTAAACACTTAATTTATTAAACATGCAGAGTAAAATACTAAAAAAGGGTGTCACATTTCTTAGCATAACGTTCTCAAATCACAATAGCAACATAAAATAATCTTCAACACAACTCAAATTGTCTCATAAATGAAAATCAACTTCATTTAATCATAAAATAGTTAATTCAATAACTCGCAGAAAAACAGGATAAGGTATTCTAAATCCAGTGTTACACTATTAGAGCGACATGTAGAAAACTAAACAACACAAAAGATAAATAATGAAGAAGGTAAATTATGTCATCCTTCAATACAAACAACAACTGAAGCTCCTCAGTCTCTACCTGAATATCTGCACCACATGCGTAAAGAATAACACAAAAACAAACAGGGGATGAGAATACATTCACATATGTTAACGTTGCATAAAACAACAAGGATAGTGCAATTAGCATAAAATCAATCATATAATCCATCCACAACAATAATCATTCATAAATGAAATTATGTATGCAATATATTCATATCATCTACTCTCATGCATGTGGTACCAAATCCAACTCGTCACTTGACTGAAGTCCTACCTATCTCCGATATACATGATGCATGAATGCTAAACAAATATGTGTAATACTCATCTCAACCTCCAACACCAATACTCGTCACTATTTCCTCTCGAACCTAAAACTCGGTATAGAACATCGTCAATGCAGGGCCACAATAATGGTTCCATTGAACTGAAACATCTCAACATAAACTCAACATTTTCCATCTTCATGAGGCATTCATTATAAACTCAGCATAATAATTAAAACTATATAATTTATCATAAATACTCATCAGACAACATCGAGGAATCATCTAAAACAGAATTCACTCGAAAAATCGAGCTGAATGACTTAAAATAGTTAACACAAGGGCTGACAATTAACCCCTCCAGGTCTGAAGGCCGTCATCCCACCCTCCATTTCCCTATCTCAATCACCGGTTATCTCGTTGACGACTGGAAAGGATCCCATCTCTGAGGCTCTGACGGTCTGCCAGTCGCCTTGCTGACGCCTGTCAGCGCGTCCCCAAGGGACGTTTTCCACAACACAGTGACGGTTGGTCCGTCACCGCTGTGCAAACCGCAAAAAATAATGTTTTTTCCATGGCTTCACTTCTAGACCTCCGATTTTGATTCCATGGAATCTCACACACACAACAAATCATCACACATCAATCAATATAACATTTAGCACATCACTAAAGCACAAATTAGTCATTTATATCATCAATTAGCGACAAAATCATCATTATGTTCATCACTTTAAAGCATATAAACATGAACATCAAAACTCAGAATTATGCATACAAATTCATATGAAAATCGGCAATTACAGAGCACGAAAATCACATCATATCGCAACAATCTATAGAGGTTTTGCATAAACCATCTCAAGATTCAGATCTTTCATCAATGGAGAAAAAGGAAAGGAAAAATGAAAGAGGATACGGGATCCTCTATATCCTTCAACTCTTAACTTTTAAATTTTTGTTTAGGATTAGTCTCTTCATCTCCTCCCATTCTCTTAAATTTCAAAATCTCTCCCCCTTTTAAAAAAAAACCTTCTTTACTTGTGATTTCTAAGCTTGGACTTTATTGCAAATTAGAAACTTTGGCCTTAAGCCATTGCATTTTTAAACTTTTTTCTTAAATCAAACTTGTAAATGAATCTAACCATATTGACTAAAAATTTCAAAAGATAAAAAGAACTAACACTCATTCAAACACTTTTAGGCATTTTTGTGCCTCTTTAAAATTTACATTTTTGTTAAAATCAATCCACTCACTTTTAAATTGATACCACGAACTACGAGGTTTTGATCCCTCATTCTATGTTGGTACGTAGGCACAAGTCTGAAGGTCTTGTCAAACACAAAAATATAATTAATGAATTCTTTTCTCATCCTTACACTTTATTTATTGCAAACATCTTTTATACCAAAAACACATACACACATAAAAAAGGGGGGCCTTACCTGTAATCTCTGACATTTTATTAGTTTTGATTTGAAAACTTCTTATCTTTTGGGTTTTGTTCGTACTTTTCCCTTTTCCTTTGGAAATAATAAAAATGTGGCGGCGACTCTGGTTTTATTGACGTTAAGTTTATCCATAACTTAATGGTCGTGAATTTACCGCTACAGTTAATTATAGTGGATTAAGTCCTTGTGTATAAGGCAAGATCACCTTGGCGGGTGGACTGGAGTAGCTTTGAGTTTCATGCGAACCAGGATAAAAATACTTGTGTTTTTATCTCTTTGTTGTTAACTTGTTAGTGGTGTGTTCTTGTTTTGGAAAAAGCTTTTTCTTGTAAAACCTAATTCAAACCTATTTTCTTGTGTTTTTCATACCTTCAGAAGCTACAGTTTTTGAACATTTGGTATGCTCATTGAGATATCTCTATAACACCAAACATGACATTTGTTATGCCGTTGGAATGATAAGTAGGTTTATGAACAGACCAAAGTGGTCACATTACCAAGTTGTTGTCAGGATGCTAAGGTATATTAAGGGGACACTAAAGTACAGAGTGTTACTCCCTTCTGGTGTTAAGTTTGAATCAGAATTGATGTGCTATTTAGATTCTGATTGGTGTGGAGACAGAGTTGACAGAAGAAGTTCTTCTGGATATTTCTTAAAGTATATGGGATGTCCTATCTCTTGGTGCTTCAAGAAGCAACCAATGGTTGCATTACTAACCTGTGAAATTGAGTATATTGCAGGTGCTTTGTCTGCGTGTCAAGGTATTTGACTTATGGATTTATTGCAGAATTTGAATATCAAAGTGAACATGCCTGTGAAGCTAATGATTGACAACAAATCAGCCATAAGCCTTGCCGAAAATCTAGTGTTGCATGGAAGAAGCAAGCATATCGACATGAAGTTTTATTTTCTGAGGAATCAGGTTCAGAATAGAGTGCTAGAAGTTGTGCACTGTAGTACTCAGAAGCAACTTGCAAATATGCTGACTAAAACTGTCAAGATTGAACACTTTATTCATCTGAGGGATGAAATTGATGTTGTAGAGTTTAGTTAGTTGAATATGAATTAAGGAATTGTGTTAGAAGTAATTCATATTCAGAAGTAGTATTCTTAAATAGAAGCAGAAGCTTCTTATGTGGTTGTTCCAGAAGTGGTGTTTAGCTTCTGATTATAGTTGTTTTTAAGTTTTACAGAAGGTGCATTACTTAGCTAGTGTAGGTTAGCATTTTTCCTACGTGATATTTTTGTTTGTATATATAAGCTTAATGTGCAACAGAATTTCATAATGCAATTAATAAAGTTTCTCTCAAAAGTTAGTTATATATATATTTTCTCTCCTCTCTCTCTCTCTCTCTCTCTCTCTCTCTCTCTCTCTCTCTCTCTCTCTCTCTCTCTCCATTCTTCATCTTCAACCTTGTGCACCAACAAATAAAATCTAGATTGAGGATCCTTCTCTACCCTTCATACGATACACCTATATTAGAGTAGTCCTCGATACCTGAATTTCCAGTAATCTTCAAGCTCTAGCTATGTTGATTTTATTCTCCCTCTAGCCCTTTTTCTTCTTCTCAACTTACCTCTTTTTCTCACTTTTGCAACCTTTATGTATTAGTGAAATTGATTCCCCTTCTCTTCCTATTTATTTTAGCCTAAAAATATAATCAACTCACTTTCACACTATTATCCCTGAACTCACTTTTACTTCCACCACTTTCCCTAATTATTATAATAATTCTACTTTTGCTCCAATATCACTATTTATCTTATTTTTTCTATTTATTTAATTAATATTATATTATTTTAATTAATTAAAATTTTAATAATCTCCAAACATCACATAGCACATATTATCATTAATTATATAATTATAAATATATTAAACCATTTAAATAATAAAATAATATAATATAATTCAATTAAATAAGTTAACTGAATTTAGAGTATTATTATATGTAGGGACAGAGCGCATATAAGTTTATGTAGTCATATGTCTCCACTTAAAATTTGGAGTGATTGTATTATGGTATATTATAGAACAATAACTATCTAATTTCCAACAGGCAATCTTTTTACACATAGAATAATATGATAACATTTAAATAACTCATCGTCAATACTAAATTATTATATTTATTTTAAACTATTATAAATACTAATTACGGTCATTAACAAAACTTCTTTCTAATTTGATAACTTAAAAAAAAACTATTTAATTTTTAATAAATATTATCTATAATATATACTCTCTTCAGTCTCATTTATAATTAAAAAAAATATTATCCATATAAAAAAATTATTATTATAATTATTGTAATTTTAAAAATAATTATTAGTAAATTATTATTATTTATAGATATATTTATTTTGATTTTTTAGTTTTCAAAGTAAATTAATAATTTTAATAAGGGATATATTTTAAAAAATAAAAATTAATGTACTTAAAAATTTATAGAATATATTATATTAAAGAATGAAAAAATGTGAAATAGCCTTGTTAAAGTTAAAGAGAATACTATTTTTCTTTTATTATAAATTTATATAATATTTTGCCCCCACAAAACTTCATATTCTGATAGGATGAAATCAAAATTTGATAGTTTTTATACATTGTGTTGGAATTAAATCAAGAAAGAAGTAGAAGTAGTGAGAAGATTTAGGATATAAAAATGGTATTAACTAGAAGCATTTAGAAACTACATATATTATCCATTAGCACTAAACTTATAAATTAAGAAAGGAAAAGTAGTGGCCAGCCTGTATCACCGCCTAAATTAAATACTTACATTTTAAGTAGCTTAGCCATTAAGTTTTGTGAATTCAAAGCCTATATAAAGGCATGCAAGCTATGGATTGAAAATCATCAAATCAGAAAAATTAAATACAATTGAGAAATTACTTCCTCTTGCTCTATCTCTACTTTGTGTGTTTATTTTTTGTTCAATATATGTCCCGTTGATATCAAATTGGTATCAGAGCAGGTTAGGTCCTGCTAGTGTGAGTGTAAAAAAAAAAATAAAAAAAAATTGGTGTGTGAGGAACAAAAGAGTTCTCATTATCTCAAAAACTAGTGTGAGTATTTTTTTTGAGAAAAATATGGCAAACAATTACAATTTTGTTTGGTCCGGTCCAAAATTAACTGTAGAGTTAGATTTCAGTTACTGGGAACTGTTGATGACAACACATTTAAAAGCTCACAATGTTTGGAGCTTTGTGGATCCTGGTTTACAACAAGGAGCTGATGAAGTTGCTCGTAGAAGGGACCAGTTGGCACTTTCACAAATTCATCAAGGAATTGATTACTCAATATTTGGCAAAATAGCAAATTCCAAAAACTGCTAAAGAAGCGTGGGACATATTGAAGCTGTCACATAAAGGAGTAGAGAAAGCTCAGAAGTCCAAATTACAATCGCTGCGTAGAGAATATGAAAGGTACGAAATGTCAAATTCAGAAACAGTAGAACAATATTTTTCTCGTGTTATAAATCTCGTCAACAAGATGCGAGTATATGGAGAAGATATTCCAGATAGCAAAGTGGTAGAAAAAATTCTACGTACGATGCCGATGAAGTTTGACCATGTGGTGACTACAATAGTTGAGTCCCACGATACAGATACTCTGTCTGTAGCAGAATTACAGGGAAGCATTGAAAGTCATGTCAACAGAATATTAGAAAAGACCGAAAAAGTGGTAAAAGAAGAAGCTCTAAAGAGTCAGGTAAATTTCAACAACACTTCTGAGTCAAGATATATTGTAGAAGAAAAAGGTCAAAATACTTTCAACAGAGGAAGAGGAAATTATAGAGGCAGAGGTCGAGGAAATTATGGAGGAAGAGGACATGGCAACTTTAACCAATGGAGAGACAATAATTTCAATTCATCCAATCAAGGAAGAGGTGGAAATAATTTTGGATACAACAATCGTGGTCGAGGAAACAATTTTGGATTTAACAATCGTGGTCGAGGAAGAGGTAACTACAACCAAGAAAGGACGAATTATAGTTGTTATCACTGTGGAAAGTTTGGACACAAAGCAACTGATTGCAGATACAAACATTAGGCAAATGTGGCAAAAAGTTCGTATCAAAATACAGGTGAGTACTTTGAAAATCCACAAAATTTATTTTTGGCCAGTAATACATTCTCTGAGGAAGAGGATATTTGGTATCTGGATACTGGCTGTAGTAATCATATGTGTGGGAAAAAGGAATTATTTTCTTCTCTAAACGAAACGGTAAAATCTACCGTGAAGTTTGGAAATAATTCAAATATTCCAATTTTGGGGAAAGGCCGAATTTCTATCAGGTTGAAAAATGGAACTCAAAACTTTATTGGTGATGTTTTCTATGCTCCTGGTCTTCATCACAATCTCTTGAGTATGGGACAACTGTCGGAGAAAGGTTACAACATGCAGATTCACAATGGTTTTTGCACGTTGATGGACAGAAATGGAAGATTTATCACAAAAGTAAGAATGACATCGAACCGCTTATTTCCTTTGAAAATTCAACATGAAAAATTTCCTTGCTTAAGTTCTATTATTCCAAATGATGATTGGTTGTGGCACATGAGATTTGGTCACTTTCATTTTTCTGGCTTGAATTACTTGTCAAGAAAAGAATATGTTTCTGGATTGCCTGTTGTGAATATTCTGAATGGAGTATGTGAGATTTGTCAAATTGGAAAGAAGCATAGAGATTCATTTCCAACTGGAATGTCTTGGCGAGCAAAGAAGCTGCTAGAGATAATTCATTCAGACTTATGTTCAGTGGAAATACCAACACCAGGTGGCTGTAAGTACTTTATTACTTTTATTGATGATTTTAGTAGAAAGACTTGGGTGCATTTCTTGAAACAAAAATCAGAAGCATGTGATGCCTTCAAGACATTCAAGGCATTTGTAGAAAAACAAAGTGGTTGTAGAATCAAAGCTTTGAGAACAGACAGAGGCCAAGAATACCTCGCTGGTACAAGTTTCTTTGAACAACATGGAATTGAGCATCAATTAACAACAAGGTACACACCTCAACAGAATGGAGTTGCTGAAAGAAAGAATAGAACAATCATGGATATGGTGAGATGCATGCTGAAGGCCAAACAGATGCCTAAGGAATTTTGGGCAGAAGGTGTTGCTACTGCAGTTTATATTTTAAACAGGTGTCCTACAAAGAGTGTTCGAGAAAAGACTCCCGAAGAAGCTTGGAGTGGAAGAAAACCATCAATCCGACACCTTAGAATTTTTGGATGTATTGCATATGCTCATGTACCAGATCAATTGAGAAAGAAGTTAGATGACAAAGGATAAAGATGTATCTTTGTTGGTTATAGTTCAAACTCAAAGGCCTATAAGCTTTACAATCCAAAGACAAAGAAGGTGATTATTAGTCGAGATGTGACTTTTGATGAAGGAGGAATGTGGGATTGGTCCTCAAAGTCACAAAAAGATCCAATAGTAACTTCAAATGATTACGAAGAGGTAAATGAATATAATCTAACACCTGATGAGCCAGAGACATCCAACAGACAACAAACAACGCCTGATGAGCCAGAAACATCCAACAGGCAACAAAGGCCACGTAGATTACCACCCAGATTGCAAGATTGTGTTTTGGGTAATGATAATGACCCATCTGATGAGGAGATTATCAACTTTGCTTTATTTGCAGATTGTGAGCCATTTAATTTTGAAGAAGCAGCTGATGATGAAAATTGGAGAAAAGATATGAATGAAGAAACCAATGCAATTGAGAAGAATCAAACATGGGAGCTGACAGAGTTACCAGCAGACAAGAAAGCTATAGGAGTGAAGTGGGTATACAAGACAAAGTACAAACCCAATGGTGAGATTGATCGGTATAAAGCAAGGTTGGTGGCAAAAGGATATAAGCAAAAACCAGGTATTGATTACTTTGAAGTATTTGCACCTGTTGCAAGGTTAGATACAATTAGAATGCTTATTTCGATATCAGCTCAAAATAGTTGGAAACTACATCAAATGGATGTTAAGTCTGCATTTCTTAATGGTAATCTGGAAGAAGAAGTCTATGTTGAGCAACCTGCAGGATATGTTGTAAAAGGAAAGGAAGATAAAGTCCATAGGTTGAAGAAAGCATTATATGGCTTGAAGCAGGCACCAAGAGCTTGGTATAACAAAATTGATTCTTATTTTGTGAAGAATGGTTTTCAGAGATGTCCTCACGAGCACACGTTATATATCAAATACATGGATCCTGGAGATGTCCTTATTGTGTGCCTATATGTTGATGACTTGATTTTCACTGGAAATAATTCAGAAATGATTACAAAATTCAGGGAGGCTGTGATTCGGCATTTTGAAATGACAGATTTGGGCCTAATGTCTTATTTCCTTGGCATTGAGGTCCTCCAACAAGATGATGGAATTTTCATTTCTCAAAAAAAGTATGCAAGTGATATTTTGAAGAAATTCAAGATGGAACACTCAAAGCCTGTTTACACACCTGCTGAAGAAAAGTTGAAGTTGACAAGAGAAAATGATGGAAAAAAGGTAGACTCAACCCAATATAAAAGTTTGATCGGAAGCCTGAGATATTTGACTGCGACAAGACCATATATAGTTTATGGAGTTGGATTGCTCAGCAGATTCATGGAAGAACCATATGTTAGTCATTGGCAAGGAGCTAAAAGGATTCTTCGTTATATCAAAGGTACACTGACTGATGGAATTTTTTATGCTAGTAATAATGAAGTGGAACTTGTTGGATAAACAGATAGTGATTGGGCTGGAGATATAGAAACAAGAAAAAGCACGTTAGGGTACGCATTTCATTTAGGAACAGGTGCAATTTCATGGTCTTCGAAGAAACAACCAGTTGTTGCACTTTCTACTGCAGAAGCAGAATATATTGCAGCAACCAGTTGTGCTACTCAAACCGTATGGATGAGAAGAATTTTAGAAGTGATACATCAGAAGCAGAATAGTCCTACAAAGATATATTGCGACAACAAGTCGGCAATTGCACTGAGTAAGAATCCGGTTTTTCATGGACGTTCCAAGCACATTGATATTCGGTTTCATAAGATAAGAGAGTTGATAGCAGAAAAAGAAGTGGTGATCGAGTACTGTCCAACTGAAGAACAAATGGCAGATATATTTACAAAGCCTCTAAAGATTGAGTTATTTTACAAGTTGAAGAAGATGCTTGGAATGATAAATATGAAAGCTTGATTTAAGGGAGGCAATGTTGGAATTAAATCAAGAAAGAAGTAGAAGTAGTGAGAAGATTTAGGATATAAAAATGGTATTAACTAGAAGCATTTAGAAACTACATATATTATCCATTAGCACTAAACTTATAAATTAAGAAAGGAAAAGTAGTGGCCAGCCTGTATCACCGCCTAAATTAAATACTTACATTTTAAGTAGCTTAGCCATTAAATTTTGTGAATTCAAAGCCTATATAAAGGCATGTAAGCTATGGATTGAAAATCATCAGATCAGAAAAATTAAATACAATTGAGAAATTACTTCCTCTTGCTCTATCTCTACTTTGTGTGTTTATTTTTTGTTCAATATATGTCCCATTGATATCACAATGACTTCTTAGTCATAGAAACTGCATTACTCTAATATCTAAGCACAAAATAAAACATTATTAACACATATGCCCAAACACTTCACACCTCAAATACAAGTGCTCGAGCTAAAAAAAAATGTATTTAGTTTTTCAATGTAAAGTTTAATGGTCTCAAATTTTTTTTTATGAGAAAGAGATTTCATTAAGAAGAAAACAAGACATGTACATTTGCATCTAGCTCCAGAATTGGATACCCTCCAATTTCCCCATCTCAACCAACTTGTGAGCATCGACATTTAAAGTTCTAGACAAATATATAACAGAAGCAATCTTAAACTTGCTAAGAAGAAACCTTCAATTTGCAGCAATAGGTTCAATGACATCAAATTTCAAAATTGAGTTTATGCAATCCACGACAACAAGGCGTGTCCGATTGAACGAGAATCCTTTCCAACTTCAACTCTTGCGCCAACAACAGATTCCATCTGATAGCCAATAACGATCTCAAAGTTATATGTTCATATATAGATAATACAAAGCATAAAAGTAACCAAATCTTACTTTTTAGATAATCAGTGGACATCAAATTCATCTTAAAGCATAAATCTTTCCAAAAAAAATTATTGTATGATAGCATGACATAAATCTAAAATCTTAAAACTGAATCTTCTTTAAATTTGAAGTCTTCAAGTAATGATCTACGAAAATGGTTGGGATAGTGATGGTTGATCATTCACATGGTATTGTTCCTCAATCCAATTCATCACTTTCAACTATACATCATTAGTATTTATCTTTGTAGAAATAACTTAATAAAAAGCATCATAGGATTTATTAATATGTTTAGGATCTGGATTTCTAATCAATTGACCAAAGCCACATTTAACATTTAATAAGGGTATATCTTCGCCTTATGTCCTTCCTCCATCGTGACAAAATATAATAACTTATCACTGAATTTGTCTTACCAACAAGCTTAAGTACACGAATAATGTGTCACATAAAAAACCTTTGAACTCAAACAAACAACAACTATGTTGTAATTCGAAAGACACTTTGAACATTATATTTTGTCAAATAATTTCTTACTTTCAGTAATAGAAAATATTGAATTCAATCCCTCCAATTTAAAAAAAAGAGTATTGTAATACATCGTAGAATCAACCTCAACTTGAAATTCTTTAAATTTTGCATTTGTAAATGCATGATAAAATTGTGATTCAAAATCAAAATGGCTTAGACAAGCAATTATTCCATTAAATGCATTGTCATATTGTTCAATAAATTGCTTAAATGTTGTTTTTGAATTTAGATATCCATAAAAAAAAATGAATTCATAATTTCACATAAATAGGTACCCAATGATCTCATTCATCAAACAACCCTTTAAATCAGTCATTATCTTGCATTTTATAATATCCAATCACTCTTATTTAAAGAGTCATATACAATATCGTGCAAAAGTGTTTTGAGAGACTCATAATTAGAGTGTCTATCTAACTTTTTTTTTAGAAGCTTTTTCATTAAGGGCCATAATCACCAACGGTGACGAATTTCCAGAAAGACAACCTTAATTGTATTTTCCATTGCTCTATCTTAAATAGTAATTATAGCACTTAATGTACGTCCTTACTTCATTATTTGAACTAATTTTACGAATTCTAAAACCCATACATCGAGCTTAATTTATGTAATAATCAATAACTTGATCTTCAGAGATAAATTTCATCCCAAGACTAGCATACTCATCTTTATAAACAATTTCATTATCAATACTTTGAACGACAAATAGTTCAAACAATTTTTTTTATGAGACGAGTATAGAATAAGAGCAATAACTTTGTGGTGGCATTATTGTATAAGTTATTTATCATATACAATACAAAGAGCTGCTAATGCAGCATCATTAGTTTACAAACATTACATAAGATAAACACAAACCAAAAACAAATTATATACACTAACTTAACACCTTCACATCTTCCGTTTTCATTAACCAAAAATGAAAGATGGAAGCAATCATCCTATAAACATATATTGCCCACCATTTTCATTGTTAACAGAGTCAGCAAATCAACGTCTGCCCGGCTCCACGCCGACCGACTTCAATGTCTCGGCGGTTCGAGCACTGCAACAGATAAACAACTTCCATATTAAAACCGTCTTAAACGGAGTCAAAATCAATGATTATAGGTAAAGAGTGAAGTTAATTACCGGGTGAAAGGATTAGGGTGGACAGGATCATGGACAGTGGGATTGCTGTCTTGAATATGAGTAATTTTCCTAAAGAATGAGCCGTTGATGAATTTATCAGCAGAGTTGATAGTTCGATCAGGATCAAAAACTTCAGGCAATGATTCTCTTCTTTTCTTGTGCACATGAACAGTTGGAGAACGTGCCAATTGTTGAAAGGCAGTGTGTGATCCGCATATCACAGCCACACCCACCAATCCACACACAATGTACACTGGTGTTAACTCTGCCTTCAATGTGACCAACCTACACAAACAATGTAGATAGAAATTAAATATCGACACATGTGATATTGCATGAATCGTCACACTCACAACGTGACTGTCTCGTTAGATTAGATAGCCAAGATCTTTTTGACGGTGTGATTGCATGCAGTCAATCACGCAGTCAGGTATGTGACCGTCTCATTGATTGCATGGAATAAGTGACGGCAGACAATCTGCACCTAGAAGTTGAATGAGTATTATGTGCAGCAGCATCCATGGTTGTGGACATAGGTTTCATTTTTGGAGTGGTGGAGGTAGTAAATGAACGTGTTCCAGCTCCTCCTAATTGAGTCACCATGAATCGCAAATTTTTCTGCATGTATACATAAATCATGTTACCATGTTAAAGTTGTAATGAACTTTGAAAAGTAATATTGAAAAGTGGAATTGCTTTTACCGTTGCCTTGAAAGCCATTTTTGTTGTTAGATAAATGAAATAGTAATACAATAGATAGAATGTTGCTATTGTTTAGATCATAAGCCATTATATAGGACTTAAGAAAAGCATAAGTTTCATCGTTACCAACCACATGGATTTCCTTAATAAAGGAAATATTTATGACCATAGAGATGATTTTTCCTAAACAACTTACCAAGTTTGAAATGCTATTAATAGTTAGTTTGATGAATGTGGTTTTGGATAATACAAAAATCTATAGAATCGGCATAAAGAATACCAAGAATTATGACAAAGATCAAATTATGTGGAAATCATTTTAATTAGACAAATTTCATAATATTTTATTATGAAAATTATGATGAAGAAAAAACGAGGGGATGGAACACGGAGATTGGAGGAACATCAAAGAAAATTATAAAAAGCTGTAAGCGACAATTAAATGTCAACATGCTAAAGTGGTGCGAACACAAGACAACAAGGCGATCCAAACGTTATGCTAGAATAAAAAATGAGAATAATCATACAAAAGCATTACTCCACAAGGCATAAATGCATTATTACAATGATCCCAAATTTCCACGTCATATTAAATGCACAATAGCGGTGCGATTCATGTAAATATAGGCACATTGGTACAAATTCAGTTTATCTCTATGCAGTATTTTGATAATATTTGGAGTTGGGAGAATTGATTTAGAGGAAAATAAGACTTAGTAGTAACATGTCCATCTGATTGGTAGGACTATGAGATTGTAATGATCATTTGCATTATGACGAGAATAATCTTGGCCATAAGTATAATTTTATACGCTATAAAACTTTTGTCTCAGCGATTAGAGACTTGTCAAAGCAAGTATCCATGCTATTGGAGACTCCCAATTCCTGGGAGGTTGCGAAATGAAATTTCATGTTTTGTAAAACTAACTTCTTATTTACTTGCCATAAAACCTTCGTCTTAGCGATTAAAGACTCCGTGTACCTGGAAGGTTGCTTTGACAAAGCGACTTGTCTTGTGATTAGAGACTCCCAATACACTTGAGGGACTCTCCCACACTTTGCTTGATGGATTAATCCCAATTGATGCTTGAGGGACTCGTTCCATACATCTGATGCCAATAGAATGGAATTAAATCATGTCAACCTGTTCATGGCCTCATGCTTGAGGGATTGTGGACTAGAATAATATATTTTGGCCTAAATAAGGAAGGGCATGTGACAAAGTATGATTTTGGTTAAAGCTCAGCTAGGAACGGAAAAAAGAGGGTTAGTCGCCCGAATAAGGTGTGCTCCCAAAGTGGCGTGCTTTCCTAAACGAGGGTAGCTAATTACCTTACAATATTTGAGTCACCCACCCACGATCAATGAGACTAAACCCAAGTTCTTCCTTGTCTCTCCCAATATCAAGGAAGAGAGAAAACTATCTCCATGTGATCTAGGAAGAAAGAGCTCTTTATACCCCTACGCTTTCCATGATAGGGTTATTGAGTTTGGCCTCAACTAGGCCTAGGGGTCTCTATAAATACCCCTAAGCCTCCAAGGTTAAATACAGACAAAATTTAAGGAGAGAAAGCACATAATCTTTATTAGTCATCCTCATAATGGTAAAAACATGAGGCACCACCCCGTAGTATCAACCACACTCGTATTCACATCAGAAACTGCCTCAACCGCCATCCTTAAGATGGTACAAACATGAAGCACCACCTCATCTGATAGCAGCTCACACAATGATCACCATGCCATAGTAGAAATGCAATATATTATGGAAGAGTTGTTCCATAACAGTCAAACTATGGAGTTGTAAGACCCCAATTTTGTCCCTAAGATCCCTCATGGCATCATAACATTGCATTTGGCATTGCCTCAAGGATCATTAGCATCTTGGTTCCCCTTGCCTTTGGGTTGGACCTCCTTGTGAGTGGTTTGAGATCACCAAGCATGCTTGAATTGTATACCATTGCTTTTCTTATTTTTTTTTACTAACCAAAAGCACAAAAATATGTCACTAACATCTTTTATTTGTAGCTTGATCAATCACAAGGTCTAAAGCTTCAAGGAGATCATTGGTACAAAGACATGGTCAAGAAGAGATGATAGCAAGCATGGTAATGGTTCCCAAAGCTCTCATCCACCAAGTATGCCTCCCTAGCATCTCAATTCATCATTTTGGTCATAGCAAGTCAAAGGGTTTGAGGTCTTGTTCTTCAAGGAAACCCTAATTCATCTGTGCACCACAATGCCTTGCTCCTGAAGCAACCTCAGCCCATGATCAAATACAATCAAGGGAAGTTATTTAATTTATAATTTCATGCATATTTGAACTCATTTGAGTATCCTCAATCATCAATTCATCAAGATATGGGTTGTGGACTTGAGAAGTTGATCAGTCAATTCATCTGACTATTTTTGAAATGCACTAAGACCTAACTTTTTATGTGTTGGTCAAATGGAGATGGTTCCAAAAGAAAAAATGTTCTTAAGGAAAATATGAACAACTTTAATGTTCATCAAAAATTTATTTGAATCTTGGAAGGCCATCTGTCATTCCAATACATTATAGGTCATTTTGACTGAAACCCTAATTTTGGGTCAACTTCCCAAGGACATAAATCATTCATTTTTTATGATTTTGAGGTGGGATAAAATGAATTGGAAAGCTTAAGATGTCTAATTCAAATTTTATGTTGAACAAAATTTCAAAATCTCAAAGGAAATACATGTCATAATGCAAGACACTATGGGTCCTTTTTGACCAAAGGCATTAAAATTCAAAAAAGTCCAACTTTAAGTGCCCATAACTATTTCATAAAAAATCCAAATGATGCAAATTTTAAGTCCATTTTGATTGTCTTGAAAAGATATACAACTTTTATGTTGGAGAGTTTTCCATTTGGGGCTTGAATCATCAAAACAGAAGGGCTTGAACATTGGCCAAATTTGGAAACTTTGCCTTGACATGTTTTGCACATCACACTTTAAACTCAAATTTCATAAATTTCCACACTCCAAATGGATTTTTTCCCAACATAACAATTGTTCCTCACATCAAAACATTTCCAACCATTACTCACATGACCATATTTGGATTTGGCAAACATCATTTTCGAAGAGGAGAACTTTTAGTGCATTTTTGAGAAACTTGATTCAATTGCCATGCATGAGTTGATTACATCCATGTTGCACGTCCATTTCATTCATTTGTGATCTCAGCTTGCCAAATCAAGTGGAATTGGGCCCTCCATGCGCCTGTACAGGCCCATGCATGGAGGCCCTCTCCATTCATCCAAATTTGAAATCACACTTTCAACATGGCTTTGGCTATAAATACATGGCATGTAAGCTCTCATTTCACACCCTGATTCGACTTGAAATGCTGCAGAATTCTCTCCATAACCACCACTAAAGGAATTTTCACTTTTCTCTAAAAAATTCAGATCTGAAATTCAACTTCCTTGGTTGATTTTCAAACCTATAATTCCTCAACCTTGCTTCCTCTCCATCATTAGATCTCATTGCAAGCCTTGGTTGTGAAGAATTGTGCTTACAAGACCTGCATTTCAGAGGTGGATAACAGAACTTTTCCTCTTCGAAACTCTTTGATCCTTGCTTATTTCTTGTGTTTCTTGGTCTGGCTGAAGTCCTCTCAATATAGGCATTTGATTTGTGCTTTCAATTTTGCAAAAACATGAAGTTCATGATGAACACCATCATACTTCCAGCTCTGATTTCTCCATTTATAGGGATCTAGAATGGAAGTGCATGGTATAGGAGTGATGTACATCACTTCCTCTTTTGATTGGTATATAGATCGCTCCATTTGGTTGAGATTGCCATGTCTGCAATTCTCACCGGAGCTGGAGGTCTCACCGGAGAAGACGGTGGCTCCGGTGGCCATCCCAACTCCAGATCCAATCACAGTCGTGCGTTTCCAATCCCAGATTCGATCTGATCCGTTCAATGTTATGACCAAATTAATGGCTCCATGTGGTTGCATTGACTGTAGACTACACTAGGCGCGCGCTTCTGGACGCTTGGATCTGCCAACTCAATTAATGAGCTCAGATCCAAGGGCTCTCGTTTTTTGCCATTTTTAATTTCTGGTTTTATTTTCCTTAATTCCTTTTTATTTCGAAAATTAATATCTCTTTCATTTTTAATCCAAAAATTATGGGACCAGTTGCATTAGTCTCCAAATAAATTCTAGTTTATATTTCTGATTTTTAATATTTTTTATTTTGTCATTTGATATTTTTTTGTGATTTTTCTCTTTTTCTGGTTATTTTAATTCATTTTAATTAGTTTTTGATATTCAAAAAATACAAAAATATTTTCCTAACCTATTTGAATGATGATGGATCTATGAAAAATATTCTCATCAATTTTTAAATTGATTTGAGATTTATTTGAGATTTTAGTTCAATTAGGTTATTTTTATTCATTTTTAATTGATAAAAAATAGTTTCTGACTTTTAAAAATGCTGAAATTTTTTGTCAAACTTTGTTTGTCCTTGTTGAACTTGGGATAAATCACTTGGAACTTTCAAGGTTGATTTGAAGTGATTTTGAAGTTTGACCTTCCTTTTATTTTTAATTCAAGTTTATTTTAAATATTAAAAATGCCAAAAATATTTTATTCATTTCTTGATTTCCAATCTTCATCTCACTTCTGTTTTTGATTGTTTGACCTTGACTTTCAATGTTATTGGTCAACATATGAGGATTGGTACATTGTATTTCATTTAATGCACTTTAATTTTGCCATTTCCATTTCTCTTATCCATCTCCTTCTTCTTCTCCTTCTTATTTTCTTTTTGATCAATGAGTTGAAGGTTGATAAGTTAGCATTGGTTAGGGAGACTTAATCTTCCTTGATTCAAATCTAATTCATCTTGATCAAGTGATCAAGTGAATGGCTTTGCATTAAGGATAGGTTGTCTTTTAAATCATGCAAAAGGCTTAAACCAACACAAGATCAATTCTCTTCTTCTTTTTGGCATGGCAAGTTATTGGGACTTGGTTCACTAATCAAGACTCCTAACTTGTGTTTGTTACCTACATTATTATTGACCGGCCTCAGATAGTTGTGACTTCTACATAAGTCCAATTACGATTGCTTAACATAGCGCTAAATTTGCCTTATGGCACACTAACTACTAACACTAACCATTAACAATTAACATTTACTTTATGCACTTTACTTTTATGCAATTTACTATTCTTGTACATATTATCCATTTGCTTTTCTCTTTGCTCACTTGAGCACATGTTTATGTTAATGTCATTTGCCTTTTGCTCACTTGAGCACATAATTGTGTATATATTATTATGCTTGTGTTTTGTTTTGATTGTTGTGAACCAAATGCAAAGAAATGGACTTAGTTTCTAGGACTTTACCTATGCAAAAGAATGGAGAATTGGACTTAGATTCTAGGACTTTCCTTATGCAATTTGGAGTAAATGGACCTTAATGATGAAGATGGATTAGAAGGACCAAATCTCTAAAGTCACTCTTGTCCATTCTTGTTTTATTTCATAGAACTTTTGATGTGTGTGCTTTTGTGCTAGGGATTCTACTTGAGCTTAATTGAAGGACCATTGTCATGTTCATCCAAGTGGAAGATACAAGATACATTGAGGATCTCTTATGAGACTTGTTTGATTGCTTATGCTTTGTGATTGCTCATTCCAAAGGATGGGAGCTACTTGGATCATCAATATGATCTCAAGAGAGAGACTCCATTGTGGTTTTGATTCTTCATCCTTTCTCTTTTTGTTTTACTTAGGACTTAGCCCTTATTCTTCTTCTCTCACTCTAACCCAAGCCAAAACATTTTGTGCAAACATTTAACTATTGTTTTCAAACATTAGAAACCTAAGCCTTATGCTTTTGATTTTCAAACTTTCTTTTTACAATACTTATTTTGAATTGAATCCTTAAGTCAACTTTGACCATTTTTGTACATACTTTTAATTGGTAAATATAACCCATTTAATTGTCTTTTGTGGTTCCAATGGCCACCTTCTTAATCAAATTTTCCATAACCTTTAGCTATTAGGTTTGAGTTATCTTTGTGGTAGATGTAATACTCACCTATATCCTTAGTGATGGACAATGAGTCTTCCATGCTTATTATAGGGTTAACCCCTCACTAGCATGTTGAAGCTATCCTCACATGGTGGATTTGTGGTTTGGTTGAGTTTTCTCCCTTTGATAACAAAAGACCTTAAGGCTTTTGGACCAATCAATTCACCAACTTGTTTTGAGATTTTTACCCCGAATTACGAGGTTTTGATCCTAATCTTTTTTAAGATGGTACGTAGGCAATGGGTTTATCCATCCAAACACAAAAAATGTAAATAACTTGTATATTCTCCTCTCATCTCTTCAATCATGTTTGCACAAACAAATTTTCACAAAACACTAACCTTTGCAACAAGTATGAAAAGGGCTCCCTAGGAGTACCTAGGATGTTTTGGGTGCCTAACACCTTCCCATTGCATAACCAACCCCCTTACCCAGATCTCTGTTTCTTTTACTAGTTTTTGTTAAAACTATTAGGTTTTTCTTCGCTTTCTAACCATTCCTTTGGATAAATAGAAGTGCGGTGGCGACTCGACTTGTATGATTTACCTTGGAGTTAGTCAATATCTCTAATGGCAACGAATACCCCGCTACAGAAAAGTGGCGACTCTGCTGGGGAATAAAATACCTAGTGGGTTTTGCCAACTTTTCATGCTTGTTGTATTGTTTTGTCTTGTGACATATTTTTGTGCAATTTGGGATTACTGTATTGTATGTAATGGTTGAATTGCTTGATATTAATTCCTTGTATGCTTGGTGATCTTTGTGAGATGAGTTCTATACCCGGACTCGAGTGCACTTAGGATAGGAGAATGGCGTAGTCTTGTTGACTTGTGTGGAGTTATTCCTTAGCAAGTTGACTTGCAAGCCCATTCACTTGGTGGAGGTCATGTTGGGATCAATAATGTCACACAAGTAAGTTGTGGTTAGACATTACTCTTTCCAATATAGACCTTAGAAGCCAAAGACCTTAGTTTACCAAGCCCGTCTTGGCCTATTTTTAGGATGTAGTGCGAAAGTCGTTCAAGTGTAAGATTTGATACGATTGTTACGCGATACTACACTCATAAGAGTCTCTCTTGAGAATATTTTTAGAATACGAGTAGTCGTTTCTCCGATAATATCTGAAAGATGGGATGATGACTATGGGAACCTCTTGTAGAACATGTTTGGCAGGTTTAAATCCTAGTACATTCCCTTTGGGGTGGTTCTTAACGTAAACTCCATGCTCGTGACTTACAACAAACCCTTGATTCATGGTTGATTCGTTCATGTATCCTTAATATCAATGGAATTTCTTGATGCGGTGCTTTTCGCAAGTATACGAACGCGTCAGAGTAATATAAAAGATTGTCGAATCCACATAGACCAAGTGTCAATCTATCGTTATCTATTATTATGGTGTTTATCAAAGGCAATCAAAATAGGTGTTTTTAGAGTGTGCAATGAAAAGTAAAGTATTGAATAAAGTTTAATTAATAAAGACAGGGTCAAATGTAATTCACATAATCAATTAATAATCCAAGTGCTTGCTAATAGGGCTACTTATGGGCAATGTTTCCTACTTTGAAAAGAACTAATTTAACGGGAACTGTCGCTTTCGCGTATTCAGAACCGAGTTGTGCTCCCTAATCAAACCCTCTTATTGTCACTTATAAAAAAGCCCGCATTGCGTTAGAGTAGTAAACCTATTTTTAAGAAATATAGTATCTTGACTAAGTTGAAAAGTATTATAACCTGGATTTCTTAACCAAAAGAGGTTCTTACGAACCAGACTCTAAACTTATAAATGCGTCCGAAAATAGTTTTAAAATCTCTTTTCTTCTTAAGTTAAAATCTCTTAATGAACTAAACAAAGCGCTTTCGCTGTTTTTGAAATAGTTAAAAACAATTAAGTTTAGATAGACGTTGGACGGCTTTCGATCTTACCCAACGGAATTGAAGTGCGGGAAAACTTAAGTTGAAAGTTAAAATAGCCCTTAAGTGCTTCTATAAACAATTGTATGGATTATCGGTTCGATTACGATCCTTACATTCTAACCTTAGAAATTTAGTTAGACATGGTAAAGTAAAAGTGCATTAATTTAAATAAAAGTAGTGCGAGTGCGGAAAGTAAATAAAAGTACTGCGAGTGCGAGGAAATAAATAATTTAAAGCGGGTGCGAGGAAATAAATAATTTAAAGCGAGTGCGAGGAAATAAATAAAAGTAAAGCGAGTGCGAGGAAATAAATAAAAGTAAAGCGAGTGCGAGGAAATAAATAAAAGTAAAGCGAGTGCGAGGAAATAAATAAAAGTAAAGCGAGTGCGAGGAAATAAATAAAAGTAAAGCGAGTGCGAGGAAATAAATAAGATAAAGACAAGTAATAAAAACCTGCTCCAATCGGAGGGTTGAGTAAATTGCAAAGCGGAAATAAAAATGGCGACAGGATTAACTTCCTTCCAAAGTGCTCCAAACTCGATTACAGACTCGATTACACAATTGTGGTAACACTCCAATGCGAAGCGATTACCACTTTAAAATAGTGAATATATGCCTAAGTGAAACAAAGTTGCTCTGAGTTTGTCTCTGCTCTAAGTTTGGATGATTGAAAAAGTGATTTCGAGTTTCTATTTATAAGCAAGTAAAAAGATGGAAATGACAAGGATGCCCTTCAACTTGAAAATGGGAGGGAAAACTTTTCCTCTTGTGGCGCCCGCCACAAGGCCAATCTGAGGCGCCTTAGTGGAAGTAGTGGGGAACGTGGCAGTTGAGGGAGGTTGAGCTTGGACACGTCATGGCAAGGTCTATGGCGCCAGCCATGGTGGAAGCCACAAGTACAAAATGCTGAATTTTAGGGTTTTTAGCTCTTTTTCGCTCCTTTTCTTGATCGGGGCTCCGATTAAATTAAAAACCTGAAAACAAAGAAAAACATAGTAATAACACAACAAAATAATAATAAAACAACTAGAATGCATGTGAAATCGGAGTCGAAAATACGGTAAGTTTCAGTGTTATCAAACTCTCCCACACTTAAACCTTTGCTTATCCTCAAGCAAAACATTAAAAAAACTCATAAAAGAAAAACTGGTGTAAATGAGTGCTTCAGGTAAAAATTCTAAGTTCAAGTTGGGATGCAGTAATTGGTACTAACTGAGTGAACTAAGGGTATCATGATGACACTAATCCGCAAATACGGACATAAACTTCATTCCTATATTAACCAACCGATATTATCCCATAATACCTAGGTCTGCCTCTTCATCTCTTTTTGTGTCCTTTTCATTCAGGCGCAATCACATTAAGCCCATTACCCGTACATGCTTCATAGTAGAGTGGCTTGTTAGTGATTATGATCTTAGCATGGGATTTCTGGCACATAAATATGTGTAAACCCTTTTATTGGACCCAACTGTAGTTGTGGGGGATCGGATCGTAATCCGCCATACCGAGTTCAGTGCCAGATACCTCTGAACCAACTAACAGTGGGTAAGTTTGTCTTTTCCTTTTTTCTTTTTCTTTTTCTTTTTGCAGCAAATTTTTACAATTCTTTGGTTTAAATGACTTTGCGAGGGTCACCTATACCGGAGTTGCCTTTTTTTGCTTTCTTTTATTTTTTGTTTTGCTGGATCATTCACTTATTTACATCGGTCCCCTACGTAGAGGATGCGTAGGCGGGAGCTGACTGCTGAGATAAACTACTGAGGACTTATACGGAAATGATGATTAAGGCCATGGTATATAGGGTTTCGGGAGTGGTTCCTATATTTACGAAGTCTATGGTGCTAAAATAATACTGATGTTTCGCAAAGTTCTCCCAAGTCACCGCATCCTTACTCAAAACATGTCTTTAAAACCTGAAAACTTTCGGAATAACACTGTTTTCTTTTGCAAAAAAAATTCGGTGGGGCTAAAGGTATGGGGAGATTAGATTGTACTAAAGATATACTATATTTGGTGACTCATCATACTCATGCATTATACTAAAAAGCAAAATTAACAACTAAAAGGAAAGTAAAAATAAACAAGCTATCTAAAAACAGCAAAGAAAAGCGATAAAGGAAAGACGAGAAAAACAATAAAGAAAAGACGATAGAGTCTCCTCCCACACTTAAGTCGAACATTGTCCCCAATGTTTCGAAATAAGATACGGGAAGAGTTACCTGACAACCAATTGCTGACCACTGGTGCCTTCGCCATCCTGAGGTGGACGACGGGATCGGGTACGACGACGATCTCTCTGATCCATCCTCGCCTACAGGGCATCCTGAGCGGTCCTCACCTCCCGAAGGTTACCCATAATGGAACCTTGAGTGTTTTCTATGAGTGCAATATGATGACGGTGGTGGTGTTGCTGACGGGCTTGTGTATCTGTGATCGTTTGCAGGGACTGTAGAACAGTGTCATAGGACTTGTCTGTCCTCCGCTGCGATTCTTGCATGAAGCTCATGTTATTCGCTAGTTGTTGTTGGATGGTAGAGAGTAGGTCGTCACGCCTTTGCTCTCTAGCCATGTGGTCACGCCACATCTTCTCTGTAATATAAAATCCAGGAGTGGTACCTGCAGAAGAAGAAGATGGTGTGGTGTGTGGTGGTGAAGGATGATGGGGGGACACATGGGGTACAGGAGATCTTTCTCTCCGATCATATTCATCATCAGTGTCATGTCCCGCCTCATCAGGAATGTTAGGAGGAAGAGGACCCAAAATAGGTGGAGCATCTAGAGCGTATGTCCAATTCCTTTCATCTCGTACATATGTACGTCTAGTGCACGGTAAAACAACAGATGGGATGGCTACACCATGAACCATAAGCATATAGCCTCCTTCTCTCCTCAAACGGCACAATTTCATGTCTCTTAGAAATTTTAGGTTAATTGTGCGAGGAGGTAAGGGGTCTAGGGTAGCCATCTCATTGTTCAGGTTAAGCGCCCGAGCAATAGACGTAATCAATCCACCAAAATAAATCGGTCCCACTTTATTTAAAGTTAAATTCATATGAGCAAGCATGAACGGGACCGAATTCATTCGTCTATTTGTGAGGCTTCCTTGCAAAAATAGAAGCTCTCTAGCATTAACCTTATTTGGATTCTCCCGGCCAAAAATAGTACATGCCAACAAATATCTAAAAACTCTGATGGCCCGGTTATGGATAGTTGAGGCAAGAACTCCTTCAAAAGAGTTTATGGAAGTGTTTGATAATCGCTCCCAGAAGGAAAATACCTCAACTGACCAATCTGAATCCAAAGGGGCCTCACAAATAGCACCGTCCCCATGAGGGATTCCTAACAAGCTGGCTAGTTCGTCGGTACTGAATTCATATTCAACAGCAAACATTCTAAATCTGATAGTACCAACTGTGCTAGCAGTGTTAGGATTGACAATATAGATTAAGGAACTCAAAAATTCAATTGTCAATCGCTCATAGGTAGGTTCTTTGTTGGAAAAGAAATTATGCAAACCTAAGTTATCTAATAAATGAAATATGCTATGATAGATACCTAAAGTGTAGAGACAGTTTTCGTCAACATACCTTGTCGGGAGGATCTTCCGATTTTGCAACCGTTCGATGATTTTTCTTTGTCTATCCCCCGGTTTCCCTCCTCGGAGAATGAATCCATTAAACTCCATTTGTATAGCTCTTGAAAAGTGACGAAGAAGATGAAGTGGAATGTGAAAAGGTTGGATTTTTACGAAATCCGACGGATGAAAATGAAAATGGAAACCGGAAAAATGATTTGTACGGTGTGGTGATTAGAAAGGTATGGGCTTTTTGTGGGTTCAAGGACGTTTTTGCAAGGTGGAAAACTGGGTTTGGAAGGTTGTAAGGTGTGAAAATGGTGAAGAAAGGGGTTCTGCCCCAACCTTTTACAGACGCTGTGGCGGGCGCCACAGGGTCCATGGCGGGCGCCACAAGGCAAAATCTGGCTGGGCCGGATTTTGGTCCTTTGGCTTGGGCTTCTCTTGTCTTTTGACTTTGAGGGGTCCGGAAATAATTTGTCTTGTGATTTCCTAGTATCATTGGCTTGCATAATTTTATAAAAGTAAAAAATAAAAATAAAAATAAAACATAATTTAAATATTAGACTAATAAATAAATAAACAACTAAAATAAAAATAAAAAATGCAAATAAAACAAACATAAGATATATATAGATAAAAGTAGAAATATCAATGTATAGACATAGTGTATATAGTATTCCAAATGCGATAATATAAAATGAGTTATGTAAATACGAGAAATATAAAAAGGAGATAAAATAAGATGAAATGGTGAGATTATATAGTAGGGATGTCGTCTTCCTGAGTGGATCCATGGAGCATGGCTACCTCCTGCCTGAGCTCTGCGATCTCCTGATATAAACAGTCGACTTCGGTAGCTTGGGTGAGATCAGACACTCCCATCTATAAAGTGAGGTTAGCCACCTCCTGTCTAAGCTCTGCAATCTCTCTACGACACTCAGCAATCTGGGTGCGGATGTCGGGGGTCTGCAATGAAAGATTATTAGAGAAAACAGTGATCCTGGGAGATGGTGGTGTAGGCGTGTACTCAGCAATGGGTGGTGATCTCGGCTCCTCGATGGTCTCTCCCTGGTCCTCTAGAGCATAACTCCAATTCGCTGGATCATGCACACTGGTCATCATAGGATTTTGAAGTGTGAAATAATGGATAGCCTCACTGTCGACCAGCAATCGGAACTGACATGGGTGGAAAGAAGCTCTCCTCATCAACCCTCTGGTCAAACAGAAGTCGATGTCCATGGTAGTGTACCCACAGTAGATCCGGAGATGTGACAGCTTGCGAGACAGACCTAAAGTGACAGCAATCTGCGTGATGATCCCGCCCACATGGATGACTCCTTCGGTAGATCTAGAGATACCGCTGAGACTATATAACAAAAAGTTCCCACATGCTACTGGGCGAGACTGGGATGCACAAAATAGTAGGAAGATCTCCTCTTCACTCAGTAATGTCTCTGCATCCGGTCTTCCCAGGAAGGAATGTGCCAATATCATCTGAAAGTATCTAAAGGCGGGGTTATGTATAACATGAGACAACTGCATAGACGGATCTTGGCTTCCGCCACCTGATATATCACTCAAAAACTTCTCCATCTCCTTACCTAGAAAATATCCCATAGGTGTCTCCGGGATAGCATCAGGAGTGGTCTGGAGCCCAATAGGTCGCCGAACTCTTTCTGGCTGAAAGAGTACTCAACTCCAAAGAGCCTGAAAGCAGCATACCCATCTGGTCCAGAGTACGGGTCATAGTCGAATGAACTCAGGAACTCCAATGTCAGGTTCCTGTAGGTGTTACTTAAGTCATCAGCAAACTCGTCCCAATGAAGCTGGTGGCTAAGGAATCAGATACTCGGCTCAATGCCCAGTGCCTCCATACAATGTTGATCAGGATAACGTGTGGGTGCCATAGGGCGCTGATACAGAGCGATGTAGCGCTCTCTCTGAGCATTATCTCTATAGGCCACGTGCATATCATCGAAATCATGCATCCTGTAAAAGTTAAGAAAGTGATCCTGAAAATGCAAACCATTCAAATTTTTAGTCTCGATGCAAAATATGATAAAATAAAATAAAAATAAAATTAAATAAATGCGAAAAAGTAAAATGAAAGAAAAACCATGGGTTTCCTCCCACGCAGCGCTTGTTTAACGTCATTAGCTTGACGATTAGAATTTATACACCTGTAGTAGTAGGGATTGATGGATCAATCAGGGTATGGCTTGAGTAGTATGCTGGAATGTCTCCTCCTTCGTAGAGCTTCAGTCTTTGTCCATTTACAATGAATGGGCTACAGGTTTCGTTCTTGATTTCTACGGCTCCGGATCTCAGAATCTCGGATACTTCGAAAGGACCAGTCCATCTTGAACGTAGCTTTCCAGGGAAGAGTCGTAACCTAGAGTTGAAAAGGAGAACAGGATCGCATACATTGAAGTTTTTATTTACTATTCTTTTGTCGTGATAGGCTTTTGTCCTCTCTTTATATATTTTTGCATTCTCGTAGGCAGATTGCCTAAGTTCTTCTAGTCTGTGAATTTCTAGGGTACGCTTTTCTCCAGCGGCTAGGTAGTCTAAATTCAAATTTTTAATGGCCCAATAGGCCTTATGCTCTAATTTGAACGGTAAGTGACAGGATTTTCCATAGACTAGTTGGTAAGGAGTAGTTCCTATAGGGGTTTTGAAAGCGGTTTTATAGGCCCATAATGCTTCTTGAAGCCTCTGAGACCAGTCTCTCCTAGAAATAGAAACAGCTTTCTCTAGGATTTGTTTTATCTCCCTATTGGATACTTCTACTTGGCCACTAGTCTGTGGGTGGTATGGCGTTGCTACTCTATGCCTAACTCCATATTTTCTTAAAAGTTTGTCAAATATTCTTGATATAAAGTGTGATCCTCCATCGCTTATGACTAAACGTGGTGTTCCAAATCTAGGGAATATATAGTTTTTAAATAGTTTGATTACTACCCTAGTGTCGTTTGTGGGTGCAGCTATAGCTTCAATCCACTTAGACACATAGTCTACGGCTACTAAGATGTACCTGTTTCCTAAGGATGGTGGGAAAGGTCCCATGAAATCTATACCCCATACGTCAAAGAGTTCTACTTCCTGAATGTTTCTTAGAGGCATTTCATCACGCCTTGAAATGTTTCCAGTGCGTTGGCATTTATCACATTTGACAATGCAAGCATAGACATCACGCCACATGGTAGGCCAGAATAGGCCAGCTTGAAGAATCTTGGCGTATGTCTTCGAGGTGCTCGCATGTCCACCATAAGGTGCGGAATGACAATGCTTGATAATATTATTTACCTCTTCTTCTGGAACGCAACGGCGAAAAATGCCATCTTTACCCCTTTTGAAGAGGAGCGGTTCGTCCCAATAGAAGTTTCTCACATCGTGGAAGAATTTCTTCTTGCGGTGGTAGTCAAGATCAGGGGGTACTATATCACCAGCTAGGTGATTAACGAAGTTTGCATACTAGGGTAAATTACTTATTTCTAAGGAATTTTGGGGATGCTCATTAGGGCTTAGGTTATCATCTTCAAGGGTTTCTACTATAGCTATCAGTCTATCATAGGCGAAATCATCATTTATGGGTACTAGTTCTGGTTTTAGATGTTCTAGCCTAGAAAGGTGATCGGCTACTACATTTTCAGTGCCTCTTTTATCTTTTATGTCTAAATCAAACTCTTGTAGTAATAGAATCCATCGGAGTAACCTGGGCTTGGCATCTTTTTTACTTAATAGGTAACGAATGACAACATGATCGGTGTAAACTATAATTTTTGCTCCTACTAGATAAGATCTAAATTTGTCTATAGCAAATACTACAGCGAGTAATTCTTTTTCAGTTGTTGCATAGTTAAGTTGGGCAGCATCTAGGGTTCTACTGGCGTAATAAATGGCATGTAATTTTTTTTCTTTCCTTTGTCCTAGAACGGCTCCAACTGCATAATCACTAGCATCGCACATTATCTCAAAAGGTTCTGACCAATCTGGTGGTTTCATAATAGGTGCTGAGATTAATGCTTGCTTTAAAAGATTAAATGCGTCATTACATTTTTCATCAAAAATGAATTCAACATCTTTCATTAAAAGTCCAGTTAAAGGTTTGGTTATTTTGGAGAAGTCCTTAATAAAACGCCGGTAGAATCCAGCGTGTCCAAGAAAGCTTCGGACTTATCTGATAGTTTTTGGTGGTTTTAGGTTTTCTATAACTTCTATTTTAGCTTTATCTACCTCTATACCTTTTTCAGAAACTATATGTCCTAAAACTATTCCTTCGGTTACCATGAAATGACATTTTTCCCAGTTTAGCACGAGGTTCACCTCCACGCATATCTCCAGGATTTTCTCAAGGTTGGCAAGACAATTGTGGAAATCAAATCCGCAAACCGAGAAATCATCCATAAACACTTCCATGATACCATCTAGGTAATCTACAAAGATTGACATCATGCAGCGTTGGAAAGTAGCTGGGGCATTACAGAGGCCGAATGGCATTCGTCTGTAGGCAAAAGTTCCATAAGGGCATGTAAAGGTAGTTTTTTCTTGATCTTCGGGGTGGATAGGTATTTGGAAGAATCCTGAGTATCCATCTAGATAGCAGAAGTAAGAGTGTCTGGCTAGACGCTCCAACATTTGGTCTATAAATGGTAAAGGGAAATGGTCCTTCCTGGTTGCTTTATTTAATTTTCTATAATCTATACACATCCGTCATCCTCCTTCTAATCGTTTTGCTACATGTTCGCCTTTGTCGTTTTGCACGACTGGGATGCCTCCCTTTTTAGGTACTACATGCACAGGGCTCACCCACTTACTATCCGAGATCTGATAGATTATACCTGTCTCAAGTAACTTAAGAACTTCCTTTTTAACAACATCACTCATTATAGGGTTTATTCTTCTCTGATGTTCCCTGCAGGGTTTTGAATCTTCTTCGAGCGAAATCTGATGCATGCATACGGATGGGCTTATACCTTTCAGGTCAGAGATATTATATCCTAAGGCTGAGGGATATCTTCGTAAAACGTCTAAAAGTTGGTTCGTTTCCTCTTGGCTCAAGGTAGCACTGACTATAACTGGACGGTTCATCTTTTCATTGAGGAACTCATATCTCAGGTTCTTAGGCAGTTCCTTAAGTTCTAAGGTTGGTTTCTTAGGGCATGGCATAAGATCTGGGGTAAGGGATAAACATTCGTAAAGGTCATCATCGATGTAGGGTTTCTTAAAGTCATCATCTTCCCTTATGAGAGTTGATGGTAACTTAATTGTTTTTATAATTTCTTCTTGTTCTAATTCTCTAACAGATTCATCAATGATATCTAAGGCATAACACGCGTCTCCCATCACAGGTGCCATAAGAAATTTCGAAAGTATAAATTCTATTTTCTCGTCACCTACCTCAAATGTCAACTTTCCTTTCTTGACATCTATTATGGCTCCTGCAGTCGATAAGAATGGTCTACCTAGAAGGATTGGTATATCATTGTCCTCTTTGATGTCCATGACAACAAAATCAGTAGGGATAAATAACTGACCTATCCTAACAGGAACATCTTCTAAAATGCCTATCGGATATTTAACAGATCTATCGGCTAACTGAAGTGACATCTTAGTGGGTTGTAATTCTCCTAAGTTTAACCTCTCACAAACTGCTAAAGGCATTAGGCTCACACTAGCTCTTAAGTCTAGAAAAGCTTTTTCGGTGACATGATTACCCAAAAGGCAAGTAATGGAGAAATTTCCAGGATCTTTATCTTTCTTTGCTAATTTGTCCTCGGAAATAGCATTACATTCCAAAGGCTTCGGATCGTCAAGTCTACGTTTGTTGGTAAGGATGTCTTTGAGAAACTTTGCATAAGAAGGTATTTGGGTGATGGCTTCTATGAAAGGGATTTCTACATGAAGTTTTTCTATAACTTTAATAAATTTTTGATACTGTTTATTGATCTGGGTTGGTTTGAGTCTTTGCGGATATGGTATAGGTGGTTTATATGGCGGGAGTGGTACGTAAGTTTTGTCTTTAGGTTCTTCTCCTTTTTCTCGACCTTCCTGGTTTTCAGGTTCCTCTGGTTCCTTTACTTCGTCCGTGGGTTTGGTACATTCCTTAGAAGTTTCGGGTTCACTCAATCTAGGGTTCGGTGGCTCATCATAAGCATTCCCATTTCGTAGGGTAATGGCATTGGCTTGTCCTCTCGGATTTTGTTGAGGTTGTCCAGGGAATTGTCCTCCATGTGTAGTCTGAGGGGCTTGGTTTAAAGCTACCTGAGAGATCTGGGTTTCAAGCATCTTAGTATGAGTAACTATTTGGTCAACCTTGGTTCCTAACTAAGTAATCAATTTGTTAACATGAATGTTCTGGTTCATGAACTCCTTGTTTTGTTGGGTTTGAGCGGTGATAAAATTTTCCATAATTTTCTCAAGGCTCGGCTTTGGTGGCACAGGTTGCATAGGTTGATTTGATCTAGGGGCTTGATAACTAGGTCTCGGAGGTGCATTATTTTGGATTGGGTTATTGTTTTTACAGGAGAAGTTCGGGTGATTCCTCCATCCAGGGTTATAGGTATTCGAATATGGGTTCCCTTGGGTGTAGTTCACTTGCTCAGAGTGGGTTTCGTTTAATAGACTGCATTCTCCAGATTGGTGTCCTTTGGTTCCATATATCTCACAATCCGAAGAAACTGCGGCTACAGTATTCGGGTTTATGCATATATGCTCGACTTTAAGGGCTAACGCGTCCATTTTCGCTTGCATCATGTCTATAGAGCTTAGTTCATGCACTCCTCCTTGGGCTTCCTTCTTCTCAACTGTCACTCGTTCGACTCCCCATGATTTATGGTTTTGAGCCATATCTTCGATGAGGGCACTAGCTTCAGGATAAGGTTTGTTCATCAGAGCACCGCCTGCGGCAGCGTCGATGGTCATCTTCGTGTTATAGTGAAGTCCATTATAGAAGGTTTGA
The DNA here is from genome assembly GCF_024323335.1 of Lathyrus oleraceus. NCBI lineage: Eukaryota > Viridiplantae > Streptophyta > Magnoliopsida > Fabales > Fabaceae > Lathyrus > Lathyrus oleraceus. The sequence continues at coordinate 491,768,272 of NC_066580.1, read as the reverse complement.
ATGATTAACCAATTTTCTAAACCATGATGTGGGCATGCTCGTAACAACTCTTTATATCTCTCCCAAGCTTCGAACAACGATTCTCCTTGGTTTTGGGTAAATCTAGTTATATGGGTTCAAAGAACGGCGGTCTTACTCGGGGGAAAATATCTAGCAAGAAATACTCTTCTAAGGTTATCCCAAGTCGTAATGGAATTGGGTGGAAGGGAATCTAACCATGATAGGGCTTTGTCTCTGAGGGGAAAAGGGAATAATCTTAAACGTATTGCCTCAGGAGAAGCTCCATTGGTTTTAAAAGTGTCTGCTAATTGAAGAAATATTTTTAAATGTTGGTTTGGGTTCTCAGTAGCGAGACCTGCGAATTGTCTCTGTTGCACTAGTTGCAACAGGGATGGTTTAAGTTCAAAATTATTAGCTAGGATGGTTGGGTTTACTATACTAGAACTAGGTTCTTCATTTGATGGTTGAGCGGAATCTTTAAGAGGTCTTTGGTTTTGATCTTCGGCCATAGCTCTCTTAATTCTATGAAAGAATAAACGTGCGCGAACGTAACGTTCAGGTTCCGCCAGAGGGTATACTAAGCTTAAACTCCCGGTGCTGCGAGTTCTTCGCATTGACCGGCGGGAAATAGCCTAAGTCTAAATGATATAACAGGAGGAAAATGAAATTTGACGAAATTGGTCCCCGACACCGGCGCCAAAAACTTGATGCGGTGCTTTTCGTAAGTATACGAACGCGTCAGAGTAATATAAAAGATTGTCGAATCCACAGAGACCAAGTGTCAATCTATCGTTATCTATTGTTATGGTGTTTATCAAAGGCAATCAAAATAGGTGTTTTTAGAGTGTGCAATAAAAAGTAAAGTATTGAATAAAGTTTAATTAATAAAGGCAGGGTCAAATGTAATTCACATAATCAATTAATAATCCAAGTGCTTGCTAATAAGGCTACTTATGAGCAATGTTTCCTACTTTGAAAAGAACTAATTTAACGGGAACTGTCGCTTTCGCGTATTCAGAACCGAGTTGTGCTCCCTAATCAAACCCTCTTATTGTCACTTATAAAAAGGCGCGCATTGCGTTAGAGTAGTAAACCTATTTTTAAGAAATATAGTATCTTGACTAAGTTGAAAAGTATTATAACCTGGATTTCTTAACCAAAAGAGGTTCTTACGAACCAGACTCTAAACTTATAAACGCGTCCGAAAATAGTTTTAAAATCTCTTTTCTTCTTAATTTAAAATCTCCTAATGAACTAAACAAAGCGCTTTCGCTGTTTTTGAAATAGTTAAAAACAATTAAGTTTAGATAGACGTTGGACGGCTTTCGATCTTACCCAACGGAATTGAAGTGCGGGAAAACTTAAGTTGAAAGTTAAAATAGCCCTTAAGTGCTTCTACAAACAATTGTACGGATTATCGGTTTGATTACGATCCTTACATTCTAACCTTATAAATTTAGTTAGACATGGTAAAGTAAAAGTGCATTAATTTAAATAAAAGTAGTGCGAGTGTGGAAAGTAAATAAAAGTAGTGTGAATGCGGAAAGTAAATAAAAGTAGTGCGAGTGCGAGGAAATAAATAATTTAAAGCGAGTGCGAGGAAATAAATAATTTTAATCGAGTGCGAGGAAATAAATAAAAGTAAAGCGAGTGCGAGGAAATAAATAAAAGTAAAGCGAGTGCGAGGAAATAAATAAGATAAAGACAAGTAATAAAAACCTGCTCCAATCAGAGGGTTGAGTAAATTGCAAAGCGGAAATGAAAATGACGGCCGGATTAACTTCCTTCCAAAGCGCTTCAAACTCGATTACAGACTCGATTACACAATTGTGGTAACACTCCAATGTGAAGCGATTACCACTTTAAAATACTGAATATATGCCTAAGTGAAACAAAGTTGCTATGAGTTTGCCTCTGCTCTAAGTTTGGATGATTGAAAAAGTTATTTCGAGTTTCTATTTATAAGCAAGTAAAAAGATGGAAATGACAAGGATGCCCTTCAACTTGAAAATGGGAGGGGAAACTTTTCCTCTTGTGGCGCCCGCCACAAGGCCAATCTGAGGCGCCTTAGTGGAAGTAGTGAGGAACATGGCAGTTGAGGGAGGTTGAGCTTGGACACGTCATGGCAGGGTCTATGGCGCCAGCCATGGTGGAAGCCACAAGTACAAAATGCTGAATTTTTGGGTTTTTAGCTCTTTTTCGCTCCTTTTCTCGATCGGGGATCCGATTAAAGTAAAAACCTGAAAACAAAGAAAAACATAGTAATAACACAACAAAATAACAATAAAACAACTAGAATGCATGTAAAATCGGAGTCGAAAATACGGTAATCTTCAGTGTTATCACCTCTCTCTGATGAAATTTGAGTGTCCCCTGTCATAGCCAAATTTTATCTGGGCATTTTAAAAACTTTCGTACATCCGACTTTACTTTACTTTGCATCATCTACATACCATCACATGCATTTCATCATGCATAATACCTAAAATGTTGACCAGAATAAATTTTTGGATATACAGACAGATCGGTTGAATCGTTTCTCAAATGTACGTAAAATTAGTGGGCGAAAAGTTTCAAAATCAAGCTTGCAGACATCAACTTTATTAATCTATGGTTCACGTAATTTAACATGGCGTTCTTGTTTTATTTTTTCAATTACCTTTTCGACCTCATTTTGAATAACTTTAGCGTTTTCAACCGGACATTTTTTATTTCAAAATTTGATCAAAACCTATTTATCTTCCAGAAGTTTATTTCGTACTAATCATTTTAGTGCATTCATTTTAATTTTTCGTTTACTTTTGCACACGATTTTTATTCATTTTCTCCCTTTTATTTTTATCTTTTTATTAAATTGTTCATAAAAATCATTTTTATCAAATTTTTCAGAAAAATCTTTTTATCGAATTTTTTGTTTACTTTTGCGCCCGATTTTTATCTTTTTAATTTTTTTGTGATTATTTTAAAAGATGTGAATTTTATTTGATTTTATTTGGTTTTATCAATTAAAGCTTCTAGAAGGGGCATTCTAGGCATTTTAAATTAGTTAACAAATTGTGTTTCTTTGATTTAATCTTGGCCTTCGAATCGGGATTAATCAATCGACCACATTTGTTATACATGTCCATCTCTATTGACCAATCAAAATAAAAAAAATAAGATGAAAAAAAAAGGGAAGGTAGTGAGAGATCTTCCACTCATGGTATGCCACGCGACCTAGGGACTCAACTTCCCCCACTTGCGTGAATCCCCTCTAGAATGAGTAGAAAAAAGAAAAAATTGAAAACGGGGAAAGACTTGTTCTTCTTTTAGTAAATTTCTCACAAAACTCTTATTATCATCTTTATTAAATACCAAAACCCATTAATCATGTTCTTTTTTCTCCTAAACCTCCACCTCACTATAATTCGAAAGTCGACCACCACGCCTACATAATACCTCTCCTCCACCATATTGAAGTCCCTCACCATACTCACTCAAACGAGTACCACCGTTATCCGCCCTCATCACCACGCCACCCACCATAAATATGTTCCCCTATATGTCCTCAACAATCTCCATACACCCACGAGACTCCCTCCGTATCATTCCCTCTTCACCAATCTACCATAGTTCACTCATTCATTCACCATCATGGACATCAAAATAAATACCAAACTTGCAGCCACAACAATCAATATAACGCATCTGCCACCTACACAATAACAACACCCTTCAATAGCTCCATCAACCATCATCGGCCAACAACCAACCGCTCGGGACCCCAAACCACCATGTTTTCACCTTGTTGTTCGAAAGGAAAGAATATAGGTAGCTAATGGTTGCACATGTGAGTGTTATCCCATATTATGAGTTTTTTGAGTGATGTCAAAGTTTGTGATAGAAATGTAGTTGGAAATTATTTCAAAAAGATCTCTAGCATGGCATATCATTAAAGTAACAAATGCGAAGATTTTTGCTTCATTAAAATATCATTTTTGCATATTTTGACATTTTGTATCGACTCATATGGTGATGTATCGATACATGTGTAATTGTTTTTCTCAAAAATCAATTTTTCTTCAGTATGTATCGACCCATCGATGGTTGTATCGATACATCGCCTGTCAATCTTTTTGTTTGGTGTTTTCTACCAAACATGTATCGACCGATTTACTCATGTATCGACTCATGCTGTATTAAAATTGTAAAAAAAATGATTTTCATCCCGGTATGGATCGACCCATACCTTATGTATCGATACATCATGATACATTCATTCTGGAAAACGTTTTTGTTACCTTATGTATCGACCCATTAGTTAATGTATCGACTCATGAGTCAATTTTTACACACATGTACCGACTCATGCATCGCATGTATCGACTCATCCAACTAAAATCGGTTATTTTATGTTTTCACTTTATTATAATTAGTAAAACATTATTCTATTTACATAACACATGAAAACGTTTTGAGAGCAATTTTTTTTGTGAGCAAGAAACTTGAAAGATACTTTGTCTTTATCATCTTCTCAATCATCTTTTCATATTCAATCACATTGAAACATAATAATCATTGTGTGTTGCATCAAGAGATCTTTGAGATAACGTTTAGTTGTAGGATTTGTAACCGAAGCTGGGTTGAAGGGATACAAAGGGGGTTTCTCTGAAAAACTGGAAGGTTTCCCATCAATAAAGGATCATTTCTTGGGGGTTTTCATCAAGGTGGATTGAATTCAGCCGTAGCGAAGGGGTTTGGAAATCTGGGAGATTTCGCAAACGAGTAGTGGAGCGAAGGATTGATCGTTGATTTTGAGGTTCAAGACTTGATCGGATTAGATCAAGCGGGGTTAAGACAAATTCAACATAATCGGTGGGATTGGTGTTTGTTATTTATGATGTAACCTTGTAAATATTTGCAACATTATTAGAAATAAGATCTCAGTTTCGATTTCGAAATTGAGGGGAGACGTACCCACACACGAGGACGATAGTGGGGAATTTCCTTACCAAACTCTCTGCAAACAATTTTCTATCCTTAATCTCTTTACTTTTTTATCAAGTTTATCATTCAATTGTGGTGTTAATTTTTCTGTTAAATGATCCTACATTGGCAAAAAAATTCTGCATAATTGAAAAATTGTTTTAGTGTTTTGATTTGAGAAAATTACTTTGACATCTTCATTGACAATAAGGATCATTAAACATTGCACACCAACTGCTTGATAAAAGTGTCCTACTTGTTTTTGTTCATTGGAATATAGTGTTGTTTCTGAATTTCATTAAAACGATTATCCAAACGTGTTTATTTGTTATCAGCATACTGTTATCCATCGGTTTATCGCATGTCCGGTTTTTTAGTAGTCGGTTCAGAATAAACGGAAGTCGACTCGGGACTACGCTTTTTCGCTAGCCTTTAAAAATCAATTAAAAGTTTTAAAATTCGTGATTTTTCTGTGGTGATCTATTCACCCCCCCCCCCCCCCCCCTCTCGATCACGTGCCACACTGTCTAACCAGTGGTATCAGAGTGCTGGTTCACTAGTGCTGTGTATCTTCTCGTAACGATATGGTTTCTGAACCAAATGGGGCTTACAATAGAGTTTCAGTTTTCAACGGTGAAAATTACGGGTATTGGAAAGACTGCATGCAGTACACATAAATTCCATAGAAAGGAATGCATGGGTTGCCATCAGTGACGGTCCTTTTGAAATTACTATGACCAACGTAGAAGGAAACATTGTACCACCACCAGAGGCACAATGGACTGCCGACGATGAAAAGAAGTGGGCGTGCGATTGGAAAGCCCGAAACATTTTAATTTTAGCACTTGATGTTGATGAGTATTGTAGGGTATCCCATTGTACGACTACCAAGGAGGTGTGGGATGCATTACAAGTTGCCCATGAGGGAACTAACAAAGTTAAACAGTCCCACATAAACATACTTACTCAACAGTTTGAAGCCTTTCGCATGAAACAAGGAGAATTCATCTCCGACATACAAAAGAGATTCACACATCTCATTAACCGTTTAAAGAAGGACAAGGGCAAAACTCCACCAAAGAAATACAACAAACAAAGAAGGGAATACATATCTTGGGAAAGCGATGGTGAATCGTCAAGTGATGAAAGCTCAAGTGATAATGATGAGGCGGCCAAACTATGTCTCATGACTCACATGAAAGACAAGGCTTACCACAAGAGCCTCAACAAAGAAAAGAAAGTAAGACATGCCTACTATAATAATTTCTCTTCTATGTCTTTTTCTGAACTGAAATTTGCTTTTGAAAAACTGCATACCGAAGCATTAGCAGCTTTTAAGAGATTATCCTCCGATAAACAAATCTTTTCATTTTTGGAGGGTAAAGTTTATAAAACCGAAAAAGACTTAGATGCTCTAAAAGAAAGTATTATAGAAAATTCAAATGATATTGATGGATTAGTTCGTGTTCAAAGTTGCGGGGCTTGTCATATTTGGCAAGGAGAGGTTAAATCTCTTAAGGCAAAATTATAGAAAGCTCTACAACCAAAAGTTACTTTTGTCGTTGATCCTAATTTGTTTAAGAAATATTTGAATCCACCTTATGCAAAATATTCATTTGTAGAGAAGATTCCAAGGATCCCAATGAGCAAAAGTAAATGAATCCATCATCATGGATTATGTCATTATTGTTGTCATTCGGGTCATACCATTGCGAAATGCAACATTGTTTCCACTCACACACAGTGACACTATGAAAATTGGGTACCTACCTCTCTCTTTTGATATTGTAGGTTGAGTGTCTTGCATCCCAGGAAAGAAGATGGTTTCTTGACAGTGGGTGTTAAAGGCACATGACGGGTGACATATCTCTATTAATATACTTTAAAGCTAAGAAGAAGGGTTATGTTACTTATGGCGACAATAACAAAGGAGTGATTCTCGGAAAAGGTAGTGTAGATAACCCCTCTACCATTACTATCTCTGATGTGAATTTAATTGAGGGACTTAAACACAATCTTTTGAGTATTAGCCAATTATGTGACAAGGGTTACAAAGTAACTTTTACAAACACTTGTTGTGTAATTGATCATGATGACAAAAAGTATATTGTGTTTAAGGTTGTAAGAGAAAACAACGTCTATATGCTTGATCTTATTGAGGTATTGCTAACAAGTCTTAAGTGTCTAGTCGCCTTGAATGATGATTCATGGATTCGGCATAGACGCCTAGCGCATATTAACTTCGATTTGCTTAATAAGGTTGTGTCCAAATATTTAGTAGTCGGTCTTCCAAAAATAAAATTTTCAAAAGATCACATATGTGACGCATGTCAAATGGGAAAGCAAACGAGGGTTTCCTTTAAATCTAAAAATGTTATTTCTATTTCACGACCCCTCAAACTTATCCATATGGACCTCTTTGGCCCTTCTAGGACAAAGAGTTTAAGTGGTAACTACTATGGATTTGTATTGGTTGATGACTATTCTAGATTTACATGGACTATATTCTTACATAGCAAAGAAGAAACTTTTTTCGCTTTTAAACGTTTTGCAAAACTGTCCCAAAATAAAATAAATTCAAAAATAGTTACAATCCGAAGCGATCATGGAGGGGAGTTTCAAAACCACCTCTTTGTTGATTATTGTGACAAGCATGGGATTGAGCATAATTTTTCAGCCCCTCGTACTCCACAACAGAATGGCATTGTGGAGCACAAAAACCGTGTTTTAGAGGAGTTGGCTAGAACTATGCTCAATGAGGGCAGCCTACCAAAATACTTTTGGGCCGATGCTATTAGCATAACTTGTTATGTTTTAAACATAATTTTGATTCACCCCATTTTAAATAAAACCCCTTATAAGCTTTTGAAAGGGAGAAAATCTAACTTGTCACATCTTCATGTTTTTGGTTGTAAATGTTTTGTTTTAAATAATGGTAAAGAAAATCTTGGGAAATTTGATGCAAAAGAGGATGAAGGTATCTTTCTTGGATATTCTCAATCAAGTAAAGAATTTAGAGTTTACAATAAACGTTTACTTACTGTTGAGGAGTCGGTTCATGTTTCTTTTGATGAGTCTTGTCCGAAAAATGTTGAAAAAGGTACTTATTTTGATGACGCAAGTATATCTTTGGAAGACATACTCAAGGATGTTGTTAAGGGAAGTGATCAGCTCAAAACAGTGGACATTGAGAAAGAGGAAGATATTAGTCATGTAAAAGATGGAGAGGAAAGCCCGATTGAAGTTAATGATCTTCCATCAGCTTGGAAATCCTCAAGAGACCATCATATTGACAATATACTTGGAGACATCACCAAAGGAGTGACGACTCGTTCTAAGCTAAGTGATTTTTGTTATGATTTCGCTTTTGTTTCTCAAGTAGAACCTAAAAATTCCAAAGAGGCCTTGATTGATGAATTTTGGCTAATGGTCATGCAAGATGAGCTTAATCAATTTATAAGAAATGACGTTTGGGAACTTGTCCCTCATCCGTGAGACCATCGTATCATTGGTACTAAGTGGGTTTTCAGGAACAAACTTGATGAAAACAGAATGATAACCCGAAATAAAGCCTGGTTAGTGACTCAAGGGTATAACCAATAGGAGGTCATAGACTATGAGAAGACTTATGCTCCGGTCGCTCACCTTGAGGCTATACACCTTTTGCTTGCTTATGCATGTGCTAAGAATTTTAAGCTTGATCAAATGGACGTAAATAGTGCCTTTCTTAACGATTTCATAAATGAAGAGGTATACGTCTCACAACCTCCGGGGTTTTGAGAATGATGAATATCTACATCACGATTTCAAATTAAAATGTGCTTTATATGGTCTTAAATAGGCTCACCGGGCTTGGTATGAAAGACTTAGTAAATTTTTAGTTGATCATGGATATTCAAGAGGTAAAGTGGATACCACTCTTTTCATTAAACGTCAGGGAAAGCATATTCTTTTAGTTCAATTATATGTAGATGATATTCTTTTTGGTTCAACTAACATGCACTTGGTCAAAGAATTTTCTAAGGTTATGCAGGGTGAGTTTAAGACGAGTTTAATAGGGGAGATAAACTACTTCCTCGGTCTTCAAATTAAGCAACTCGACGAAGGCACAGTCGTGTGTCAAACAAAATACCGTAGAGAATTTCTAAAGCACTTTGGAGTGGAAGACTCAAAGTACATCAACACCCCTATTCCTACCAACGGGAACTTAGATAAAGATTAACATGGTAAGAGTGTAGATGTCAAGAAGTATAGAGCTTATGAATATGCATCTTCACCGTTCATCAAACGAGGTAACTTCGTTCCTTTTTATATCTCGTTGTAAACTTTACCTATGTGTTTACTTAAGTTGTTCCTCTATGAGATATGGTTATATGCTTGATAAGTTGTGATGATCTTATATGTGTTCACTTCCAAAATTTCGTTGATTGCGTTAATAAGTCTTTCAATCTATATGTTAAAGTGACTCATTGATAATTCTTTCGTCTTGTATATTCATGCGATCATAAAACATGTCATACGTTGCATTTCATGCATTCACATGTTATCTATACACTACTTATATCATTTGTCTCTCGTCATCATAGAAACTTTAATACGTGTTTAAATGTGCATATGCATTTCATATCATTTCATTACCAAAATTAAACCATCAAAGGGAAATCAATGTGTCTCAAGTCTGCTTATATCTGATTTTTTTTTAATTAAGTTTTTTACTAATGGATCAATACATACCTCTTTGGGTCGATACAACAATGTCTGAAAAGCCAAAACAGACTCACTGAATTGACTTGGATCGACCCATATTACCATGTGTCGATACATGCAATAATTTTTTAAATTTTAGAAGATTTTAGTTCAGTATGTATCGATACACCCGTGTTTTGGATCGATATTTAAAAACGAAATTTTGGCTCCATGTGTCGATACATTCTGCGATGTATCGACCCATCCCGATTTTTTTTATGTAAACTGACTTGGGTCGACTCATTGGCCCCTTTACACTTCTTAAAACTATCTTTCTTCCATATCTCTCTCTTTTTCTTCACAAAAACAGCCAACCCTAATTTTCTTTTCACATTTCCTCATCTCATACCCAAATTCATCAAATTCTCTTCATATCACTATCATCATCTTCATCATCATCATGCCTCCTAAGATGATCAAACCAAGGGGTAGAAAATCAATCGAAGTCGGTTCTACTTCTGGCGTTCCTCCAATGATATCTAGTGCTATATCCATTTTACATCCTTCAAGCTCAACTGTTTTCGATGAATTCTTCAAGACTCTGATTGTTATAAAACTGCATGTCTTTGAAATACGGGAAGCTCGTACATGTCATATAACAGAGGTATGTGATTTAGTTGATGCTCAAAGATTAGGCTCTTTTTTAACTTGTAAGTATGATTATCATGAGGATTTCATTAGAGCCTTTTATGCTGGTTTGGGAAGTTTCAAAGGTTGTACATTTACAGTTCGTCTTGGCACTAATCGATATAAGTTTGATATGGGGAATTGGATGACAGTTTTTGGTATCGATTTAAGGTCATATGTGTTGCAGTCATTTCATGATGAAAAGCGTGCTCCATCTTTTTCTACTAGGTTTTACCTACAATCTATCTTGAACATGAGAGGCCTATTGAGCCAACTGAGCAGATTACTACCGGTATGATTAAAAGTGTATTAAGGATACTTCATTAGATTGTATCCCATATTCTGCGTCCATGTTCTAGTGGTCACTCTCGAATTGACTCGACTGAGGCGCATCTCATCCATGTGCTTGAAAATGGCATCTTACTTAACTGGCCAAATTACTTTCTGAGGCGAATGGCCTCAATGAAAGAGTGTGGTAAGAATACAGCACTGAACTATACGTCTCCGATTATGAAAATAATCAAGCATTTCAACATGTCATTTCCTATTGTTCCTATGACTCCAATCACCCAGAATAAAGAATTTGATCAAGCAACGATGTCTCATATTGGCTACCATTGGGACAAAGACCAAAAGTGTTTGTATTTCAAAGCCAAGTCATCTCACACAAGGGTTTATAATTTTTACGGCCCGACTAATCAGATTTTGGTCGATGAAGATACTGCTTCTATTGATGAAGACATGGCTGAAGTTGAAGATGTTGCAGCTGCCAACAATCAAGGATGGGGAGAATGGGTGACAAATCGTTTGTCTCCCACAAGTTATATTCCTACTACTTCGCTTAGTGCTTTCGCAGGTACTTCTTCGGGTCCTCCAGCTTACTTGACAGAAATGTCCAACAATCTGGAAATTCAAAATCAGACTCGTCATGATGAAGTTAGGTGGTGGCATAACCAAGAAAAGCAGTGGCATGACCAACAAAGCATTGGCACGATGAACATGTCAAGATGCATGAGGAGCATCATAATTGGCACGAGGATCTCATGAGTTGGAATTATGTCTTCTACAATGAGATGAAGGGGTTCATGGATGATTGTCGGGAACAATCGGGTATCATGGAACGTTTTCAGAGTGAGAATGTGCAACAACGGTTCAGGCAGCATGGCTTTATGTGTGGATTTAATCAACCTCCACCTCCGCCTCCGGAAGGTGGAAGTTGTCAATTCGAGCTCGGACAAGATGGACATATGTCATTCAATGAAAATCAAAGTCTTCCATGACATACCATATCATGCATAACATATCATGTTTTAGTTTCATCTTATTATGTTGTTTGACTTATGTTATTTTGGTTGTATGATGTAGTTTAATTCTCGCACCTCTTAGCAACTTTTGTTTTGTAATTTTGTTTTATGTTAAGCATGTTTACTATAATGCCTATTTAGTCACTCTTTGTGACTGAATTTGTGTTTTTGCCTTCCAATTGGTTGTTCTTTGTGAATGCCTTTTATTTTCCATTATGTTGTGTATGCCTTCATATCGTTACTCGTTGATATTGTGATAATATAAATGACACTACTAACAGAAAATGATTTGTCTCCTTTTGATGTTGACAAAGGGGGAGAAAGATTGCATGCTCAATATCCTATGCATAAACTCGGGGGGATCATACCTCGTTCATCTACCTTCTATCACAAGAATTGTAATTATTTTCCATCATAAAAAAGGGGGAGTTTGTGAGTGGTATCCCATATTATGAGTTTTTTGAGTGATGTCAAAGTTTGTGATAGAAATGTAGTTGGAAATTATTTCAAAAAGATCTCTAGCATGGCATATCATTAAAGTAACAAATGCGAAGATTTTTGCTTCATTAAAATATCATTTTTGCATATTTTGACATTTTGTATCGACTCATATGGTGATGTATCGATACATGTGTAATTGTTTTTCTCAAAAATCAATTTTTCTTCAGTATGTATCGACCCATCGATGGTTGTATCGATACATCGCCTGTCAATCTTTTTGTTTGGTGTTTTCTACCAAACATGTATCGACTCATGTTGTATTAAAATTGTAAAAAAAATGATTTTCATCCCGGTATGGATCGACCCATACCTTATGTATCGATACATCATGATACATTCATTCTGGAAAACGTTTTTGTTACCTTATGTATCGACCCATTAGTTAATGTATCGACTCATGAGTCAATTTTTACACACATGTACCGACTCATGCATCGCATGTATCGACTCATCCAACTAAATTTTTTCGGTTATTTTCTGTTTTCACTTTGTTATAAGTAGTAAAACATTATTCTATTTACATAACACATGAAAACGTTTTGAGAGAAAAAAATTTGTGAGCAAGAAACTTGAAAGATACTTTGTCTTCATCAACTTCTCAATCATCTTTTCACATCAAATCACATTGAAACATAATAATCATTGTGCATTGCTGATCGGTCACCATTTTCACTATATTTTCGTTATTTATCCGACAAGAAACCAAGGATTTTGAGACACTGTGTACGCGTTATGGTACGTTTAAAGTTAATTTTCATTCCCGTAACCTATTTAAGCAATTTTATTAATTGTCAGTTTTATTTTATATTTTCGTAATTTTACGCGTAAGATTTCTGTGTTTTTGTCCAACAGGTCTAGGTGGAAGAACCGAGGAACTCTGAGCTAGACAGTACAGAATTCTGGCAAGCAAAGGAATGGAAAAACTCCGGCAAAGAAGGCCTGACACAGCCACCTATGTCACCTGACACGGGTCGTGTCAAGCAGAAGGAAGATGAAAGCTAAAATAGTAGCCTGACACGGTCGGCCGTGTCAGCTGACACGACCCGTGTCAGGCATGTTCCTTAGCCGTGTTGAGCTCCCATGGGCGTGTCAAGTGAAGCAGTGAGCTGACACGGCCACCCATGTCATCTGACACGGGCCGTGTCAGCCCAAGCCCAAAACTTTCCCTTTTCATCGGGCTTTTGTTCATCGGGCTTGCAGAGAGATTTTTGGACATGTCCACCTATTACTTGGAATTTTCACTATATAAGAGAACCTTCTACCAAAGAAAAGATCATCTTGGAATATGGCAAAATACAGTATTATGAAGCAATCAAGTATTACAGAGAACAAGGAGTTTGGAGAGCTGAAGGTTTTCATGAGCGGGAGAGATTGAAGATCAAAGTCATCCAATTACTTGTAATGTGTAATTTTTATCTTGCATTTGTTTTAAACAATATGAGTAGCTAAATCCCCCAATGCTAGGGGGTGTCCCTGATTTAGAATTGTAACGAATTTGAGTATACTTTTGCATTTATAATATTATTCTTACGGTAACCTTTTGATGTGTTTAATGCTTTCTCTTTCGGACAAATCGAGATTGTTTTATGGTTATCAATTAGGTTGTACCGTTATTGATAATGTTTCATAAGGTTACTTTGTAGTAGATATCACCTAGGACTAGGGATACCCTGTATGAACCAGAGTGTTCTTGATATAATAAAGCTTAACTTCATCTTAATTGCCTATGGACATAAAAATTAGGATAGATTGACTAAAGGTTTTCTCACCAAGGACTTGGGAGAAAATACCCTTGAGAACTGATAGTAATTGATATTTGTTGATGCAATAGTGACTCAGAGTTGTTACAGGGATAAATCATACACCTTCCCTGTCATTGTTCCTCTTACCCTGCAAACCCTTATTTTCATCCTTATTTGTCTTTGCCTTTATTTTTATAATTTTGAATCTAATAACCCAAATCATACTTTTTGTTTAATTGAATGATAATTTGAACTCGATATTAACGTGTAGTCCTTGAGATCGACATTCAGGGAATTTACCCGTTATTACTATAATAGGCAAAATAATATACTTGCTATTTTTCCGATCAAGTTTTTGGCGTCGTTGCTGGGGACTATCAAAATATAGAGTTTAATTTTTAGTTCAATTAAAATCTTGTTGCTATGCAATAAAATTATTTTTCTGTCATTTATATAATTTAATTCACTAATCTGTGTATTCGAGGAGAGCCCTCAGCAGAATTTCTTTTTGACGAAGAAATCGAGAGAACCCTTCACCAGAGATGCAGAAATGCTAGATTGGATTCCAAGGAAGAAGTTCCATTTGATCACTCAGATTCAGAAAAAGAAAATATGGCAGAAACTCCTTTAGTTCTACCGCTTCCACCTCTGGAAAGACTCCTAGGTGACTATGGAGGTGCAAATGTGCCAGGTGGTAGGTTGACCATTGTCAATCAACCGGTGAATGTGACGAACTTTCAACTGCATCCTAGAACAATCAATCAACTCGAGAGAAAATCTTTCACCAGAAAGGTTAATGAAGATGCCAACAAGCACCTGCAGAGATTCCTGACAATGAGCACTACTTTGAAAATTAATGGTCATATTGATGAAGCAAAGAAGTTAAGAATGTTCCCATTCACCTTATCTGAAGAGGCGGAAGATTGGTTCTACTCTCTTCCAGCTAGAAGTATTACATCATGGGAAGAGATGGAAACAACTTTCTGAAATGAGTATTTTCCCGCATCAGTATTTCTGAAAAAAAGGTATGAAATCTTGAACTTCAAACAGAAAGATGGTGAGTCTTTGAGAGATACTTACAAAAGATTCAAAAGAGTCTTGGTAGCGTGCCCAACTCATAATATGGATCAGACTGAACAAATGCAGATGTTTGTGAATGGGCTGAAAATAAAGACAAAATAGTTAATTGATACAACAGTCGGTGGCTCAACAAATTTCTCAACAGCCACCGGTATTAAAAGGATCATTGAAGCGATAGCCGCAAATGACCATCTGAAATTATATGATAGGTGTACAAGCAAACCTGAAGGAGTCATTAACCTGAAAGTAGAAGCAAATAAGTTTCGTTTAGAAAATACAGTCGTTGCTGAAGTGGAGAAGAAATTGAAAGCGATGAATGTAGGTACTCAACAGGTAGCTCAAATTCAACCTTCTCAGACCATCACTTGTGAAATCTGCAATGGACCTTACCACAATGTGTATTACTTTGTAACTCCTCAACAAATTGAAGAGATAAAATTCTTAAAGCAGAATAACCCCTATTCTAACACTTACAATCCAGGTTGGAAGAATCATCTAAACTTCTCCTGGCAAGATCAGAAAGGGAATGTTCCACAACAGGGTCAAGGTTAATATCAGACTCAATATCAACAACAACAAGCTCCAAGGAAAGCAGACTGGGAGATTGCCATTGAAAACATGGCAGCTCAAAATAGGCAATTTGAAGAAGAGACGAGAAACAATCAGAAAAAACACCATCGCCTCTCTAAAGAATCTTGAAGTTCAGCTAGGGCAGATAGCACAAGAACTAGCAAGTTCTCAAACACCGGGTTCCTTACCAAGTGAAACAGTTCAGAATCCGAGAGGTCAAGAGAATATTAGTATTGTCACGAAGAAAAAGAAAAAGGCTGCTAAAAAGAAAAAAATTATATCACTGGGCGAGCCGACTGAAGAGGAAATTACAAAGGAGACTAAACAGGTGATTAAGTTGCCATACCCCCGGAGAGTGACAAAGAAGGAACCAAGCGAGTCAGACTTGGAGGAATTCATGACAATGTTTAAAAAGGTTAAGGGTCATATGTCTTTGTTTGAAGCACTCGAAAGAATGCACATGTACAAGAAATTCATGGAAAAGGTAATGGCTGAAAAGAAACCAACAACAGAAGAACAAGTAGCCTGGAAGGAAAAGTATAGTGCAAATTCACTGGGCAGAAAATTGCTAAGAAACAAAATGATTCGGGAACGGTAACAATACCATACACAATTAAAGAAAGAACCTTCAAAAAGGTACTAATAGATTCGGGAGCTAGTGTGAGTCTGATGCCACTATCAATCTATCACAGGTTGAGTATTAAAAATGTCAGTGATATAAAGACCAATCTGAAGTTTGCGGATCACTCAAGAAAGGATGCATATGGTATAGCAGAAGACGTACTGGTAACAATAGAGGACTTGATTTTTCCTGTTGACTTTGTAATCCTAGACATACCTGAAGATAATGAGGCACCCATCATTCTGGGTCGACCTTTCATGCAGACAAGTCGATGCAATCTTGACATGGACCAGTGCACGTTAACCTTGAAAGCTCACGACAAAGAGATAACATTGAATACTATTGAAGACCAGGAGCTAGAGGAAGATATAAAATCTCACTATCAAGTAGGCTTAATCAGGACAGAGGTGAGAAGGCAAAGTAACATGCCAACATCAGATAAAGATGCAAGAAGGCCCTCTCGAATCTCATCACTGCCATTATCCACCCTGAATGGAAAGACTTCCATCTCCATTCCAAAAACCAAGAGAATGAAAAAAAAACGAAAACATGGTAAGGAGATGAAGGTTAGAAAGGACTTGTGGCACAAAAGAATCCATACGGATGAAAGAGACAGCTTCCTAGTTTTGGACAAGAGGTGCAACAAAGTTTGGAGGCTGAAGTACCCCCCGTAACAAGGGGAATGAACTGTCGAGCCACGCGACGTTAAATGAAGCGTTTCGTGGGAGGCAACCCATGCGTTACTAGTTCTAATTATTGTTTGTGTTTATTTGTTATTTTAGGTTTGCACAATGCCTTGCATAAAAGGGCGAAGGTACTCACATGGAAAAGGTTGAAAAATTTGAATTTCATGTGGGCATGTTGCACTTTCCGCCCCATCCCCCTCAGTGGGGCACCGTGAGTCACCCTCCTTCTATATTATTCTAAAACATTGGGGTCAATGTTTAGTTCAAGTGTGGGGCAGGTTTTCTTATGCTTCTTACATTTATTTTTTTGGTTTATTTTTACTATTGGGTACCATCTGTTGCATGTATTTCAGGTTCTTGGTATTATAGTGGGATCAGGTAATGATCAATAGAGGTAGTGGATGAAATGATCACTTCACTTACTCTTGCTTGTTATGAAGGATCTTCTCAGAAAGTCGATACTGCTGAAGAAAAGATCGGACGTAATTTCTAAAACTCAACTAACGTAGGTTCCCTGTGCATTCCGAGTTGAGTAAGAAGCTGCACCATACTCGAAGTACTACGGATGCTGTCAAACTTTACCTAACATGGTGAGTGCATAAAAAGCCAAACACAATTGTCATCATGAGCGATATTCGGGTATGTCTTTATCACTCTGACTTTGCATAGCTTCTCTGGGAATTTCACTGCATGTATACATACACTGAGGTACATTGTTTGATTATAGTCCTGAGTCTTTCTAGTCATCCCGTTAATGTTATCCCTTGTTAACCCCATTTGAGCATGTACCCTTTGTTTGTCTAACCACATAAATGTAACCCACGACCCAAAATACTTCCTTACCCTGTTCGGAGTCAATGTGATGTCATTAAGTTGTGTTAAATTCTAAGTTTGGGGCAAACCCTATAAGTATTAAAAACCAAGGCTAGTAAAAAAATTGAGAAAATGAAATGTAGTCGATGGTTCAAAATAAGCATTCACCGAAGGAAAAGCACCCAGTTGAAGAAAAAAAAGAATACCAAAGAAAAACTGAGCAATTGAAAAATAAAAGAATAAAACATAGTGAAAAGAATATTAACATTGGCTCTGAACCCAAAACCACTTGTTTTCCTTTTTGTTTGTATTTACCACACCATAACCCAAGCCCCATTACAACCTGAAAGACCTCAAAAAGTGTGTGTTGCGTGCAGTTGATACGAAAGGAGAAACTATTCAAACTTATGATTTGATATTGCATATTCTGAATTGAGAGTGAAAACACTTTAACCCCGAGAGACTTGGTGAGAGTGTGATGTAAGCTGCCAGGTGAAGCGGTACCTCGATGAGAAAGTGCAACAGAAAACTCATTAGGAAAAGCAGGAACTATACAAGGGAGAGTGAAGGCATTGGCGAAAGATCTCAGCAGTATCATGGTAAGAATACAAATTTTGGGAAGTGACACCTTGTCGTATAGGACATTACTTGAGGACAAGCAATGAGCTAAGTTTTGGGTTGTGATCGGTCACCATTTTCACTATATTTTCGTTGTTTATCCGACAAGAAACCAAGGATTTTGAGACACTGTGTACGCATTATGGTATCTTTAAAGTTAATTTTCATTCCCGTAAGTTATTTAAGCAATTTTATTAATTGTCAGTTTTATTTTATATTTTTGTGATTTTACGCGTAGGATGTCTGTGTTTTTGTCCAACAGGTCCAGGTGGAAGAACCGAGGAACTCGGAGAGAGACAGTGCGGAATCCGGCAAGCAAAGGAATGGAAAAACTCCAGCAAAGGAGGCCTGACACGGCCACCCGTGTCACCTGACACGGGCCATAAAAACTTGATCGGGAAAATATCAAGTGTACTACTATTTTGCCTTTTATAGTAATAATGGGGAAATTCCCCGAATGTCGATCTCAAGGACTGCAAGTCAATATTGAGTTTAAATTATCATTCAATTAAACAAAAAATATTAATTTGGTTTTTAGGTGTAAAAATATAAGAATAAAGGTAAAAGCGAACAAGGATGAAAATAAAGGTTTACAGGGAAAAATGAACAATGTTAGGGAAGGTGTATGCTTTACCCCTGTAACAACTCTGAGTCACTATTGTATCAACAAATATCAATTACTACCAGTTCTTAAGGGTATTTTCTCCCAAGTCCTTGGTGAGAAAACCTTTAATCAATCTACCCTAATTTCTATTTCCATAGCCAATTAAGGTGAAGTTAAGCTTTATAATATCAAGAATACTCTAGTTCATACAGGGTATCCCTAGTCCTAGGTGATATCTACTGTAGAGTAACCTTATGAAAACCTTATCAATGGTGGTCCAGCCTAATTGATAACCACAAATCAATCTCGATTGGTCCGACAGAGAAATCAATAAACACATCAAAAGGTTACCGTAAAAATAATATTATAAATGCAAATATAAACTCAAATTCGTTACAACTCTAAATCAGGGACACCCCCTAGCATTGGGGGGTTTAGCTACTCATATTTTTTTAAACAAATGCAAGATAAAAATTATACATTACAAGTAATTGGATGACTTCGATCTTCAATCGCTCCCGCTCATGAAAACCTTCAGCTCTCTGAATGCCTTGCTCTCTGTAATACTTGATTGCTTCACAACACTGTATTTTGCCGTATTCCAAGATGATTTTTCCTTAGGCAGAAGGTCCTCTTATATAGTGAAAATTCCAAGCAGCAGTTGGACAGGTCCAAAAATGTCTCTGAAAAAGCCTGACGAACAAAAGCCCAAGAAAAAGGGAAATTTTGGGCTTGGGCTGACACGGGTGGCCGTGTCAGCCTACTGTCACAGCTGACACGCCCCTGGCATGGGTGACACGGTTGGGGATGATGCCTGACACGGCCCATCAAGAGATCTTTAAGATAATGTTCAGTTGTAGGATTTGTAAACGAAGCTGGGTTGAAGGGATACAAAGGGGGTTTCTCTGAAAAACCAGAAGGTTTTCCATCAAGAAAGGATCGTTTCTTGGGGGTTTTCATCAAACTCAAGTGGATCGAATCCATCCGTAGCGAAGGGGTTTGGAAATCTGGGAGATTTCGCAAACAAGTAGTGGAGCGGAGGATTGATCGTTGATTTTGAGGTTCAAGACTCGATCGGATTGGATCAAGCAGGGTTAAGACAAACTCAACATAATCAGTGGGATTGATGTTAGTTATTTATGATGTAACCTTGTAAACATTTGCAACATTATTAGAAATATGATCTCAGTTTTGATTTCGAAATTGAGGGGAGACGTACCGACACGCGAGGGCGATAGTGGGGAACTTCCTTACCAAACTCTCTACGTACAGTTTTCTATCTTTAATCTCTTTACTTTTTCAGCAAGTTTATTATTCAATTGTGGTGTTAATTTTTCTATTAAATGATCCTACATTGGCAAAAAAATTATGCATAATTGAAAAACTATTTTAGTGTTTTGATTTGAGAAAATTACTTTGACAATAAGGATCATTAAACATTGCACACCAACTGCTTGATAAAAGTGTCTTGCTTGTTTTTGTTCATTGGAATATAGTGTTGTTTGTGAATTTCATTAAAACGATTATCCAAGCGTGTTTATTTGTTATCGGCATACTGTTATCCATCGGTTTATCGCATGTCCGATTTTCTAGTAGTCGGTTCAGAATAGACGGAAGTCGATTTGGGACTGCGCTTTTCCGCTAGCCTTTAAAAATCAATTAAAAGTTTTAAAATCCGTCATTTTTCTGTGGTGATCTATTCACCCTCCTCCCCTCCCCCTCTCGATCACCTGCCACACCGTCTAACAGCACAAATAGAGGCGGCTTCTCACGCACGACTTAACTCGGCTTCACTACACACTGATAAACCGTTCATGGTAGCAGCCTTCAACGTCAAGGTAACAACATGAATTTTTTTTATCTCTGTATTATATTGTGTTGTGTTTGTCTTTTGATTCAATTTTATGGCAATGTTAATGTTTCTTGCGGTTTGTGATTCGAT
Organism: Lathyrus oleraceus; assembly: GCF_024323335.1. NCBI lineage: Eukaryota > Viridiplantae > Streptophyta > Magnoliopsida > Fabales > Fabaceae > Lathyrus > Lathyrus oleraceus. Next base: position 491,747,452 of record NC_066580.1, on the reverse strand, counting down.
TTCATGGATATGTTAATGTTTCTTGTTGTTTCTGATTCAATTTCGTAGAGGTGTAAGTGATTCTTGTTGCTTGCGGCATTTTCATCTTGATTCTCTTCATGGTTTAAATATGTATGTTGCACTTATGATTTTCGTTTGTATCGATTTCGGTTTTGCTTTGCTAATTTTTGTTTTAATGTTGGCAAATGTTTATGTTAAGCTAAGACTTTAGTAATTACTTGTGTTATTTTTGTAGGTTATTTGTTTGCATTGATGTGTATAGTTCAGTTATCGGTTGCGGTTCGATTACGATGTGCATTGTTGTGATATCGATATTTATGCAAGGTTGAATATGCTGCTATTAGTTGCTACTTCTTAATTTAAGGATTTAGTAAATGAAGGATTTTAACTTCTCTTTCTGATTTTGATTGATGAAGAATGAGAAGCTATGTTTTTTTTCTCTGGACTTTCCTTTTGATCTGTTAGAGAATTGCTTATTGAAAAATGGTTGTGTATAGTTTGTATATTTGAGGCTCGATTCAGTTTTGCATCAATCGATTTTGAAAATATTAAACTGATATATTAATCTTGGATCGATATGATTTTGTTGCATTCAATATTGATGCATTCAGTTTGTATATTCAATATTGTTGCATTCAGTTTGTATATTGATTTTGGACTGATATAATTTTGTAATTATTGTTGTGGGTCTTTTGTTTATTTCTTGGCATTGCATAAGTTAAATTTAATTAGTCATTTCGACATCAATTATATATCGTTATACCTCCGAAGTTTCATTTCAAAATATTGATTTGATTTTGCAGCATTATATCCTTGCATACGACATTCCGCTTTTGTTGTCGTTACACACAAACCGATTTTGAGCACGTTCTGTTTAATTCAGTGGTTAACTCGCTTCGATCATTTTGAACTCAATCTTGTTGTTTATTTCTTTTTTAATTTAATTAATTAATTAATTAATGTTTTGTTTAATTAAAAAATATTGTCAATCAATTTTAATTAACTTGATTGTTTGATTATATTAATTTTTAATCAAACAATTTTGATAATTAATTTTGATTAGCTTAATTAAGTGATTTAATCAAATTTTAATCAATTGATTTTGTTAATTAAATGTTAATCGACTTATTCCACTATCCCAACTTCTCAAACATTCTCAAATGAACAAAACCCTTGGTCCAACGCCAAACGGTTTTTTTTATCAAACTTACTTTAATCAACTTCCACGTAAATAAAAACCTCGATCAACGTTGAGTGAGCTTATCTCCAAATCAAATCAAAACACCTAATCACGATTAAACACAATTTCAAAGGGTGAAAAGGGAGATGTTTTAGAGGTTTCAATTCCTTTGCTCGATTGTTTGGATATGAGTTGCATTACTCAACCATTCGAGCAATCGTCATCCGTTGGAAAAATTCTAATCTGATTCACCTCAAACCACTTTAATAATCAAACCTAATCAAGCTCATTTTCATAGTAACTTGGACAAAAAAGGAGGTGGTCTAGAGCCTTATATTCCCTTCCCCAAGTACTAGGATACGAGTTGTCTTACTTGACCATTCGAGTATTCATCGTCCAATCAAAATACCTTAACAATATCCAAACCCTTTTGCAATCAAGGACGAAAAGGGAGATGGTCTAGAGCCTTCAATTCCTCTCATCGATTGTTTGGATACGAGTTTCCTTACTCGACCATTCGAGAAATCATCATCCAATAAAACACCAAACATATCAAACTTATATATTTATTGCCCTCGTACGATCGAAACATTTTCACAAACGTCATTGTTTAGTCCTTTCTAATGTGTATACAAACTAGCGCTTAAGTCTCCATCGTGAGCATGCAAGTCAATATTTAATCGTTAGAATGCGACCTAAACATTCGTTCTCTAAAAATAATCAACACAAACTCATTTGCTACCAAGAACTACGTAGCTTTGAGTTCCCCGTTGCACCTAGGGATACATAGGAGCGAGAATCATCGTCTCGTCAAGCCCTATAACAAAAACCCAAAAATATCTTTTATCTTGCCCCGAACTAGGAAGCTTTGAGTTCCTCATTGTACCTGAGGATACGTAGAAGCAAGACCCACAATCTTGTCAAACACCCTAATAAAAACCTTATTAGGGTCCTTTTTCTTTTCCTTTTGAACATTTTATCACTCGAAGAAAACAAATAACATAGGGTAACATTCAATCTCAGGTTTAACTAAAAGGTTTCGTTGAGTACAACGGACGTGAGACGTGTTAATACCTTCCCTTTGCATAATCGACTCCCGAATCCAAATTTGGTTGCGACGACCATCTTCTTTTTCTAAGGGTTTATCAATATTTTTCCTTTCCTTTTTTGGAATAAATAAAGTTCGGTGGCGACTCTGTTCGAACTATTTTTCCGCGACTTTGCGAAGGATAGTATTTTTTGAGATGTGACACCCTCATCCCAGAAAACTTCAAACCCTCGTCAGTGATAAAGTTTGACGGAAGAAGTGACCCGGAGGATCATGTCATATCCATCAACAGTTAGATGGATATCATTGGCGCTAGTGATTCCTTAAAGTGCAAGTTACTCTTTATCATTTTTAAGGAAGTTGCACTAAGATAGTACATGAACTTATGTTATCTCTCGGTCACTAACTACCAGGACCCGATGAATAAATTAACCCATTAGTTATCTGCAAGAAAGCACCAAAAAGTGTCAACCATAAGCCTTTAAAATGTCTTCCAGCGGTTCTCTGGGTCGTTGACGGAATATATCGCCCTCTTTAATGAAGCGACCATCAAAGTTATACATCTGAACGAAGAAATGTTTGTAGGAGCATTCCAAAATGTCTATGGGTTGGACATTTCAATGAGTCCCTCTTCCAAAGGCCAAAGGTTCCCATGACAGTGATCATAGTGAGGAAAAAATGCTACATCAAAGGAAAGGATATTAACATATAAAAAAAGGTAAGGGATTCCAAGGAGCTCACATTTAGTGCTTCTAACGCATCACAAATGTAGCACATGAGTAACTACACTTTGTCGATAAGAGATCAGACAACCTTTAAACACAATAGGAGACCCACCAAAAGTTTCACACCACTCAACACTCGTCACAAAAAGATATGGTAGGAAGTCATTCACACTCATGACATCCCGCATCATCCGACCCCAAATCTAACACCATGGGGCCTAATCCTAGCAGATAGTTCAAGTATCACAAGGTGAAGGGGAACCACACAAAATATTGCTACCAAATCAAATAGAAGACTGTGTGGCTCATTTAAGAGGTACATTTGAAGAAGTGTGTATGGGGAGGCTCCTTCCAAGTCAGATGAAAATCTTAAAGGAGAGAGCCACCAGAGAGCCCTCGATCTTGAAAGGGAAAGAAGCATGACAGAAGAAAAGAAATTCAGATAGTATGACATACTCTCAACAACATAGCAGGATAATTTTCCACGGGCGGCGAGTTCAGCTCATCCCGAAGAAGGTATTCCCAACAAGATATGACTATGTAATATTCTTGGCCCAATTCCAAAGTTGGCCCAAGAAATGCTCTGAAACCCGAGATGATTTTATCCGACAAGGACGACACGGGTATCCATCCCCACAACAATGATCCCATGGTGATAACATCATGGCGTGATGATTTTCAAATCAAAAGAGTATTGGTTAATTAGGGAAGTTTTGCATATATTTTATAATGGGATGCACTTGATAGGCTTTAACTGAGTCTGGATGATCTTCAGGCATTTTAGGGCTGCTAGTTGGCTTCTGAGACAAACAGGTGCAAGTGAGGGGTTACCTTACCCCTAAGACGATGTTTAGGCTGAATCAGAACACGAAGATGATCAAAGTCATGTATTCGGTGATATTTACCCCTTTCTTGTATAATATGATCATAGGTAGGCCCCCCTCAACCTCTTGGAGGCCGCCTTATATAACTTGTATCTATGCATGAAATATACGTCATCAGATGCACATGTTGAATTGATTTAAGGAGACCAGAAGACCTCCAAAAGGTGTTATGTTAACAAACTAATATTCAGGAGGGTGATTATGTCTACAATCAACGCTTATGCGCTAGGAA